>NC_050070.1:190702418-191019690 GCF_009764565.3 Dermochelys coriacea
GTTGCTGGTGAGTATTTGCTTCAGACTGGGGGGCTGTGTGTAAGCAAGGACTGGCCTGTCTCCCAAGATCTGTGAGAGTGATGGGTCGTCCTTCAGGATAGGTTGTAGATCCTTGATGATGCGTTGGAGAGGTTTTAGTTGGGGGCTGAAGGTGATGGCTAGTGGCGTTCTGTTATTTTCTTTGTTGGGCCTGTCCTGTAGTAGGTGACTTCTGGGTACTCTTCTGGCTCTGTCAATCTGTTTCTTCACTTCAGCAGGTGGGTATTGTAGTTGTAGGAATGCATGATAGAGATCTTGTAGGTGTTTGTCTCTGTCTGAGGGGTTGGAGCAAATGCGGTTATATCGTAGAGCTTGGCTGTAGACAATGGATCGAGTGGTATGATCTGGATGAAAGCTAGAGGCATGTAGGTAGGAATAGCGGTCAGTAGGTTTCCGATATAGGGTGGTGTTTATGTGACCATCGCTTATTAGCACCGTAGTGTCCAGGAAGTGGATCTCTTGTGTGGACTGGTCCAGGCTGAGGTTGATGGTGGGATGGAAATTGTTGAAATCATGGTGGAATTCCTCAAGAGCTTCTTTTCCATGGGTCCCGATGATGAAGATGTCATCAATGTAGCGCAAGTAGAGTAGGGGCATTAGGGGACGAGAGCTGAGGAAGCATTGTTCTAAGTCAGCCATAAAAATGTTGGCATACTGTGGGGCCATGCGGGTACCCATCGCAGTGCCGCTGATTTGAAGGTATACATTGTCCCCAAATGTGAAATAGTTATGGGTGAGGACAAAGTCACAAAGTTCAGCCACCAGGTTAGCTGTGACAGTATCGGGGATACTGTTCCTGATGGCTTGTAGTCCATCTTTGTGTGGAATGTTGGTGTAGAGGGCTTCTACATCCATAGTGGCTAGGTATTTCTCCCCCCCACCCCACCCCCAGCTGTTCCTCTGATATTCTTGTTAACTGCTGGAATTAGCCTACCTTGCTTGTCACCATGAAAGGTTTTCCTCCTTTCCCCCCCTGCTGCTGGTGATGGCTTATCCTAAGTGATCACTCTCCTTACAGTGAGTATGATAAACCCATTGTTTCATGTTCTCTGTGTGTGTATATAAATCTCTCCTCTGTTTTTTCCACCAAATGCATCCGATGAAGTGAGCTGTAGCTCACGAAAGCTTATGCTCTAATAAAATTGTTAGTCTCTAAGGTGCCACAAGTACTCCTTTTCTTTTTGCGAATACAGACTAACACGGCTGCTACTCTGAAACACTTCTGAATGGAGGCACATAGCCTAGAATAAAGACTCAGGGCCGGATTCTGGCCCTTTTATGCAGCTCAGATAATGTGAAGGGGCCACAATAGCTTATCTTTATGGGGGGCTGAGGATGGAAATAGCTCCAGAGCAGGAGTCGTGTAGTACCAATATGAGACCCTATGCTGAATGCTTTACCCCCTAACGTAGGAGTAGACTGGGAACAGGAGCAGGCAGGCATCTCCTGAGAGGCTCAGCACAGAAGTAGGCCCTTGGTGATTCTTGAAGATCAAGAACTAGCTAAGAGAGGTGCCTGGCAGAGGAGATCTTGCACACAGATGCTAAATAGCTGATGTACAGATAGAGACTGGGGAACGGGTTGCAATGAAAAGTCACACAACTGACCTGACAGGGAGGTTTAATTTGTCTTGTTACTGCCATGAGTTTTCTGTGTTTTTGTTTTTTGTCTTTAAACAACAGTTTAATATTTCTTGCTGAAGTTCATAAGCCTGTAGGGAGAACTGCATTTTAAGGAGGGACCTGCAGTTGGCAAGGACTGAAGCAGGGGTGAGAGGTGTTACTTTATCTCAGTCCCTCCTGTATTCTCTGTCTAGCGCTCACACTGGTAAGTAGTGTTAGAGGCACATTTCTGCAGCTGATTCATGTGAGACTTATACAGTACACAGCATAATGGTGTGTGAGCCCCAATATTTTACTTCTCCTCCCTGTCAACAAGTAGGTAGGATTGTTCTTTATATTCCGGTAATGCCTAGAAGAATTGACTGAGTTTGCAACCCCATTGTACTAGGCACAGTACATACTTATATAGTCAGACACAGTTCCTGCCTTGAAATACTTACATCTTAAATAAATAATACAGACAAGGCTAGGAGAAAGGAAATATTATTCCCATTTTATGGCTGAGAAACTGCAGCCCAGAGAGTTTAAGTCTGGCAGAGCCAAAAATTGAACCCCAATCTCTTGAGTCCTGTTTAGTGCCTTAACCACAATGTCATTCTTCTATGGGTTAAGACTTCATTTCTCTCTTCTTGTTCTTCTCTCTCTCTCTCTCCCCCATCTGAGAAGAGGTAGAGTGTCATGTTTTGTCTTGTGTTCTGTGTATTTATAGTGTATGTGTGCTATGGGAAGACTATGTTGAGATGGTTCTTGTAGACGTCTGGAAGGTTGTTGGGTTCATCATCAATCCTCAGATATTCTGGAAGCAGTGGCTTCACTGGGAATTTTGTGTGTGAAATGGCTGCAGAATTTGGTTCTTCCACTGAGGGGCTGTTCACCCTCAGGTGACAACAAAACCTTGACAGGTCTTTCTAAGAGGCCTTTGTAACATCATTTTAAGTTATAGATTCTTATATAAAAGTTTAAGCATTGTATGGAATATGACAACTAATTGGCAGAGATTGCAAGGCAGGATGCATAGGACAAAAGCATTTCTAATTTAATTGCAATTTTCCTTATGGAACTGTCTTTTTTGAAAAAGCACACCTTACTTATTATGTAAGGTGCTGAGTCAGTGGATACTAAAGCTGCCACATGACATGTCCTATGACTAGGGCCAGAAAATAAAGACCAATCTCTTACCAGCACTTCTGTATCACGCCTTTATTATGCCGAATTTCCACAGACTTCAATGACCATATGTAGAATCCTGCAAATCTGTGGATATCCTCTTTATATCCACGGATATGCACAGATCATATTTGCAGATTGCGGCTCTGATGCAGATACAAATTTTGTATCTGCACAGGGCTCTAACCATTTGTTAACTGTAATGACAGTTGCATGTGCTCAGCACCATTCAAGATCAGGCCTAAGGTGTGGCAAATATTGCAGCTTTGCATACCCACCCTGTTGTGTTTTATGGTATCAGGGACAACCAAAAAGTCTTTATATGTCAAGACCTGAGCTTAGGCCCTCAGATTTCTGTTTTGTTTTGTTTTCCCTACAAAAGTTGATAACTTGCATCTCGACAGGGAGCTGCATTCTTTACACTGTTCCAGGTGTTTGCGATGATATTGATATTATCAGCTGCAGCAAGTGTAAAATGCAGAACCTGGAGGGCTCGAATTTGATTTCCACATGTAAGTGATGGAAGAACTGTTTATTTTCAAGATGTAGGCCCTTGGTTACTTTGCACATCTGACTCTCAATCCTTCCCATGCTGTCAGACCTAGCTTAGGGCACAAACAAGACTCCACCATCCTGGATATGAACCTTTTTGCAGGGTATTTCATTATGTTTCTATAACACTTTTTTTTTTACATTTTTTTTTTTACAAGAATAGGCTATTGGCCTATCTCTCAACCTCTAACTTGGAGAACCAGCATGCTGCTTTGCATCTGGTCCCTATCTTCTGACCTGTCTGCCTTTGGTGGCTTTACCAGGGCTTAGAACTCCTGCTGGCCTAGCCATCAGGGTCACTGCAACACTGAAGCCTTCCCAATCTGTCCCCCAGGAAAGGCTGTATCCACATAAGTTATTAAAACATTATAGAAAATGCTACAAATAAAAAATATATCAAGCAAAGAAGGAAAAAGTTAACTCTATAGTGTGTAATTCATTTTTTCTATCAGGATCAACTGTGAAGAGACATCAGTTTCACTGTAAAAAAATGACTTAAAGGGGTCATTCAGAGGGGAATGAATCTGCAGCCTTGAAGATGAGATAAGAATTTAGCTAGCAGTATAAAAGTAAAATTTTCTATAGAGAACACTAGTCACAAGAGACAAGGGTGATTAAATAACCTCTATAAGCACCTTCCTCAATACAGGTTTCAGAGTAGCAGCCGTGTTAGTCTGTATTCGCGAAAAGAAAAGGAGTACTTGTGGCATCTTAGAGACTAACAAATTTATTAGAGCATAAGCTTTCGTGAGCTTATGCTCTAATAAATTTGTTAGTCTCTAAGGTGCCACAAGTACTCCTTTTCCTTCCTCAATACAGTGCATCAGAGCAGAAAAAGTGACTTGTCATATAATCTGTTGCTCTCTACATCGCTAAAGAAAACATTCCACATACCAAGCTGGTTGTTTCAAGGGTGGCTGATATGTTTTTAGCCTGGAAGTAGAGAACATAAAGCAGCAGAAACAACTGAAATTCTTTAACCTTTCAGCTATGTTTGGATATTTTCTCTTTCACCATCAATATGGAAAATAGCTCTACAACCAAAAGCAGAGTGAAAACCAAGGGAAGGGACCCAGATGCAGAGAGAGAGAAGGCACAAACAACTCATCTGAGGAATCTTTTGAGTGAGTAGTTACTGATCAATAGGAGTATGATGAGATTAGCCTTTCAATCACTTGGTCATGACATTTAGACACTTTATATATTGCTACATTACCAGTTAATCTTGCACATGATTCAGGATCCCCACATTCTCACTAGCCATGACAGGCTTGCCAGCAATCCCCATTCTGTGAGCCTTTGGTTGGAAAAATTCCTTTTGTGTTCCCTTTCCATTGAGGAGCCTCTCTAGTGGTCAGGTTCCCCTCTGAGATCTGTCTGTGCAGGGAAAGGGAGAGAAGCTTCCTCCTTTCATTTGTATTGAAACTATAAGTCTCTCTTAATTCTGTGACATTATAAACTCGATTGCATGCTCAGCAGCTGGGGAAGTTACAATTTACTTCATATCTCTTTCCTCACAGCTTGCTTTACTTCCAAAACCAAAACTCAAACCGGCATAAAATAACTCTCCACCCAGGGTCTTTCCAGCATCATCAACTGGGAGGAGTCAGGATGCAGCCTTCCCCTTTCCTTTTTATAACCCTGTCCAGATCAGTTATACCATAGGCAGGAACCAGGTAACCTTCACATGCCAGAACATCTTTTCCGCTTGTCTCACATTCTGAATTAAGCTCACCAGTCCAGAGCAAAAAGAACAGTCCAGAGCAGACATTCCATAGCAGTCTTACCAATTCAAACTAACTTTTGACACTAGAATTTAATCACCAAATTTTGATGTTGGACACAGGATCTCAGCAAGGGAAAGACCAGATTTTATTTTAATTCTCTCTTGTTTTCTGGGTATTTTTGTTTGTTTTGTTTACTACAAAGTGAGGGAAAAAATTATAAGAATTTTTGAATTCTGCAATCCTCTCTTTCCAAGCTGCTGAAGTTCTGGAACCCCTTATACAAATCACTTCAAATTTGATAGAAAAATTCTACCTTCATACCACAAAATTCTATTTTCTACCATCACTCTAAAATTTCTTTGTGTGTGTGTGTGTAAAATCAGACTTATATTAGAAAATCTAAACTATAGAGTGGCTCCAATGCAAATCTGCCTTTCTTAGCTATTTATATAACACCTGGTAGTATCTAAGGGCATGTCTACACTTTCCTCCGGAATGATTGATCCAGCAGGGGTCGATCTATTGCATCTAGTGAAGATGCGATAAATCGACTGCCGAGTGCTCTCCCGTCCACTCTGGTACTCCACCGAAGTGAGAAGCGTAGGCGGAGTCGACTGTGGAGTGTCAGCAGTCGACCTACCGCAGTGAAGACACCGTGGTAAGTAGCTCTAAGTACATCAAGTTCAGCTACACTATTTTTGTAACTGAAGTTGTGTAACTTAGACTGACTTTGCTCACTCCCCCCGCTCCCTCCCCCGCAGTGTAGACCAGGCCTACGGCCCATATTTCAAACGCATTTAGATGCCTAACTCAATCCGCATCTTACAAAATCCACTCCTAACTCTGTAGAGCTTTAGGATGCAAAATGTTTGAAAGGTGTTGTACAACCCATCTGAGGTTTTAATTTTGTGGGGAAAGAAACCAGTAAAGCTTATGTTCCCATTCCAAACAAGTCATGGAGATCGGAGCCAGTATGGGATCTGAATCTGGATTTCCCCAGAGTTCAAGGGGTGTTCTTAAGATGGGTTCCAATTGAATTCACTATAGTGATAGGACCGAATAGAGAAGTTCAGATCCAGGTCTCGATCTGGAACCCAAATTCCCTGAAGTCTGGGGAGATTTAAAGTCTCTGTTGCAATTTGCTCATCTCTATTTTGGCCAACTTTAGTTACTGTGGAAATAATGATGTCAAGGGATATGTGGCACTTACTGATGAGACTGGGACTGCTTCTGAGCATCATCCCCTAACAATGCATCTCTGTTAGGAAGAGCTGGGGACCTAGGCCTGGATCTCTGCAAGGTGTACGGAAGCAGGGCCCATGTGGTGGGCCTTGGGGGGGGGGGAGGAGCGTGTTGCTATTAGGGGGTATGAAGACATTGGGGATGCAGGTGTCTTCCCATGGGAAAGAAGGGAATGCTTCTCTTTTGATGTTGGCAAGCCTCCTGGTCAATCAAGTTACTAAGTTCTCTATCTTTGCAGGGAAAAGGGACAGAGCCTTATTTTTTTTTAATTAAGTGAAATGTCCTTCAATATCCTGTACTAAATGTTGGAGCTGACATTCCCTATCAATGTGCCAAATTCAAAAGTTGTTAACTTTTGAAATTAGACTTCAGTCAACTAAATGTTTGGCCTGGGTACTAGATGTCTATGAGAGGAGTCTAGTACAGAGGTGGGCAAACTACGGCCCACGGGCCACATCCAGACCGCAGGACTGTCCTGCCTGGCCCTTGAGCTCCTGGCTGGGGAGACTAGCCCCCGGCTCCTCCCCTGCTGTCCCCTCTCCCCCACAGCCTCAGCTCGCTGTGCTACCAGCGCTCTGGGCAGTGCAGCTGCGAGCTCCTGCCGGGCACTGCGGCGGTGTGGCTGGCTCCAACATCGTAAGGGGTGGGGGTTGGATAAGGGGCAGCAGGTCCTGGGGGGCAGTTGGGACAGGGGGAAGTTGGATGGGGAAGAGGTTCTGGGGGGGCAGTCAGGGAATGGGGAACAAGGAGTTTGGATAGGTGTGGGAGTCCTGGGGGGGGCCTTTCAGGGTGTGGGGGTGTGGATAGGAGTTGGGGCAGTCAGGGGACTAGGAGCAGGGGGGGTTGGATGGCTCAGGGGATCTGAGGGGGGGGCAGGAAGTGGGAGGGGGCGGGGGCCAGGCTTTTTGGGAAGGCACAGCCTTCCCTACCTGGCTCTCCATACAGTTTTGCAACCCCTATGTGGCCCTCGGGCCAAAAAGTTTGCCCATCCCTGATTTAGTAAGTGAAATTGTATTTCTCTCCTACTTTCTTTTTTTATATTGGGTAAAAGTGGCATAAAAAATGTTAAAAGAAAAGGAGTACTTGTGGCACCTTAGAGACTAACAAATTTATTAGAGCATAAGCTTTCGTGAGCTACAGCTCACTTCATCGGATGCATTTGGTGGAAAAAACAGAGGAGAGATTTATATACACACACACAGAGAACATGAAACAATGGGTTTATCATACACACTGTAAGGAGAGTGATCACTTAAGATAAGCCATCACCAACAGCAGGGGGGGGAAGGAGGAAAACCTTTCATGGTGACAAGCAGGTAGGCTAATTCCAGCAGTTAACAAGAATATCAGAGGAACAGTGGGGGGTGGGGTGGGAGGGAGAAATACCATGGGGAAATAGTTTTACTTTGTGTAATGACTCATCCATTCCCAGTCTCTATTCAAGCCTAAGTTAATTGTATCCAGTTTGCAAATTAATTCCAATTCAGCAGTCTCTCCTTGGAGTCTGTTTTTGAAGCTTTTTTGTTGAAGTATAGCCACTCTTAGGTCTCAGAGTAGCAGCCGTGTTAGTCTGTATTCTCAAAAAGAAAAGGAGTACTTGTGGCACCTTAGAGACTTCTGTGATCGAGTGACCAGAGAGATTGAAGTGTTCTCCAACTGGTTTTTGAATGTTATAATTCTTGACGTCTGATTTGTGTCCATTCATTCTTTTACGTAGAGACTGTCCAGTTTGGCCAATGTACATGGCAGAGGGGCATTGCTGGCACATGATGGCATATATCACATTGGTAGATGCGCAGGTGAACGAGCCTCTGATAGTGTGGCTGATGTGATTAGGCCCTATGATGGTATCCCCTGAATAGATATGTGGACAGAGTTGGCAACGGGCTTTGTTGCAAGGATAGGTTCCTGGGTTAGTGGTTCTGTTGTGTAGTGTGTGGTTGCTGGTGAGTATTTGCTTCAGATTGGGGGGCTGTCTGTAAGCAAGGACTGGTCTGTCTCCCAAGATCTGAGAGAGCGATGGCTCGTCCTTCAGGATAGGTTGTAGATCCTTGATGATGCGTTGGAGAGGTTTTAGTTGGGGGCTGAAGGTGATGGCTAGTGGCGTTCTGTTGTTTTCTTTGTTGGGCCTGTCCTGTAGTAGGTGACTTCTGGGTACTCTTCTGGCTCTGTCAATCTGTTTCTTCACTTCAGCAGGTGGGTATTGTAGTTGTAGGAATGCATGATAGAGATCTTGTAGGTGTTTGTCTCTGTCTGAGGGGTTGGAGCAAATGCGGTTATATCGTAGCGCTTGGCTGTAGACAATGGATCGAGTGGTATGATCTGGATGAAAGCTAGAGGCATGTAGGTAGGAATAGCGGTCAGTAGGTTTCCGATATAGGACCCATAACTATTTCACATTTGGTGACAATGTATACCTTCAAATCAGCGGCACTGCGATGGGTACCCGCATGGCCCCACAGTATGCCAACATTTTTATGGCTGACTTAGAACAACGCTTCCTCAGCTCTCGTCCCCTAATGCCCCTACTCTACTTGCGCTACATTGATGACATCTTCATCATCTGGACCCATGGAAAAGAAGCTCTTGAGGAATTCCACCATGATTTCAACAATTTCCATCCCACCATCAACCTCAGCCTGGACCAGTCCACACAAGAGATCCACTTCCTGGACACTACGGTGCTAATAAGCGATGGTCACATAAACACCACCCTATATCGGAAACCTACTGACCGCAATTCCTACCTACATGCCTCTAGCTTTCATCCAGATCATACCACACGATCCATTGTCTACAGCCAAGCGCTACGATATAACCGCATTTGCTCCAACCCCTCAGACAGAGACAAACACCTACAAGATCTCTATCATGCATTCCTACAACTACAATACCCACCTGCTGAAGTGAAGAAACAGATTGACAGAGCCAGAAGAGTACCCAGAAGTCACCTACTACAGGACAGGCCCAACAAAGAAAACAACAGAACGCCACTAGCCATCACCTTCAGCCCCCAACTAAAACCTCTCCAACGCATCATCAAGGATCTACAACCTATCCTGAAGGACGAGCCATCGCTCTCTCAGATCTTGGGAGACAGACCAGTCCTTGCTTACAGACAGCCCCCCAATCTGAAGCAAATACTCACCAGCAACCACACACCACACAACAGAACCACTAACCCAGGAACCTATCCTTGCAACAAAGCCCGTTGCCAACTCTGTCCACATATCTATTCAGGGGATACCATCATAGGGCCTAATCACATCAGCCACACTATCAGAGGCTCCTTCACCTGCGCATCTACCAATGTGATATATGCCATCATGTGCCAGCAATGCCCCTCTGCCATGTACATTGGCCAAACTGGACAGTCTCTACGTAAAAGAATGAATGGACACAAATCAGACGTCAAGAATTATAACATTCAAAAACCAGTTGGAGAACACTTCAATCTCTCTGGTCACTCGATCACAGACCTAAGAGTGGCTATACTTCAACAAAAAAGCTTCAAAAACAGACTCCAACGAGAAAAGGAGTACTTGTGGCACCTTAGAGACTAACAAATTTATTAGAGCATAAGCTTTCGTGAGCTACAGCTCACTTCATCGGATGCATCCGATGAAGTAGGGGGTTGGACTAGATGATCTCCTGAGGTCCCTTCCAACTCTGATATTCTATGATTCTATATAAGTGAGCTGTAGCTCACGAAAGCTTATGCTCTAATAAATTTGTTAGTCTCTAAGGTGCCACAAGTACTCCTTTTCTTTTTGCGAATACAGACTAACACGGCTGCTACTCTAAAAGACTCCAAGGAGAGACTGCTGAATTGGAATTAATTTGCAAACTGGATACAATTAACTTAGGCTTGAATAGAGACTGGGAATGGATGAGTCATTACACAAAGTAAAACTATTTCCCCATGGTATTTCTCCCTCCCACCCCACCCCCCACTGTTCCTCTGATATTCTTGTTAACTGCTGGAATTAGCCTACCTGCTTGTCACCATGAAAGGTTTTCCTCCTTCCCCCCCCTGCTGTTGGTGATGGCTTATCTTAAGTGATCACTCTCCTTACAGTGTGTATGATAAACCCATTGTTTCATGTTCTCTGTGTGTGTGTATATAAATCTCTCCTCTGTTTTTTCCACCAAATGCATCCGATGAAGTGAGCTGTAGCTCATGAAAGCTTATGCTCTAATAAATTTGTTGGTCTCTAAGGTGCCACAAGTACTCCTTTTCTTTTTGCGAATACAGACTAACATGGCTGCTACTCTGAAACCTATAAAAAATGTTAAACTCTCTGAATTACCAGCATGCCTTTTGTTTTTAGTAAAAAGAAAAGGAGGACTTGTGGCACCTTAGAGACTAACAAATTTATTTGAGCATAAGCTTTCCTGAGCTACAGCTCACTATTCAGGAACCAATTGTCCAATTTACTAAAAAGACCACATTTAACCTACCAATTTTGGCTATTAGGGTCTGGGAAGGAGCCCAACCTTGGGCTCATAATGGACAGCCAGTTGCAGCCGTGATTATGGAGTGACTGCTTATATTAAACTGCAGCTGTGCGTTTGAATGTGTTGGATTGCATGCAGGGGGGGCCATTGCCTGGGGGACCTGTGTCTGTTTTACAGGTAGGCAACATTTGGGAATGTTGCCCTGCCAATCCATTACTGTCCCTTCCGAGCTTCGCGCTCTTCGATGTTTCCAAAGCACATACTTTGGTATCAAAATGTGAGTGGCTCCCCCCCTGCCCCCCGTGTGTGTAATTAGATCGGGGGGGGGTCGGTGGTGTGATCACGGGTTAGCGTGTGAGTGAGAGAGACAGAGGAGGGAAATCTGTGCCTGCCCAGCGGAGCGGGCTCTCGCTCTCACAGCGCCCCACAAGCTGAGCGGGGAATCGGGAAGAGTGGGCGTAGGCCGAGGTCGCAGAGGACCGTGTCCCGCCCAGCGCTGGGAGGGGAGGCCTGTGTTACGCTTTCGCAACCAAGGGGAGGTCAGCCCGCCGCGCCCGGGGTGCAGCGGGAGGGAAGTGGGCGCGGAGAGCCGCCAGCCCGGGGGCGTGCGGGGGTGCGCGCGCGCGCGCGTAGAGCGACGTTGCTGGGTAGCGCGCGGCGGCGGCGGCGGGAGGAATTGCTCCTATTGCAGGTGTAGCCCCGCCGAGATCACACTCCTCCCGCCCCCTCTCAGCGCTGCAGCCGCAGGAAGGGGGAGGAACCGGCCTGTGCGCGCTACTACGTCACCCCCCCCCCAGCGGGAAATTCCCCTCCGCGGGGAGGAGCGGCCAAGGGAGGGCCGGGAACAGCTGAGCCGGAGCAGCCGGAGGGTGCGGAGCTGCTGCCGCCGCCGCCGCCGCCGCGAATCCCGGGCTGAGCGCGCGTGCGGAGCGGGCACCATGGCGGGTAAGTGTCCCCGGTGCGCCGCCGGGCGCTCTCCCTCGCGCCGAAGCCCGCCCTGCGCTCGCCGCCCCTGGAGTGCGGCGAGCCGTCGCGATACGCCGGTCGGGTTTGCCGTGCAGGCTGCAGCCCCTCTCTCTGCTTCTGCACCTTTAAAAGCCTCTGAAACCCCGGAAGGATGGGGGGGGGGGAGAGAGAGAGAGAGAGAGAGAGAGAGAGACTAGGTTGTCTGGGGGCTGCCTGCAAATAAAGAAGCCTTCAAGCCTGGGACTACCTGTCTAACTTCTATCCAGCTGGGAGTGAGCTGGGCTGGCGTGTCCTCACCCGGCCTGGGCAGGGCTCTGGGCTTGGCAGAAGGTACCTGCCTTCCAATCCTGCCGTTGAGAAGACGCCAGCGGCCGCCAGAGGCTTGATTGACCCTTATTTGACCTCTCCCAGGGGCAGATTCCCGAGTCTGACATGGCTGTTCACTCAGGGGCGACTGTGTGCGCGACTAAAGATAGCCTCCCCAAAACCCTTGTGAGAATATGACTCTACTGTGACACACAGGAAGAAGTGAGGTGGGGAAGGAAAGAATTAATTTTTGTTGTTGTTGTTGTTGAAGGGAAGTAGCTGTGTGAGAGCTGGTGGATTCTGTTCACATGACATGGGAGTTTCGAGTGTGTGGTTTTTGTGAGAGTATCTATAGAATTTAACAGATCAAATTCATCGTGGGTATAAATGGCAGCAATTCTGTTGACTTCACTATACTTGTGTCCCCAACATTTTAAATTCCTCTTTCCAGGATAAATCCTTAGGAAATCAAAGAGAATAATATTGAACAAGTGTAAAATATACACAGAAATGTGCCTGTCTGTTTTTTTTTTTTTTTTTTTTTTTTTTTTTGCAGCAGGAAAATAATATCCTTTCCTGAGGCAGTGGTTATTAACAAATGGTCATAATATATTAAGGCAGAGAGACTATACGCTGCCTAAAGTAATGGGGAGGAGCTTCCACATAACTAACTTAAATGAAACTTTTAGTTGAGAGCTTGTCACAAACTTTACACCATGTGAGATTTTCTGTGGTAGAGGAACAAAATTAATCAGTTTAAATAAACAATAAATCATATATAAATTGTTTAAATAAATATATATATATATGGCCAGGTAATTTCCTTAACACAGATGGGACCACATTTTTCAGACTAGGGTACCTAAAGTTAGGCACCTAAATCTTGATTCAAGCAATTAAATATCTGAGTTGGTCCCAAAATCTCTGTTAAGATGCCTAAAATAGGTGTTTAGGTGTCTAATTGTGAACACTTGCATTTGAAAATGTGGCCCCAATGTTCCATTTTGTTTGCAGGTGACGTCTATAGGGAAATATAATAAGCATATTGTTTAAAGGACAGTTACATTCACTTTCCCCTCAACCCTCACATGGTAGAAAGTGGGAGAGCAAGGCTGATTATTTGACCAACATGGGCATCCTTTAACAAAAAAAAAAAAAACAACCCAATTGTGGTGGCCTGGTGGTTGGGCCCAGTTAAGGGCCTCTTCTGAGAACCTGTCCCTTATGTAGAAATGAGCTCCATCCACTGCTCTGACATCGGGGGGGAGGGATAGCTCAATGGTTTGAGCATTGGCCTGTTAAACCGAGGGTTGTAAGTTCAATCCTCAAGGGGGCCATTTAGGGATCTGGGCAAAAATTGGGGATTGGCCCTGCTTTGAGCAGGGGGTTGGACTAGATGATCTCCTGAGGTCCCTTCCAACCCTGATATTCTATGATCTGCTCACATCTGGGGTAGGAGTGCTGGGCACTAATCCCCTTTTCACAAACTTTTGGCTGTTTTGCTTGGTTGAAGCCCCTCCTGGGAGCCACTGTTTCTTCCCTCCTTTGATGCTTAACACCTGGGAGGAAGGCACTGGCTCCTACCCTGACTTACCCTCCCATTAAGCAGATTTTTTTTTTTGAAGGGGGCAGGAGGAAGGAGGAGAGTAAATGCCTGACAGCTGCAGGGAGCTTTGGAGGAGGGTCTCCCCTTTCTCATCAGGGCAGCCAAGAGACTGCCTGCTCTGCAAGTTGCCAGGAGCCCAGGCTCCTCCTCAGCTGTCATCGCTGGGAATGGGATTTATTCCTGCTGTGAGGATGGGTATCCCAAGGGATCCTAACGTGTCATTTTACCCTTTGAAAGGAATATAACAAAGCATTTTAAATTTTAAAAATGGCCGCCATATTGGACAGTTGCTGCCCCGATCGTCATGGCTTGTGGCAATCTGAGTGTCAAGGGTAGAAAGCTGCACTTTAAAGCAATCACTCAGAACTTGCCTCACACTATAGAAAATCTTCCAATTGCAAAAGTTAATGTGACCTGAAAAGCCCCAGTTGTTTAAGTAGTGTGTCTTAGCTCATGTCTGCTTGCGGTGTATTAGGAGGACCAATATATATTGCACATGAACAGGTTGTCAAAATTTACTCGTGACTTTTGGCTGCTTAAATGTTTAGGTGTTCACTTTAAAGGGACCTGAGTTTCAGCAGAGCTTAGGTGTACAGTTCCTATAAACTGTCTCAAGTTGAGCACCTAAAATCTGAGTGCCTCCCTCCCGAAATCACTAGTCATATCTGAAAATCTTGGCCTATTTTTCTTATTCTGCCACTTAAGACTGTATTGCTAAAAAGGTGACAGTCATGATTTTTAGAAGCAATATTAAATGCTTGTGTGAGTAGCCCTTAGGTGGCCATAAGGAACAAGTTAGTGAACAAACATAACATTTGAATTAGTTAAACAAAATGTTAAAAAGATTCTGATAACTTTCAAAATGGTTCATTGAAATCTAAAAGAGAAATGAATCATTGTTCAAATATAGAGGCTAAATTTACAGTATAAGTCTCAGATCTGGGGAAGACATCAATTGGGTAATGTCAGCTTAGTGCTCAACTGAATGCAGTTCACATCAGAACAGGTCATGGTCAAAATCAATTAGTATGAAAATGAGAGGCAATACCACAAAAAGTGATCACAGATTTGGTAGCCAAAGGAATCCAAAGTTGTAATTTAGTTTCTCTTGGTCTCAATGAAGCACTTGCATTCCACATCCTTTCAAAAGTTTGTCCTCCGGAATCTTTCATGGGGATTTAAAATTTTTAATTTTAGAACTGGTTGCATTAATTAGAGAGGTTGCTGGGAAGAAAAATGTTCCCAAACCTATATATGATTTGTGAATGTCTGCTCAGTCAACCATGGCCCGTGGGCACGTTTGATCTGCTCATCTAAATACTGGCTCTTAATCAGATAAATCAAATTATTGAATTCACACATAATTTTTAAAAAATGTATATTGTATTTTGGAGCAGATAAGCTGAAACAGTAGATATCTATCTGTTATCTGCGACTAATATATTTTCAACTTATTAGTAATTGGTGAAGGAATTTTTCAGCAGGGGAAGTTCTTAATTTCCTAATATTTACAAGCTTCTCTTCTAGTTACTATTCTGTAATGTCACGTGACAAGAAAGAAGTACATGAAGCAGCTGTGCCTCTAAACTACCTCTATTTAGAAGGTGTACAGTTCATGAATGCTTGGGTAGAGGGTTGCTCGTTCTGAATTAAGAATGAATTTGCACTTGTTTTAGGTTGCGTCAGAATGTTTTATAGTAGATCTGTGATCAGTACTCCTCCCTGGCCTGCTATGGGGGTGGCAAAGGCTTAAAATTTAAGGCCTAATTTTTCAGACGTGCCCACTGATTTTGGGGTATGCAGATTGGGGCACCTGGTCCAAAGATTCTGAACAGGGTATCTACATGTGAGTTGGAAGGGCAGAATTTTCTGACCAGTGTCACCATAATGTCCATACCTAATGTATCCCACTGCATTGGGATTTTGTGTAGTGACTTTGCATTGTTGATAGTCAAACTCCCACTGCTCTATGGCCCGCCTCCACCTCATTCACGCACTCAAGATACTGCATCAGAGTGTGTGTCCATAGGACAATCTCCAGTTGAATGCCAGAATTGTGGAATCTCATGACATTGACTCTTCACACAGCCTGTCCCCTCTGTGCGGAAGAATCTGTGGCTCTGCTAACTGATTCCATGATCCAGTTGTTTTTCCTGCAGTGCATTGAAAGAGGCATGGTATGTCACAGCCAACTTCCCTTCGTTCTTCACCTTTCCCTGAACTCATCACTGAGGTCCAACCAGACTTCCCAGATAATTCAGGAATTCCACTTGCAAATACAAATCCTCCCTTCAAGACAAATACTTTGCACATATTTCTCCTTCTCTGTTTCCATTGCACGTCTTTGGGCATTAGGTATTCCAGTTAAAGGCAGAGCCATCCAAGCCTTGAAAGCCCTTTACAGTCACAGCTGCACTATTGCATCAGCGCTTTGGCAGTCATGGTAAAGAACCTGCTTCTTAATGGTAGACAGGGAAATCAGTATTTGCTTCCATATTTTAGTTTTAATTCTGTTGGCTTGTTGCATATCTAACTTTAAACTGTCTATGCTTTCTCACTTTGGATATGCTTTTTTTGTCACTGATACAGAATCAAGTCCCAGATCTTGAATCAGTTTAACTTTCATTCCTTGCTGTAATCACATTGTCATTGATGGTTTCGCTAGTTTCTCCCACTCATGTCATCAAGAATTTACCTCTCATTTTCTTTAAATTATGTATTGCAATTTTCAGTGCATTCATGCAAATACAAATGCAATACCATAACACAAAGAGAAATAAGCAAGCTGGGATACAGAGCACAATAATCCTATGGCCAATAAACATAAGTACAAATGAAACTATTAGTAGTTCCTTTAATATGGATTTGTAGGTTTCTTCCAATTCAGTTTCATGTCTCAGTAGTTGACAAAAGGTAATTAAGCAGCATATTACTCTTCCAGAATTAGTCCTCATTGCCAGTGCAAGAATGTCTGCTTTAGATGTAGTTTATATTTCTTCTACTCTTAAAAAGTATGTGGAGGCCCTTTGTCTGTGTGACTGGGGATTGTGAAATAGTCTCAGCTGTGTTGCTTTGGCAAGAGCACATTAATTTACAGAAAATGGGGACAAGAAATGGATGTCTAGTATTACTACGAAGAGTGGTGATTTTCAGTCTCCATGAGCTTTGGTTCACACAAACCTTTTTGTGTTTCTTGTCTACCTGATGCCTGGTTAAGTAAAGCTGTAGAGGATAATTTGGTTCTTAAAGAAAGGAAAATCAATTTAAAATTAAGTTTAACTTCTAATCTCTGGAGGTTACTGCGTCATTGGGTTCTGCTTTCCCACAAGCACACACCTACTGTTATATCAGTGGTGGTGACTTAAGTAACCTTTATTTCAACCACAAATTAAATCTACATAAAGACAATTGGGGCCTGACTTTTAAAATGCAGTTAATATCATCAGTGGGTGAGACACTAACCCTTTCAAATGTGTATATTGAAGGTAAAATTATAGGTTAAAGTAGAGATATTAAAGTCCTTGAAGCAATTGCTATAAAACACAATCATAACTGACAGGACTCTATGGCTTTGACAGGTGAAGTGGGTGGGTGGAGTTGTGGGCACATGTACATATATTTGCACGCACATGCATGTATATCTATATCTCCAAAGTAACATGATGATTAGGCACTTTATCATTGCCTAGATAGATACTCATTTCTTTATTTTAATAATAATGCTTAGCACATGTATAGCAACTTCTATCTATAGATCCCAAAGTGCTCCACGAAAGTGTGTATCTTTATCTCCATTTATAGATGAGGAAAACAAAGCACAGGGGAGATAAGTGATAATGCCCAAGGTGATAGAGCCTCCCGACTCTCTGTATGGTGCCCCAACCACTGGACTGTGCTTGTGAGACAAGTATAAGTAGTTCTAAGTGTGTGAGAGACATTTGCACACAATTTATGGGGCCCAATTCTGAAAGATGCTAAGAAACCTGATCTCCCTATTGAAGTCACTCCCTGTGTTGCTTCTGTGGGTTTTTATTTGTTTGGGTTTTTTTACCATCTCTGTTTCTATGATGTATTCTCTTCTCGCTAGTCATGCTTATTCTGTCTAGAAGACAGCATGTGCAAAAGCATACCTCAAGAAGGGGCAGAGCTTAAGAAAGGAACAACCCTTTTAAAAGAACAGGAGCCAGGACGATGGCCAGCATGTATTGAATATGTCCACTCATTTTCTGATGTCATTTCCAAAGTTGTCAGATGTTGACCTGGACATTCACTGGCTGGAAACTGGCATATTTGGTTACTTCCATTTTATGAGAAGTTGGCTAAGAACAATGTTAAGGCTCATTCTGTCATTCCAAAGATTTCGGCAACAAAATATGAAATAGTGGAATCTTGGAAACTAGAGACATGAGACAAAATTCTCTTTGGTTCAGCTGATGGGGTTACACAGATATAAAAATGTTCAGATTACTGGGGAACTTTTTGGTAACTTTCCCCAATTTAGAAACATCCAAATTGTCTCCAGCCTTGTTCAAAGAGTAATAGACTTTAAGGCCAGAAGAGACCATTATAATCGCCTAGTCTGACTTTTTGCATAATACAAGCCAAAGCACCTCACCAGTGGTTCCTGCATCAAGCCCATAGCTGCTGGTTGAGCTATAGCATATCTTTTAGAAAGACCTCCAGATTGATTTAAAAACTGTTCCCCCACAGCCAACAAAAGAACTTCTATGCACATCACCATTCCATTGCTATCTGTCGATATAAAAGTAAAAGTCAATATGCTGTCGTGCAGATGGAGTTCTTCTTTTGTCTTGCACATAATTCTTTCAAGAGCTGTTGTCCCTTAGCTTACTCTCCTTTCCTGTTCTAGGAGATAAGTGATTTATAGTAGTCCAATAAGACATTTTGGGCCCAACAAATCTAGTAGGAAATGACATTCTTGTGAACCAGTACATGCAGGCTTTGAGTTGATGAGTCCCAATATTAGCCATATTGGCAGCAACAAAAGGTTTTAATAAGACGTTAATACTGAAATGTATCTCTACCCAAAAACTCCTATAGAACTGTCCAAAATATATGTGGGAAGGAATGAGAGGATCTTCTATCTCTTTAGTGTCTACTTTGGGTACAACAATTGAAGTTCTAACATTGTTTTGCTGACATACATTTGGGAGCAAAGATCCTATAGCATTTAACTGTGTCGTATTACCATTCCTGTTTCTTTGTAATGCACATCTAGCTTGTCTGTGTAGAGTGTTGTTTTTTATTGAGCATGAGGTATAAGTCAATGCAGAGTTTGACCATGTGTGTGTTCCAACTAAAATAATTCAACCTCTAAACTAAACCTTTTTATTTATTCATTTTTGCTTCTCCAGTATTTGCTGCTCACATATCACTAGACTGTTATGTCACTGTTTGACTGGCTAGCATTTTCAGTGCTGTTAGTGAGGGTAGAATTCACTGTAGTTAGACTTAAGTGGAGCCCAGGCCTTGTCCTGGCCCTCAGCAGAGGGTGAATGTCACCCTGAAAAAAGTATGTAGACTCCTGCTAAGTCAGGATCTTTCCAAAGCCTTAACTAATGTCAGCCCCACCATCTCCTGACACGTATTCCCTGAAAGTTGCCTTCTCACACACTGGGCCCTTTGACAACTTCCCAGTAGCCTTTACTAAAATCTTGTGAGAACCCTTGCTGCTCATGCGGGAGGTGGACAGTTCAAAGTATAGCAATGCAATTTCTGGGTCCACAGGAAAGAAACTGAAAGCATTAGGGGATTTTGCCTAATTTGTATAGAACTTATTGCTTCACTGCAGTAGGAGCTAAATCAATCGGTTCAGGGGAAACACCTTCATTTTGAGGGGACTCGCATTCAGAAAAATGTACTATAATTAAAAAGTTCAGCCATTCCCTTGGACTAATGATCTGTTCATTTTGACATTATGAAATAATCTTTCAGCAGACAGGCCCTCACCAGTGTCAAAGAGAAACTGAGCTCCATGGGGAGGGAACCCTGCTAATGATTATTTATATTACAACAGTGCCTAGAAGCCTCCTCCTCTGGGGCTCACACTGTGTTCATATACACAGTAAGAGACAGACCCTGCCCTGAGGAGCCACCAGTCTAAATATATAAGACAGATGAGTGTGAGAGAGGATTTATCATCACCCCCATTTCATAGAGTGGGAACTGAGGCACAGATAAACTAAATGATTTACCCAAGGTCACACAAGAAATCTGTAGAAGATCCAGGAGTAGAACCTAGATCCCAATCCAGTGCTTTAACCATAATGCCATCCTTCCTTTTGCTTTTTAAGCTGTATTATGTTGTAACCTTTAAATATTTTCATTTTCCTAAAGGTGGGTCTGAACCCAGCATAGAAATATTCGAGCAACCCAGGCAAAGAGGTATGCGTTTCAGGTACAAATGTGAGGGAAGATCAGCGGGCAGCATTCCAGGAGAACGCAGTACCGACAGCAATAAGACATATCCCTCTGTAGAGGTAATACTGTTGTTATCCATAATTATTTTTCTCATTGCACCATGCTGCAGGTGTGCATGGGACTTTATACAGTAAATAAGTGGCCTGATTCTCCATTCTGTAATCCTGCTTTTTTGTTTTTTTTTCTTTCGCTATCATAACTTCACTGAAGCTGATGAAGTTACAACAACTAACATAACAGAGTGGAGAATAAGCCTCTTGGTTCCTACTCTGCAAAGCTTACAGTCTAAATTGACAGCAGTCAGACAAGCTGCAGAGGAAGGTAACAAGCCAGGGTGATAGAAGGAAGGGACACAGCGTATGCCTACTTGGTGGCTTGGGCTGTTCAGGATAGATTGGGTTTGTTCTTAGCTTTTTGTTTGTTCTGGGTACTTGCATAACTGTTTTTTAACAATTGAGGCGGAATTAACTAGAGGACTAATTGCAGGTTCTGAGGAGGGTTTTGAAGGAGGTTGTCTGGGGTACAGGGTTTGGGAAGGGTATTCCAGCTGCAGGATGTAGCATTGGAGAAGGCCCAGAGGTGCTTGTTGCAGATGGGAACAAAGGGAGCCTGGGGTGAAGTGGATTTGGGGGAATGTAGGGATCAAATAGATACGTATAACCAGTGATTCGGAGGTAGAGCTGTACAGAGCCTGGAAAACCCCAAGGAGGAGTCTGAAGCTGAGGTGGAAAGGGATGCAGAGTCAATAAAGCACGCAAGAAAGAGGAGTGATGTGGTCAGAACAGCAGGAGAAGATGGTTTGGTAGCTGCATTATAGATAGATTGAATGGGAATAAGGTAGATGTCAGGAAGTTAGGAGAGAAGAGATTCACAGTAGTCTAGGCAGGACATGATCAAGGCCTGGACAAGGATTTGGGCAGTAGAGATGAAAAGGAATGGATGGATTTTGGATCTGTTGTAAAGGAAACAGCAGCAGGATTTAGCAACAGCCTGCATGGGTGGGATGAAGGAACGTGAGTTTGTGAGCCTGGGAAACGGGAAGGGTCATGGAAATACCTGCTGTGATTGAGAAAGGAGGGGAGGACTTGGGGAGGTAGATGAATTGCAGCTTTATTGTGTTGTTTTTAAGTTGATGGTGGGACATCCAGGAATAACTGTATCAGGGCATGGGGAGAGGAGAGGTGGATATGGGAGTCATCAGTAGTTGAAACCATGAGTAGGGTTAAGATCCCATAGGGGTAATATATATAGAGAGAAGAGGGGGCCCAAGGACAGAACCTTATGGCATACTAGCGAAGAGGAGAAAAGGGGAGACGATGGAGCCTTTAGGCAGACATTGAAGGACCTGTCTGAGGGAGAGGTGGTGTGCCAGCTGCATAAAAGCCCCTGGAGATGAGCGAGAGTTGAAAAGGATGGTGTGTGGACAATGGGGCTGAAACAGCAGTGTGAAGCTCCACATCACAGATCAGAAGCTGTGCTATGAAATGGAACCCTGTCCCTGGAGCTCTTGAGTGGCAAGGGAATGAACAAACAGGAGGTGCCAGCCTCCCCCACTCTTTGACTGATTAAAGAGCTGGCAGGAAATCCCATCCTGTCTGTGTCTTGTTGGCTCTCCTGCAACTGGAGAAGGGAAAGGGACTGTGTGGGCTGCTAGAGAGGGCATGTGCTGATGCAGGGACATAGCAGGCTGAGTCCAGGGAGCAGCCTGAGCATGTGGCCCCTGTGACCCTGCACAGTGCTGCACTTGAGCATCAGCCAGAGCCTGAAAGGAAAGAGGCCCTTGATTGTGTCTGAGAGAGCATGGTGGGGATGATAGGTTTTCTGCTCAAGGTGGACTGCTGCTAACAAAGCTGTGTGTGTTACCAATAGCAATGTCAAAGTGATTTCTGGGTGATTTCCTGCATCCCCAAAGGCTGTAGGTGGGATTTCCACTCCAACGCCAGGAGTGGGAGTTTGGAACTGACGATCAGCAAAGAGAACCAGCTGCCACCACAGGAGGAAAGGTCCAGGAGGGGAGGGTAGAGAGGAACCCTGTGGGTTTAGTGAGAACAGTGGGGTGGAAGAGGTGAAAATCTGATTGCAAGAGTAAAGGAGAGAGTTAGTGGGGAAGGAAGTCAAAGCAGCAAGAGTTGGCTGCATGCTGAAGGGCTTAGGTGTGAAGAGGAGGTGCGGGAGTAGGGGTAATTATTTAGAGAGCCAGGGATTATTCTTAGGGTAAGAAGAGACCGTGACACATCTGAAGGGTGAGAGAAAAGAACCAGATGAGAGAGCGAGCGAGAAAGAGAGCACGAATGAGGAGGGAATGAGGGAGGTTTCAGAGTATTACTGAGACCAGGATCAAACAAAGGGATGGAGAAAAAGAATGCTTCATCCTCAGAGGGGGGGTGGGGGGCGAGAAAATGTTGAGGGAGGAATGGAACAGTTTTGAGGCGGGGGAAGTGGAGGAGGAGAGCAAGTATCACAGTTAACGTACACCCCTTAACATATCTGTCGGATATGTTTTCAAGCTGTTACACTTAAATCAGTTTAGGCCAAACTGTGCTCTTAGATTCACCCACGTAACCCTCACTGACTTCACTGGGAGCTATCTGCCTGAGGGCAGAATTTGGCGCACGTATCTGAAGTGCACTGGGAGTTAGGCTCACAACTGTCCTAAAAATCGTAGTGGGAGTGGGAGGTTTTGTGCAGCTCCATGCACAGTGTGCTGAACATTTTGCCAAAGGCTCAAGAGGGTCTTTTCTCTTAAAATGGTCGTATGGCTCAAAGCTTTAATGATGTTAACGTTATAGGTCCTGTACAGCATACTTTACTTGGGAAAAATCTCTTGTTGCTTCAACAGATGGGAATCTCGCCTTTGTAAGGGTTCCTACCATTTTTGGATCAACTAATGGGCCTAATCCATCACCCACTGAAATAATGGAAAAACTCCCATTGATGTCAGTGAGCTGAATTTTGCCCTTCAGTGGGAGTCCCTGTGTGGCCCTGAATGTGGAATTGGATGTATTTGTAATGAAAATTAGGCATAGTAATAAAATATACCTTGTAATGTCAGGGCAAAATGCACCCTATGCAGAGTGCCTGCATGAAGCACTTTAGGCCCTCGGCGCAGGGGCAAATTTAGCTTCTAGAGCCTGATGCAAAGTCCATTGATCCAACATAAATACACTCACTGACTTAGTGGGGCATTAAGTCAGGCCTATGGAGAGTTCTCTGTGTCGACATTAGAGAGACATTGTTTCCACAACAGCATGGAGTAGAAAGAATTAAAAATGTAAAAGAAATAAATAGTTTGACAATGACCAGTGAATTTCTTGACTACAAACCTCTTAGCCAGGCTGGTTAATGATGTGATTTATTTTTCCAAATAAAAGTCTAATTCTTTCTGGATGTTTCAGATATCTATATTTTGTCAGACAAATGGCTTAAATACACTATATTTTTATTTGTAATTGTTTCATCTCTGGCTTTCAATGTGAAATGAATGGTAATTTGATGAAACAGCCTCTGAATTTTCAGGAGAAAAGGGTTAGGTTTTCATTTCTAGTGCAACAGTTAAGACAAACTGTATTCCCACTTATCCATAGGACCTTGTCAGTGTCACTTGTCCACTATCCAGAATTATGCAATCTTTTAGACCGATGTGATTTAGAATTTAAGTGTATTTCTCAAATTTTTGCAGGTTCTGAACTTTGATGATAAAGTGAAAGTAAGGATTACATTAGTGACAAAGAATGAGCCCTACAAGCCGCATCCTCATGACCTGGTTGGAAAAGACTGTAGGGATGGCTACTACGAAGCAGAATTTGGACGAGATCGCAGAGTCCTATCGTAAGTAGCAGTGTTGCGTTGAGTTTTAGACTAAAAATGTCAGTGATGTGCTGCAGAGGCTCTCGGGGGTCAACCAGGAAACCTTTGTTAAAATCCCACCACCAGACTGAAAGGACAGTTGGAATGATTTCCTTGCCAGAGCTGGAGTTCTCTCCCCTCTGTGTATTCTCCTAATCCATCCCTGACAGACGCACCTAATCCCTGGCACCCTACAAAATATTTCTGAACAGAACTGTCTTTTTACCTTTGGAATATGCTATTTGTTTAGTACCTTATTTAGTCTCTTCCTTTCCCATCCTCCTGCTTTATTTCTCTCTCTCTCTCTTTCCTTTTCTCTGCATTTCCTGTTAGGCAGCTCCTAATGCCCACCTCTTGTGGACTTGACTTCCAGCCCTTTCCCACTCTATGCACTAAAATGATCAGCCGTGAAATAGGTAATGACATTTAATTTGTCATCATTAGAATCAACACTCTAAGGAGATTATTGGAGTTTAGGAGAGCAGCAATAATTTCATAATTTGTTTCAGGCTTTCTGTAGGCTCAGGAAGACAACTCTGCATTGATTAACACAGCATTCACATTTGGAAGGTTATCTTTGCAAACACAAGGCCTAGAAACTTGCTTTATTTTTTAAACGAACACTTATGACACCAAATTTCATGCAGGCCCATAAATAAATCAAGCAGGCCAGGTGTTTGGAGACAGTGGATTAGAGGATCCCAGCACGGATATCTCAGCCCTTCATCATTCTAAAATACATTATTGTGTGTGTAAGATTTTGGAGAGAAGACAAATACTGAGGCCCTATCTGTTCAGCATGGATATTAAGGCCCTGAGACTTCTGAAAATCAGGCCTCTTTCAGAAAGTACTGAGCCACCTACCCTCTGAAAATCAGGCCTCTTCAAAGTGTTTCCTGTTAGGCACCCCCAAATCACCAGTTGCTTGTGAAAATCTTGGCCTAAATTCGTTAAAAGATATGTACCTTCATAAATGGGTTAGCTATAGTTAAAGATAGAAATAAGATGATTGAAAGGGAGAAAGTAGCTGGAAAAGAGCAATGGGCTAAGAATTGTATCCTGTAAAACTCTGTAGAGGAGTCTCAGCAGCAATGGAGTTATCCTTTGAGCCATATTCAGCCCTGGTGTAAGTAGGCACAGCTCCAATTTAATGCTGGTATAGCTACTCATTAGGGTGTTATGAATATTTCAGTTAACTGCTGCATGCAAGGGAGTTGCTAACGAACATTATCTATGCCACATATGATGAAGGTAAGAGCATAACTTACTGTAGGAGGTATGGACTTTGGTCGTTCTTCTATAGAAGAATTCACAACTTGTCTGTCACTCCTTATGGTCTGTAATCTTTTTAGAAATTGATTATTGCTCTTGAGAAAACAAAATGTTTACAAACTAGACTGTGCAGAGTTGGGAGGCTGATGAGAAAATAAAACTAATACACCAGGATCCAGACTGTGATCTGTTAAACTATGGTTAGGGCCTTCTGCAGCTATCTGGGCAGGGACAGGATTTGTCCAAGAGTGACTATACTAGTGCACATGTGACTATTGCTGTGTTAAGATTTGTACTACCTTGCTTTGATAATATATTGGTTTTAATATGTCTTCCTTTATTTTCCTCTCCCTCCTTCTCCCACTTCTGTTTCCCCTGCTCCTTGTCACGCTCTGCTGTAGGGCTGCCTAATTTTGCTGTGCATTCTAGTCAGTTTCTCTTTTCTGCTCAGCTGCAGTGATGTGGTCACTAGCCAGTCCTTTCACAGTGATACCCAAGCATATTTTAGAAAAGGGTCAGACTTTGTAAGTTTTGAGTACCCATTGGTTAAGGAGCTTTTAGTTTAAAAGTCCAGTTTGGCCCACAAGATGACTGGTACTTGATAGTTATGAATAATCTACAGCAGTAGAATAATTGCAGTCAGTTTTTATGTAGCAGATAATGTTTTTGTTATGTATTTAATTGACAACTATAATTTACAATGCTCTGATAGTACAACAGGCAGAGCCTAGAGTTCTGTTTGCTTAGATTGCTTTCTGAGTTTGTGTCCTACTTTCGCCAACTCCCTATCTGCATTACAAACACAACTGGTTACAACACAGTTGTCCCCCAATATAGTTGTGCCCCTATTTTGTAGTATGGAGGGGACCTTAACCCTCTCTCCAAATTGTTCGAAAGTGCTGGGCTGTCAAATTGTAATTTGGGGACATGATCCAGATCTCATGTGTACCACTGAAACATGGTTTAACTGTGTTTGGGGGAACAACCGTATTCTATCCAGGTTTCCCCCAAAACAATTGCATTTGTAGTGTAGACAAGGCCTACAAAACAAAATGATACAGCAATAGCAGTGCAGTCTAATATTCTCTGCAAACCCTAAATACTGGAAACCAGAATTGGAACCAAAGTCATCTAATTAAATCATGAGACAGCACTGCATTTTTTTAAAAATCAGAATTCAGTCCAGTTAGACAAACACCTGTCTGTGATGGTCTAGAATGATAATACTTAGTCTTGCCATGAGTGCAGGGGACTGGACTAGATGACCTCTCGAGGTCCCTTCCAGTCAGTCTTATGATTTTATGAAATGAGGCTTATATCGGTCCTTTAGTGAGTTAGTTCTCTAACTGCAATATGGCCTTAGAATGTGGGTGGGGGGTAGGGGAGAGAAGGGGAAGGAAAATGATTGGATTTCTGTAGAAAGGGATGGATTCAGCAATAGTAGGATGGGACTGAGGAACTTTCAGGGCAATGTTGGCCCATCGTTGAGAGAGACAGATGGCGGTGCTACGTAATCAGGGAGTGTCTCAGGAAGTGTCTAGGCATGGCTCAGGTAAAGAGTCTATGTGAGGTTTCAAGGGAAGGGAATTGCCAGTACTTCTGGAGGTGCAGTGAACCTGGTGGCATAACTGACCTCCCTGTGTTCTAGTGATATTATAGTGTGTTCAGATTCTTACTTCCTACTTCCCCACCCTGCTTTGATGATGTCATGGTTTTTCCATGTGGGAAAGAATCAAACTGTGGGGACTCCCCCCACCTCCTTTGCTGACTTGATGTAGTCATATGCAAATGAGAAGGAACTGTAGCTCTTTAGAACTTTTCCATAACTAGATGAGATTTCAAACTTTATAAAAATTAACTTCAAAACACTGTTGCAGATTTGCATTTCCTGGTGTGAAACTGTGGGCCAGCTCTTCAGCCGATGTAAATTGAAGTAGCTCCACTGACGTCAAAGGAGCTATGTCAGTTTACACCAGTTGAGACACTGGTCCTCTATATATGTTTAGCATTGCTAGTTTACTATATTCAAACTCCAGTGATAACTCTTTTTAATGTAAAAAATATTCCCCTGTTTTTATTTTATTTTATGTAAATTCTTTTCTTTTTGTCATTACCCTTATTTTGGAAATATAAAACCATCTTTTCAAAAGCTCTTTTGCCATCTTTATTTCCTACACAATTTGTTAATAAGATATATTTTTGACAAAAGATGTACAATTTGATTCTTTACAGGGAGGATTAGAATTTAGCTTCTGAATATCTGTGCCAGTGATTAAGTGAAACTGTTGTTGTTGTTGTTGTTGTTGTTTTTTTTTTTAATCACTTTGTTACATGTGCTCTAGTTTTCAGAATTTGGGCATTCAGTGTGTTAAAAAGAGAGACCTGAAAGAATCAATCTGTTCACGAATCGCAAGAAAGATCAATCCATTCAGTGGTGAGTAGCTGTTAATAAACAGTTTGAAATGCATGTTAAAGAACTTGGACAGCAAAGCGATTTAATTTGTGAGCACTTTCTATTATAATGCCCTGGCTCTTTTGATGGAGATGTATTTTAAAATATAGGCTTTTAAATGCTGTCAAATCTCTTCCTTTTAGCTTCTTTATCCCCCCCCCCCTCCTCACTCTCATCCTGTGATAATTCTGTTCAGTAGGTTGCTCAGAGTTGAAAGTAAGCCAGTACATACCAGGGTCAGCTTTCCCAGACAGCAATTTAAAGCCCTGGGGTAGCAGTGGCGGGGCTCTGGCAGGGATTTAAAGGGCCCCAGAGCTCCAGCCCCCGCTACTGCCCCGGCTCTTTAAATCCCCACCGGAATCTGCTGCCAAGGCCCTGGTCTCCTTTCCCAGGTAGCAAGGGCAAAGGTCCTAGTTTAAGAACATTGGGCTGCAGGAGGAAACTTCCCCAGGAGATCCTCCCAAGTGTCTCATGAGTGAGGCTCTCAAACTCTGCCAGGCATGGATTGAGTTAGACTATTAGCAGTTTCTTGCTGACATACCACTTTAATGACAGGTTTTGTAGCTGAACTGTGAAGGGTTAATATGGCAAGGAAAACATTTAAATCAATTATTCCAGGACTCGTTGGAAAAAAAAAAAAAAAACTTTCAGTGTGGCAAACTTGAAAAAAAGTGTCAATACAACAATCAAGTTTCCTAATCATATTTTTGTTTCTCTGCTGCTATTTTTGGAAGATATTTGGGTTTAAGAGGTTACTTGCTTTCAACTACAGCTGTTGCTGCTTGATCCCATAGTAAAAGCATAATGATGTGTTTGACATCAGAATCCATTGCCATGGCATTTTGTTATATCAGAAATCTGACTGGCTCAAATAGGTGATGAAGAAGGATTTCTAAAGGGACTGATCCTGCAAAACCTTATTCATATGAACAATACTTTTGAGTGTGCATTCATCAGGCCCAGAGTGTTTGGAAACAGGGTGAATAAAAATCCATTATTTAAAAAAAAAAAAAACTTTACAGAAATTAAATCAGATGTTCATATTTACATGTTTCTTTATTTTCTTCCCATTTTATAGTTTTAAATTGCTGGAGTGGATATCTTGCACTTGTTGCTTTGATTAGTTTCCTCTAACTGTTAGAAGAATTTAGACTTGTACATAGACTTTTTTTATTCAGAAGTTTCACATTTAAAATGCCCATCTTATCCTGAAAAGACACACCTGTGGCCTCTTTAATATCCTCACTTTGAAAACAGCACAAACAGAAACACAAAATTGAAAAGCAAGTTGCCTGTTCTATATTCACAGCTAACACCATGTTCTGTTCCACTGAACTTTCCACAAGTCAAAAAAGCTGAAATGTTCTTGAAAATCCCAACCTTGGTACCTAAATAAGGATTTAAATGCCTAACTTTAAGCTTTAAAAAAAATATTCCATCTATGTATAATAAAGTTCACAATGTTGTTAATGTATTGAAAGTCTAAATTACTTTTATTAACATTAAAGCAATTTTGTTTTGAAGTGACAAAGACTTTGTGCCGCTAAGAGGGAAGTTTTTAATGCAAATAAAATGATGGTGGAATAGTCTAACCCTTTCATTATTTCTTTTTACCAGTTAGGTCTGATTTATGACACATCAATTTTGGTCCATTGATTTCTGGTCAACACTGCTTTTGTTTAGCAAACATGGTCTTAACACTGTCTCTGAGTTATAGTAGCAGATCTTTTTGTTTGGATTACTTCCGTTTTACTGTGTCCCTTTTGCACCTTTGCCAATCTTCATTGATTGTTATAAGTTATTGTGATATTTTTATGAACTTTCACTTCTTAAGCTCATGATCAGGTGAGGCCTAATTATCACAACCGGGCAACACCGAAGTTATAACTCTCAAGTTAACTTTGCAATGAAGACTATATATGTATTATGAAGAATTTGTGGAAAAAATCTTTCTCAGCACAAATTTCCCAGAGGATTAGCATTGTTAGCCAGAGGGGTCCAGTGTGAGAAACCAAGAGGGCTCTACCCTCTTGGCTGCTGGGCGATGGCATGTGCATGGGCTTCCCCCCTAGAATTTGGCAAATGGATGCTGCTGAGAGCCCCCATTCGCTTTAATGGTTTTGCCTTGTAAGTGGTGGATTAGTCTTGAGAACCCACTTCCTTCCCCAGTTACTAAATTAAACTTCCGCGTCCTCCCCATTTTCTCCTTTGTTCTGCCTCGCCTTGCTGCCCCTTCTTACCAGTCCTTCATTTCTTCTCTCAGAGATGATCCCTCACTCACTTCACAGTAGTCACACTCTCCACAACTCCCACTCACACCCACACATCGCATTCTCACAGACTCACCCACACATGACCGTCATGCTCCCCTCCCACACACCCCCGTCACTCTCTCCACAACTTCTCTCTGCCAGCCACGCTCTGCAAGACCCCTTTCCCCTCCATCATGCTCTCCAACTCCCCTTACTTTCCTACCCCAGCCACACTCTCCGAGACCACCTCCCCTGCACTGCCACCTCACTGTCACTCTTCTCTGCTGATAGGACTGATTTACACTAAGGCTTACTAAAGTCACTGAATAAACACAAGAGTTCTCTTTAACACAGGAGAGGATCTATAAGAGGGAACTTTCAGAACATTTTGTGAGGTGCAAAACAGCAGAAGTCTCTGCAATGGATGTCTCAGCTATTTAAAGCAGTGACGTTCTTAAAAAACAACCAGAAGCAATCAGCCTAAATTCTCAAACTGAAAAATTAACTGAATGACAAGCTACCAGTTTTTGATTCGTACTGGGTAAACCCACTGAGAAAAGCAAGACACAATTGTCACCCAATTACATTTGCTTGAGGAATCCCTTCATTCCTTCACCACCGCCACCCCCGTGCACTCCTTCCTGTTTAATTTTATGCTGAAATTTGGACTTTTGCTTAAAGTGAAAGCTTTGCAAATTATTTGAAGTGGGGGGGGGAGTTAGTATACAAAATTGGAAGCATAAAATTGTTGCTAAAGGAGACACTATGTGGCTAAACTGAGGCTTCAAAAGAGATCTAGCTGAGCTTCATTTGACAGCTGCTGGATAACTTCCCTTGGAGATGGTTCTTCAGTTCCAGTTTTTAGGTTAGATTGAAAACAGGAAGAGAAGCTTGTCTAAAGACAGAATTGTCTACATAGACCAAGACACTGTGACTCGGGCATTTTCATTTCCATTCCAATTCTGCCCTTGACTTGTGTGTGACCTCATAGCTTTTCTGGGCCTCAGTTTCCTCATCTGTAAAATGCTTCCCTACCCTTTGAAGCACTTTAATATGTGTGGAGGAGAGACAGACTTACTATTTGCTATTAATTTTAGTTTTTACTGGCTATTTGGCTTCCTAGATGCTTTTATGGTGATGGGGACTACATAAAATCATGAGTGTGTGAGATGTTTCTTCCACAGGTTTGCTGTAGTGAAATCCCATTGATAGTGTATAGGGCCAAATTCTGCCTTCAGAAAGGCAAGGTATCTCTCTTCGAAGGGGCAGTTGTGACTTAACTTCACTTATCCCTGCAGGGATGTGAAATCCTCACTTCACCACCCCTGCACACAGTGCAGGACCTACATAGGTATGTGGGGAGAGCAGGGACTGCATGCCAGATATTTTGCTCTTGCAAGTGAGGTTCAGGGAATAGCTGGAGCCATCTACTCCACGACTTTGCACCAGTCTGGAGGCAAGAGGTGGAGTAGGCGGAATCTGGTAGTGGGAAGATGCAGTATAACTGTCAACCCCTGCTCTAAAGGGGTTTTGGAGGAATTGCGTCTCGGAGGAGTATCTTTGAGTCAGTCTTTTATGAGCTACTCCCAAGGCAGTGCATCTACATGCCATCCCTTACACAGGGCTGAGAGTAAACAGAGTCTAGCCCTCAATCTGTATGAGCTGGCTGCATAGTGGGAATGTATGTGGCCTAATGAGTGAAGTACAGTTTTTGATCGTTAGGGCAATAGTCATAGTTGTATTTGTTAGAGAGGTAGAGGCTTAATTCTGCTCAGCAATATGTGCACACAACTACTGTGTGAGTTACTGAGGCTACGTGTCCCTTCGTAAATTAAGCTGGTATTCTTAAAACCGCCCTTTCTGCACACTTCGGATTTTATAAAATTTAAAAAAAAATTAAAAAAATTACAAGGCCTTTGGGCAGCTTGGCACTTTTTCCTCAGAAGTTTCCATGCACGTTAAGGTTAGATGCTGAGTTGCCCGCCTGTCAGTTCTGGAGTGGGTGGCTTTCACAAGTCAGCTTGATGTTATTGCTTGGGGCGGGAGGGAGGAGTCTGCTATTAATCAGGTATGGTGACATCTAACAAGCTGCACCTACCTCATCTATACTTCTTTTCAATATTCCAAATAACCTTTCACTTTCCGTATACAATCTGATCACAAGAGAACTTCAGTCTTTAATCCCAAAATAATTTCACCTGATAGTGTATTGGTCCTTCTGGCAGCTTTAGGCCATGTCTACACTACTACTTATGTTCACAAAACTTGTCGCTCATTGGTGTGTAAAAACCACACACCTGAGCGACATAAGTTTCGCTGGCATAAGTGCTCATGTAAACAGTGCTATGTTGGCGGGAGCGCTTCTCCTGCCAACATAGCTACTGCTGCTCGTTGAGATGATTTTATTATGTCGATGGGAGAGCAGTCACCCATCAGCGTAGAGTGACTACATAAGCGATCTTACGGTGCTGCAGCTGCATCAGGAAAGCTGTGCTGCTGTAAACTAGTGTAGACGTAAAAAGAAAAAAAAGAAGGGCTTGATTTTACCAGTGGGTTGGTTCACATTTGTGCCAGGAACCTGGAATTACGCAGTGATGCATCAGGCCCAGAATTTTTGCAGTTTAATGTTACAGAAGCAAGAAAAATGAGCTCTCCAGAGATGCATAATTCCATAGAACCCAACTCTTGGGGCTATATTGCTAGTGAGAGAATGGCAGAGAACATTCCTTTCTGTCTCTGTCTTGCCCCCATCACCGTAGTATCTGGGCATTTCATCCAAGTTAGTGGATTTTATCCTAGCAACACCCTTGCGAGGTAGCAAAGCATTATTCTCCATTTAAGGATGGGGACAGAGACACAGAAGGATTAGGGGTGGGATTTTCAAAGGAACATCCTAGTGTAATTTAACAGATTTACCAAAGGTCATCCAGGGAGTCTTGCAGCATACCAGAAACTGAACCCAGGTCCCTTAAGTCCTCTCAGGTCAAGCCTGGTCTGCACTACAAAGTTTTGTCAGCATAGCTTTGTCAGTCAGGGGTATAAAAAATATACCCCCGGTCTACATAGTTCTGTCAGCAAAAGCCTCAGTGTAGATACAGCTGTGCTGAGAAGATCTTTTGTCAGTGTAGCTATTGTTTGTGGAGGGATGGTGTTACTATGCTGACAGAAAAACTCTTGTCAACTTACGCTGTGTCTCCACTGGGTACTCTGCCAGTTTAGCCATACCAACAAAGCATTTGTAGTGTAGACAAGGCCTTAGGTATTCAAACTGGAAGTGTAACTTTGGGTTCAGGAGACTTACTCCTGCTAGCTCTGATTGAACTAGCTCACTAAAAATAGAACAGCTCTAGCTGCAGGATGGGCTAGTTGCCCTGAGTATGTACCCATCCGAGACCATAGTCATGTACTCAAGGTGGCTAGTCCTTCCTGCCACTGTGACTGTACTCTGTTTTCAGCATGCTAGCTCAGTCAGACCATTTTCCTCCAGTCTGTCTTGCCATTGATGGCAGAGGAGCTCGTTGGGGATAACTGTGTTGTTCTCATCTGTTTAGAGCTTTCCCTTGACCACCCAACTATTTTTCTATAGGAAATTATTCCAGGTTCCATAGATTCTGATTTTTGGATGGTCAAGCAGAAAGCAGTAGCCAGGAGTGCTATTTTTCATCTACGCTTGGCAAAGAAATGACAACCATTCCCCTCAGAAGCAGACCTTGCCACAGTGATCCATTCCTGTGGATCATCTCCAGACTGGGTTACTGCTGTGTGCTCTACACTGGGGCTACATCTGAAGACGACCCAGAAACTTGAGTTTATACGGAGTGTACCTGCCCTCCTAGGGCGTCTCAACCCAAACACTAGACTTCTTTTATGTCAAGTTTATTGATGGGCAGTTAATTTGAGGTAATTGAATGCCAATTAATTTGAGGTAGTTAACATATTTGTAAAGGCCCCCAGGCGTTTCTTTCAAGTCACAAACATTTAAGTTTATCCTAAGGGCTAGTCTACACTTAAAACACTACAGCGGCACAGCAACACACAGTGTAGCAACAGGAGGGGTTCTCACATCAGTGTAGCTAATCCACCACCCCAAGAGGTGGAAGCTAGATCAGTGGAAGAATTCTAGTGCTGTCTACACTAGCAGTTAGTTCAGTTTAACTAAATTGCTCAGGAGTGTGGATTTTTTGCACCCTCTGAGTGACATAGCTGGGTCGAGTGTAGAGCTGGCTTTAATCTGATCACATTGTTGCATTTGATTTTTCCCCACCCCCACAAATCACTGGCGTTTTGGATTGGATTTTAAAGAGCGCTCAGCATTGGTCTAACTGCATTGGTCTAATGTTTGACTTCAGCAGGAGCAGCATTAGTCCACTGCTGAATGCTTTTGGAAATGCTGCCCTCAAAGGTGGGGAGCTATTGCAGCATATAGATTTTAAATAGTGATTTGTAAATTGTTCTCTTAAGATCTGTTACTTTTTAATAGTCCACCTACTACCTCTTAAAATTGAGAGTTCCATAATCCTATTTACTCTTTCCAGGTAGCATAATTTTCCACTTTTTTTTTTTTTTTTAAAAAGAGGGACAGACATTTGGAGGAACTAGTTGTCACTGAAGCTGCAATACAGAGATGGAATTTAGGGCTCCCTGCTGAAGTCAATGGCTTTGGAACTACAACTGTTGCAAGTTCCTTGTTAGTCTCCACCCTAACTGCATGGATGCAGAAGTGGAGAGCTGTTGCAGGTTTTATTATTTTTGACACAGATAAATAAGAATCTCTTTACAGCAGTTGTATCAGAGTATCTCTTGAAACAGTGGTAAGTAGCACTGAAGTGACAAATTAATAGAAAAATCATTTATTAATGAGTGTAGCCTCTTTCTTGTAGCAGATTGATCTTAAGCAGCTAACCATTTTCAGTGTTGCTGACTCCCACAATTTTATTGCAAGTCTCAGGACAGTTGTAATTTTTTTTAAATCCGCAGTGCCAGGAGTAAAGTGATAAGTGAGAGAATCTCTCATTTAAAAATGTAAACTACATTTCTAGCTCTCATGATTGTAGACAAAAGTTTGACCCTAAACCCAGAAAGCAGATTTAAAAAAACTTTCAAATTTACTATTTTTGAAATCTCATTATATTTAAGACAATCTTGGGGTTAATGATGCTGCATTTTTTTTCAAATTTATTAATTTAAAATTAAAAGTTGAATAGCTTTTTTTCATGTAGATTGTGAGCTGTTCTTGGTGAGAATTTGAATAGCATTGGCTTGTTTTGATTGTGTGTATATAGGTCACATGACTTTTTTGTTTTGTGATCACATGAGTAAGGCTTCTGATGCAAATAACTGCATTTTATGAATTCAAAATTTGCTTTTCATCAATATTCTTAGTTACTTAAAATTCACTGTTTTTACAATCTTTCCTTCATGTACATTTGAGTGCTAGAATAGTCATAGAAAGTGAACTCCTAAGAGGTGTGAACTCAGCTGCAATGAGACCAGGTTTTAATTAGAATGGACAGTCACGGGAAATCTGTTATGATGATGGGCCTAGTTGTAAAACTCCTTTGGTTGGTTCCTGTGATGACAATAAGGTGTGGTGCCATTTAAAAACAGTGAGTTTAAAAGTAAGAAGAAGAACTGAAGTCAAGAGATTAGGCACTTTCTTTTATAAATATAAAGTTGTGCATAAGCTTTTCTTAACATATCTGTGCTCCTCAAACATGCAACATCCCCAACATGCAATCAGTCTTCTGCTTTCTGAGCACTTCATGTGAGTACTCCCATTGACTACTTCAGGGGGACTACTTGTGTGAGGTTCACACAATGGGATCAGATTTTTTTATCTTCTCTATTGCATGTTAGAATGTTCAGATATTTGGGATGGATCCTCAGCCTGGTACCTTCAACATTGAAGTCACTGTAGCTACAGCAAACTACGCCAGCTGAGGATCTGGCTTTTCATGTAGAATGAGTCACTGTCATTTTGGTTTATTTTTAAATAGTCTTTACTTAGAGCTTGATTCTGCCTCTGAAGTCAATGACAAAACTAAGTGGGAGCAGGATCAGACTCTTAATTCCCACTTAGGTCAAAAATAAGGATTTGGGTTGTAATCTGTCCTCAAAGGGTGAATGCTGTTCCTGTGGACATTAATGAGAGCTGTGTGTTTTTTATGCAAGGGTGGAATTTAGCCCATATATTTGAGGTTTTTTAAAAATATCTTATCACAAGATGGAGTTAAAGCAAAAAAGAGAACATGATTGCTACATTGTATTCTGTTCATCTAGTAAGAAGTGAAATTTAAAAATAGACAAGAGGAATCAGTCTTAACTGAACGCTTCCTCTTTCAAATGGCAGATTTTTTTTTTAAATCTTAAACTACTTTTAAGAATATGTGAAACACAACACTGATGTCTCCAGTAAAAACTGTTCTTCAAATGGGTTTCATATTTTGGAATTATTAGTTCATTGTACCCTTTCTGTATTTCAAGGTAATGAACAGCTTGGTCAAGCGGACTGATTAGGAAGCAGTGAAAGTTTGAAAGCTCATTTACACCTTGGAAAAATATATTATTTGAACCTTACTATTAGCATATAAATTCCCACATAATCTAATACATTTTTGGAACTCTGGAATTGCTGTAGGCACTAATCTTGCAACTTTTTGTGCATGGGCAGACTGCTGCACTTGTGCAAACCACAATGTATGATTGGGGCCTTAGTTTGTAGTAGAGACCACTGATCCACAGCTGTGGATCCCAGCTTTGAGATGGTACGATATCAGAAACCAGATCCAGATTGTCATGCCTGGTTCCATATATCTGCAATGAGCAAAACCACAGCAGTTCCCAACACCTTCAAATCCACTGAGAGAGGTTTATCTGGATAAGGTTTGAGCCCACCTTTAGTTTAGTAATTTACGATCCAGGAGCTACGGAATGAACCTGGGAAACCCTCAACATCACCAAAGGCTAGTGCTGAAATGCCAACTTCAGGCCCTGAACCTGAATGCTACTGAGATGTCATTACTTAACTGTCCCAAGTTGTTGGGGAGTGGATGAGATACCAGAGACATTGGGACAGTTAATATGCCATTCCCTAAGACTTAGTCAAGAGGGAAAAAATTAAACATATATCAGTCAGGTAACATCAAAAAGAGGAGTGGGCTGCCCCTGCTAGGCCTGAGCTAGGTTGAGAAGCCATCTGCCCAATTAGAAAAAGGGGTTTGGGCTCAGAGATCCCATCTTTGTGACACATTGCACCCTCCTAGCAGAAAACTGTCTTCAAGCCTAATTCTAGCAGCAGAAACAAGCCAATAGTCATTCCCAAACATCTTTGTTGCCAGTGTATTCTACCAGAACTTGCTGCAGAGAGAGCAAATCAGTGTAAAAAGGACTGCGTAAGCCCTACAGGCACCACACACTGCTCTCCAAGAGCCAAACCAGGGTGGAGGAGAGACCATGAGCATTGTTGCAAAGGAGGACCTGCCCCACTGCATATTCCCCTGAGTGCACAAGTTTGACATTGCCTTTCCCTGTAGAACTCTGAGCTCTGTAAGGTAGGAGGGCTATGCTTTCTGCCCCGCCCAGAGGCCACAAATATCTTCCCATGAAGGTAGCATTTGGCAGAAACTCTACAAGGTGCACCTCCAAGTCTCCTGAGTCTTCTTGCCTACTCCTATTGGTTTGAGCTTGGAGAGAGACCAAATCGTCATTGAACCTGTGTTAGCCAACTAGGCGTAATGTATTGCTAGGGTCCCCTATGCCCAGGCCCACTCTGCAGGGGCATTCTGGGGCAGAGTGATGGCAAGTTGAGTGTGGCGTTGGAGGAGGAAGATTTGGGAGTGACATGGCTGGGGTGGACGTACATTGCAGAGACTGTGCTTGTTCAAAGCCCCTTGAGCTGTTGAAGCAGTTAGCAATTGAGCTCAGCCCTGAGGACTGCCCTTGTCATGTATACCTTCTATGCAGTAGGTTGCAGTACTGCTATTAGCAAGTCAGGCCTCCTTACCAGATCCTCGCCTCGACTGGGGCAGCACTGATCCCTGCAGCCTCTGAGTAGGGAGGTGTAAGCTGCCTCCCATCTGTTCCTGGCCCAGCATCCAGCCCCTAGTTCTCGGTAAGGGGAGCTGGGCAGGGAGTACTAACACTGTATGTTCAGATGCAGGTTATCTGAGATAGTCTGAGCACAGAAATTGCAGATTACAGGGTGAAATGGTGCCAGTGACCAAATCTGCTTCACAAAAACCCTGTTTTGTTACATTAGTAGCAGACTTTTTAATTTATATTATATTTTGAAACTTTGCCTTAGACTTTTTGATAAATTAGCTGGCCTGATCCTGCACTCTTTACACTGACAAAACTCTATCAGGAGAAGATCTGCCCATGTTAGGACACCAGGTTTGCGTCCAAAATATTTAAAACTGTAGAGGGGCTGATTTTTAACTTTCAAATCCTGGTGCATTTATAGATAAATATTCCATATTTAAAATGAAAAAGATCAAATTTATTTTTAAAACTGAGATCTGGAGGGACTGAGATATTCAAATCACAATTGCAAATGAAAAATGCAGAGGAATTTGAATTTGCTGCATGTACTATTTCAATAATACCAAAATGAAAAAAGTCACCAGAGTGGGTGGTGTCACCTCCTACTCTTTGTGGGGGCGGACACCAAAATGGTGATGCAAGTGTTTGACATTTATCAGTATAGTGTGGTCACTGGTGTGTGTGTGTGTGTGTTGTGTTTTTTGTCCAAGCATGTTTCAAGCTTCACTCTTGACTAACGGGGTAATGAAATTTGTAGGAGGTTTTTGGAGGATGGGTGAACTGGAAGAATTGTTATAGTTTGCTGATACTGCAGGCACGGGGTTTGTAATTCTTTGAAGGGCTAAATGAAACCATAAAACTGTTCTCAGGCTAACAATAGGTTTGGAAGAGAGTAAGGGTTAATGTTGCTTCTACCCAATTTCTGTAAGTGTGATTGCTGCTTCTGTGTGATGACTCTTACTCTGCCATCTCTCTCTACCTTGCAGTGCCCGAAGAACAACTGCTCAATGTTGATGAGTATGACCTCAATGTCGTGAGACTCTGCTTTCAGGTGTTCCTCCCTGATGAACACGGCAATTACACGTTACCACTTCCTCCTGTCATCTCCAACCCTATTTATGATAACCGTAAGTATCCTAACTGGACAAGTGCACTTTTAAGTGACAACTTTTCCCTTGTATTGGAAGTGACAGGGGTCAGGCCACCTTCCCAGCCATTTCCCTCTCAGCTCTCTGGCTCTGTTACGCTATCTAATGCAAACACAGGGCCAAGGATCCTTGCGCTGACTTTGGATCCTAGTGCTTAGAGCCAAGGCCAGAATATGGACTGTAGATTGTGTCTATGCCTGTTGGATATCAAATGGGTCTAACAAAGGTGTGAGCGGTGTGTTGACATTGGGTAGTAGGAGGTGCAGTATCTATCTCAGTCATACTACTCGTTAGATCCTTTCATGGCCCTTGGTTACGTACTGCAGCAGTAACCACAGGAAACCCAGTTTCCAATAAGCAAGGCATTTAAAATATTTTGTAATGATAAAGATTGCTGAGAAAGGTCCCAGCTTGGACTTAGCTGCCATAAAACTCGATCTGTGCGCCAAAGACCTGATCCAAAGCCCCAAAGAAGTCAATAGAAAGATTCCCAAATTATTTCAATAGGCTTTGGATCAGGCCCTGGGGGTGAAATTCACCCATGTAGAGAATTAGCACAAAGCTGTAAACCACTTATGTCCCATCAACCCTTATTTTGACGGCCTGGGATGGAACCTGAGCTGCTATAAGTTCGTGTAGCTTCACTGCCTTCAATGGAGTGATGCCAGTTTTGAGCAGCTCAGGGTCTGGCCTCTTAAGTGGTGCATAGGTCTTGTGCTGACTCACTATCCAGGATGGAATTTTACCACAAACAGATGATGTTTTGCAAAGGATTAACATTTTCAGAGGATTTTTGAGTGACTTTGCTGCACTGTAACTGGATCATCTGTAAAAGGAGTGTGAAATATGAGATGTAAATATTTATATCCTGCCTTTGCAGAATAGTCTTTAATAATTGTTGAAGAACTTGGCAATTATTTTTGTTTTTCTGATAAGACATTTCTGTGCCAAGTTTTGTAGGTCATGAGACCAATTACTTTAGTAGAAGCCACTGATTTAGAAGAAAAAGGTGCATCTGTGCAGTCGATGAGGAGAATTGTGCTATGAATTAACATAACCATTATGGAAGTATTCGGTTCTAACCAGGGTTTATTGTTGTTTTTACCTATTTTTAAAACATGCTATAAATCTCTTACTTTTGGCAGTTGAAATGCTACACAATGTTTTATTCAGGGACTTTATAGCAGAGCCGGTGCTTTGCAATAATAGGTGAGGTTGAGATAAAATTAACAGAGCTAAAAGCAATGTTTCTCAGCTACTGTTTAGAAATACGCTAGATCGGGGTAGGCAACCGATGGCACGCATGCCAAAGGCGGCACATGAGCTGATTTTCAGTGGCACTCGCACTGCTTGGGTCCTGGCCACCAGACCGGGACATGCTGCATTTTAATTTTAATTTTAAATGAAGCTTCTTAAACATTTTAAAAACCTTATTTACTTTACATACAACAATAGTTTAGTAATATATTATAGACTTAGAGAGAGAGAGAGAGCTTCTAAAAAACGTTAAAATGCATTACTGGCACGCAAAACCTTTAAATTAGAGTGAATAAATGAAGGCTCAGCACCCCTCAGCAATGAAAGATTGCTGACTCCTGTGCTAGATCATAAATACAAGGGCCTTTCAGTTGACGTCGGTCCCTGCTAAGCTTTCTTTGGTTTTATTGCTCTGTGTGTGTGTGGGGGGAGTGATTTTGTTTTGTATTATGGGTATTTGGAGTCCTCCTTTGTAGCTTGGTGGTGGTGTAACTAAAACATGATGCATAACTTCAATCACAAATTTGGTAGAATTGCTGTGACATCTGGTTTTGGGAATGGTAGTTTCAGATCTGCGTTCCTCAAAAAAAGTGAATTTGTTGACCTTTTCAGACTAGTTCTGACGTACAGAATTAAGAGGTCAAGTTTTGACCTTGGTTAAAAATATGTTTAGTGTGTATGCGCGCGCGCGCGCGCTCGCTCTCTCTCTCTCTCTCACACAGAATATTATAAAGTGACCAAAATTATGCAGTTGAATACATGCAATAAACAGCCAACTTGTTCAGGTAACACACATTTTCCTCCTACTGAACTGTGACTCTCAGTATATTCTCATGGTTTATAGACAGAGATGATCTGAATACAGTTTGTTTTGTCAGTAGCTTTGGGATACCTACATTACTCACCCAGAGCTGTTGCAAGTCTGCTCAAACAAGTAGCAATACAAATATTTATAGCTCTCTCTGCATTGTCATATATTTTGTTCTTCCCACATGCATTCATGTAATAATTTGTCTTCACTTTTTGTCATTTTTAGTCTCCATCAACTTATTCATTTTTTAAATGTATGAATTTAAAGTGGAAACAATTAAACAGGTATAGATGGAGCAGAAAACTGTCAGTTTATAAAATAGATAGTGCAGGTAGCACTGTGTATAGCTAAGATGGCTCCCTTTTTCAGTTGCTTGTAACTTTTGCCAAACTTTAACTATTTTAGGCTGAAATTTCCCATGTTGGGTGTCTACCTCAAGCTGACATATTTAGGAAATTTCTGCAAACGGTTCTGCCATTTCTGAGAATGAGATCAGGGAGAAATATGGTTTTTTGGTGTATGTTTTTTTTTTTTAAAAAAAATTCTTGCAGACATTTCATTGAGCCTAGGAGGAGTGAGGGGCCAGGGGCAGGGGCAGGCGAGCGAAAATAGAGATAGAAAGGTCTGTAACCACTGAAGAATACTCCTCTGCCGAGCCTGGAACTGAACCCAGGATTCCTGAGTCTTAATATTCCTTTGCTGTCATCAAATAGTTGTGAGACAGACTGGCAAAGTGAGTCTCGTCTCCCTCTAGTGACTGAACCAAATAGAAAACAACAGTTACTCTTTGTTCAAGTGGCAGTGGTCTGTACTGTAAATCTGAACAACCTGATGACCTGTGTTGGGGGTCAGTACGATTCCACATGGTGGAATTTGTTTTTTCGATTTGCATTTTAAAAAACTTAGTTTTCTGGAATGTAATTTCCTATGTTAAAAGGACATCAAGGTTGCAAAGTCATGAACTCAAAAGTTAGGCAATGCCAGAATTAAGGTTGCTTATGCAACCTTAATTCATCCCCCTTATGTGTATGCATTATGATACAGTCCTTAATTACACGATCACATACTAGTTTTTCCACAGGACCCCTGATTCATTGAGTGATGGAGCTAAAAGCAATATGTCATGGCTCAGTGAATGAATCAGGCTTGTGTAGTGAAGGAGGCCCTTTGTAGGATACCTGCCTCATTTGGGGAAAGTGTGATGTGAATGAGACTGGGAACCACAGGGACAGAAAGGATGGTTTCATGGTAAAGGCAGCTGAATGCTGCCCTGGAGTATTGGATTCTGCTGCAGAGTTCCTGTGTGATGCAGTGCAAGTTATGTAAACCAGAATTTTCACATGGTGGTCATTGTGTGTGCCTCATTTTCTGAATACCCAACTTGAGGCACCTGGGATCTGATTTGCAGAAGTGCTGATCACTCTCAGCTGCAACTGAGATCAATGGGAGCTGTGCTCTGTACATCTAAAGTGCTACATAATACCAAATTCTCTGAAAAAAAATCAGGCACTAGGCATCTCAAATTGGGCACCCAGAATTACTGGGTATGTGTAATATGGGGCTAGTAATTACGCCCCACCTAACAGGGCTCTTGTGAAAACAATTCCATTAATGACAGGTTTCAGAGTAGCAGCCGTGTTAGTCTGTATTCGCAAAAAGAAAAAGGAGTACTTGTGGCACCTTAGAGACTAACAAATTTATTTGAGCATAAGCTTTCGTGAGCTACAGTTCACTTCATCGGATGCATCTGATGAAGTGAGCTGTAGCTCACGAAAGCTTATGCTCAAATAAATTTTAGTCTCTAAGGTGCCACAAGTACTCCTTTTTCTTTTTGCGAATTCCATTAATGTTAGTAAAGCACTAAGATACTACGCTGAGAGTGTCATGAAGAAGTTGTTAGTTCTGTACTATTATGTAGAGAAGGTTTTGAAAAGTGTGCAGTGAGGCATGTGGTCACATATTAAATGATGAGGATGAAACAAAATATTGAAGAGTTGCTCATTCAGTGAGCACGCTCTGTCCTGTGCACTGAATGAGTTGGGGAAAACCAGCATGTGATCCCATATGTAAAGATTGTATCATAATGAATATGCACAAAGGAGCTGAATTACAGTTGCACATGCAGCCTTAACTATGAGATTTCCTAACTTTCAGCTGCTTGACTTTGCAACCTTAATGTTCTTTTAATTTAGGTTTTTGGGATGTAATCTATAAATTTATTGGACCACCTTTTGCCCAGCATACTACTTGGATTATATTAATTATGAAGTATATCAATTTGAAACAGTATCCTAATCTTTATCCCACATTTGTTCATGAAAAGCTGCTGTTAATATATTAAACTCTGACTTGTGGTGGATAAAATAATTACTTTCGACACTGAAGACTCCAAAGCTTTGCAGGTCTCCAGCAGCTATGCTGCTCAGGGCTAAGCAGTTATGCTATCCTAATTGTATTGGTTTATTTTGTAATGACAAACAGTGAGGCTACTAGAGGTAATCTTGCATAGGGCAGTTCTTGATCCAGTACCTCTGCGAGCACTGATATAATGCCAGAGGCCTTCTGTGTCTGCACATCTTTAGCCAGATGCTGAAGTCAGTAGAAGTTGTGTGGTGGTTGTCTTTGAGCCCAATCTGGCCCCTTGTATAAAATTACAGATAATATGCAATATTACCAAGATTTTCAGAATTTTCTATACTTAAGCACCTAAATGAGGCCTTGATCCAGCAAAGCACCTAATCCCATGCATAAATTTAAGCATAAGTACATATGTTGATTTACTGGGATTGCTCGCATGCTTAGTTAAGCACATGCTTAAAAGTATTTTGCTGGACTGGGGCCTTGGTGGCCAGATTTCAGAAATACTGAACACCCAGAAATTCCTGTAGACCCTATTGGGGACTGTTGGGTATTTTTTGAAATCTGGCCTCCTATTTAGATGCCTAAATCCAAATTTTGGAGTTTAACTTTAGGATCCCGGTTTTTAAAATCTTAGCCATTGCCTCCAAATGTTAAAATAAAAAAAAACCTGTTAGCTATTTAATTTTATTATTTTTATTAAATATTTCTATGTGGTAGTGCCCAGTGATCCCAATCCTGACTGGGACCACACTGAGTAGAAGCTGTGTAAGTGTATAGGAAGACTCATTGACTCCCGCCTCACCCTCATTTGCCCATCTTTTAGGCCAAATTTAACGGTTTTAGGACCAAGTATGTCCCTAAGTAAAAACTATAATCTGCTGGGTTGAGGTGGGGGAAGGGGAGGGTTTCACTTTCACAAATTGCTGACCCAACCCTTTCCAGCAACTCCAGAATGATGTGTAAGGGTCATTGACTAAACCCTTGCATGCTAGTTCTATGGGTCAGAGTTGCTGTAATGTTGAGTAACGACTGGCTAAGTGGTGAAATATTTGCAACAGTAATGTGAGCTGGCTTTGGAATAAATATGGAAGATAAGTGGTTAAGAGTAGCGGTATTGGTGTTTGGTGCCCAAGACAAGAAAAGGCTACATGACCACAGCCTTAATCTTTCTTGCCTTCATCACCTGCTTACTGACTTCATCTTGGTCTAGGACCATGTTTCCAAATTACCTTCATGTGGAGGGCATTTTGAATGCCAGGTGCGCACTGCACTGTCCCTGCCCCAGTTATTGCCTTGTTAGGCCAAGCAGAATGGAGACCTTCATAGCAGTTTATATGTACCAGAATTTCTCCTCTGCACTTTCATTCTATGGCAGCCACTAATGCTTTACAAGCCTTACGTACGTAGTGGAGAGGGCTAGATGGAGCACCCCTTCCAGTACAGACTTTAATACTAGGCCCAGTACAGAAGTGCATTCACCCCTTACATTCACATCCCTTCATGTTGATAACACTGCTGTGATACCTGCCCATCAGTCATCCCAGGGCACTTTCATAAAGCCCTCTCTTTTATTAGCCAAGATGGTCAGGGATGCAACCCCAAGCTCTGGGTGTTCCTAAACCTCAACTGCCAGAAGCTGGAACTGGACGACATGGGATGGATCACTCAAATTGCCTGCTCTGTTCATTCCCTCTGACATAATTGGCATTGGCCACTGCTGGAAGACCAGATACTGGGCTAGATGGACCATTGGTCTGACCCAGTACGGCTGTTCTTGTGTCCTTATGTCCTATCGCTATTTCCTGTTTTCTCTCTAGGAGCTCCCAACACAGCAGAATTGAGAATCTGTCGTGTGAACAAGAACTGTGGAAGTGTAAAAGGAGGAGATGAAATATTTCTACTTTGTGACAAAGTTCAAAAAGGTAACTGTGATTAGTTTCTCTCCCTCTTCCCAGAATACATTTCAAATGTATTCAGCTGCGGAGGCCAACATTTTCAAACTTGGAGGCCTAAAGTTAGGCCCCTAAACCTTCACTTAAGCTCCTAAATAAGTGGCCTGATTTTAGAGTTGCTGAGCACCCTCAACTCCCATTGAACTCAATAGGTCATCAGCACCTCTGAAAATCAGGCTATTTAGGATCCTACATAAGGACTTAAATGCCTAACTTTAGGCCCACAAGTTTGAAAATGTTGGCCAGAGGTTTTAGTTTTTTCTCTCTGTACTAACTGGTACCTTCTGTTTCTGGTGGACTAGATGATATAGAAGTCAGATTTGTCTGGAATGAGTGGGAAGCTAAAGGTAGTTTCTCACAAGCTGATGTACACCGTCAAGTCGCTATTGTATTCAAAACCCCACCATTTTACAAAGAAATCACTGAACCAGTTACAGTAAAGATGCAGCTGCGAAGGCCTTCTGATCAGGAAGTCAGTGAGTCAATGGATTTCAGATATCTACCAGATGAAAAAGGTACAGTTCCTAGTAGTAGACGTCTTAAGAGTATGTCAAAGCTGTATTTTTACGAGAGAGCAACCTTGAATCCGTAAAAAGTTTGGTTTTACTAACGGCACTCCAGCATTGTCCTTCTTTAGAATAATATTAAGGGTGGTGGGTTGTGAATTTTTTTTTTGTATCAGCTCTTTAGATCACACATCTATGAGAACTACATTTGGGAAGACCCTTTCCACTATAACCAGAAGGCATTCATCAGTACTGGAAACTTTCGTCACAAAACACAGTGAAGAGCATCCTAATCACCAACACTCTTTTCTCCTTCCCCTTGTAGATCCTTATGGTAATAAAGCAAAAAGGCAAAGGCAAATATCAACATTGGCTTTGCAAAAGCTCATCCAGGAATATGGTAAGGAAAACATTTGGTAGTTTGCCTCCATCTGAGGTTTTTGGTTTTTTTTTTTTAAAGAGCAATCCTATTCTTAAATAACAGGATTAATTGCCTTTTCCATCACAGGTCCCAACGTGTCTGAGAGGCGCAAAGCAGCTCCATTCCGGTCTATCCCTGGCGAAGGGCGGATAATTAAGAAAGGTAGATTTGTCTGCACATGTCAATCCAGACTTTGATTTTCAGTGTCCGTTTTCCATAGCAGAGAGTCTGATAAGGGCCCTAAGCTTTTCAAACACTGGGGGCTAGTTTTCAGTGGCTAGAGGCACTGGTGGGGTGACGTTTGCATGTACAATTACCACACGTGCATATACAGAGAAATCAAAAAGCCCTTTCACTTTCTGGTTCATGCACGCCGAGCTCCAATAACTTGACATGTAAATGCAGGCGCAGAACTGGAAACGTGCCTGGCCCGCTATCAACCGGGACTCCAGGACTTAAACTTCAAGGCACTAGTATTTGAAGACACCTATTATTTGCACCTGCCCCCGTCCCACCCCCAGTTCATTCATGGCAAAATCACTAGATCAGGAGTAGTGAATAGGAGGCTCTCTAGATTTACCACACATCACCCACTCTAGTTATTTTAACATACCTTTTTCTTCTGCTTTATGGGAGTTGATCCTACAAATTCTTATTCCCACACCAAGTCCTGTTGAGTTAAATGAACCATCACGCAAGTGTAAGAATGTTCAATACTGGGCTAAATGTCAGTTTTCTTATTGGCTGCCCTAGTTCCTATGACCTTTGAGGGACAACAGTTACTCTTCCTCTTCCCAGCTTGAAAGACTCTAATCATTCAGGGTTGGAGGCCATAGTAAACTGTCACCCTCATAAGGTGTATGCTGCACTTTCTCCATCCTGAAAGTGCTGCTGTAGGCCTGCTCCTCAGGTGGAAGAAAAGGGGGGATCTCTAATACCCAACGTGAATCTGTCTAAAACAAATGGTTGAGGAAGATTTGAGGGGTCCTTTCGCCTCTCAGCAAGAGCACTATCCCCTAGCAATGAGGAGTCTGTGGAGTCTGCCCGCTGCTGATAGTATGAGAGGCCAGCCCCTAATGCTCCCTCATGACAGCAGCAGTAAGGGGGCAGCTCACTGCAGGAGAGAGAAACTCCTCAGTAGCAGGGGGCAAGAGGGGAACAAACACCAGCGGTCTGCAATAGGCCCCACCCCCAAAGTCCAGCACCAACACGTGGGGAAGGAGCCCCTGACAGCCAGCAGGGAGGGAGCAAGTAAGCATGTGCTGCTCCTTTTCAATGAGAGAGGGGGATAAGGCATTGGTGCCAGGGAGAGCAGCAGGAGATTGGGTCAGAGGTAAAGTTGTTTGGACAAATACTAAACACTGAGTAAAGTTTTCCAAAGCACCTAAATGTCTTAGGAGTCAAAGTGTTAGGCACCTAAATACCTTTGAGGATTTCTACCTAAGTCTCAAAGTCATTGGGACTTAGGTTCCCAACTTATTTAGGCTCTTTTGAAAATTGTATCTGTTATCTCTGCATTTCTCTGAGCTTTCAGACGTTTGGTTCTTTTCAGTGAAGTCTTAACTTTAAATTTCCAGGCTCTCCGCGTCATTTGCTTAAATGTTCTTTTAAGATTTCCTCTCCGCAGGTGAGGCCATGTCTACACTGGGAGCAAGCCTTTTAGCCCGGGGCCACAGACTTTCTCTTGCACTAAAAATAGCTGTGTAGACCGTACAGCTCGGGCTCGAGCTTGGGTTCTGAAGCCTGTGGGGAGTGGGAGCAGGACGGGCTTGGGATTCTGAGCTCCAACCCAAGCTCCAATGTCAAAGCAGCATCTAGACCAGAAGTGGGCAAACTATGGCCCGCAGGACTCTCCTGTCCAGCCCCTGAGCTCCTGACCCGGCAGGCTAGCCCTCGGCCCCTCCCCCGCAGCCTCAGTGCGCCGCACCACCAGCACAATGCTCTGGACAGCTGGACAGTGCAGCTGCAGAGCTGTGGCCTAACCTGGTGCTCTAGGCAGCGTGGCTGTAGCGCCACCAGGCACCGGTGCATTAGGCAGTGCAATAAGGGAACGGGGGGGCTGAATAGAGGGCAGGGGAGTTCGGGGCCTGTGGTTAGGGGTTGGGGGTGTGGATAGGCGTCAGGGCAGTCAGAGGGCAGGGAACAGGGGGGTTGGATGGGGCAGGGGTCCCACAGGGCAGTCAGGAATGATGGGGGGGGGTGTTGGATGAGGTGGCATGGGGCAGTTAGGGTGAGGGGTCCAGGAGTGGTCAGGGGACAGGAAGCAGGGGGTGGTGGATGGGGCAGGAGTCCCGGGGGGCCGACGGGGTTGGATGGGGCAGAAGTCCTGGGGGAGCCCTCGGGGTGAGAAGCAGGGGGGTTGGATAGGAGGTGGGGGCCAGGCCATGCCTGGATGTTTGGGGAGACTCCACTTCCCCTAACCAGCCTTCCATACAATTTTGGAAACCTGATGTGGCCCTTGGGCCAAAAAGTTTGCCCACCCCTGATCTAGACAGCTAGTTTTAGAGTGCTAGCATGAGCCTCGCTAGTACAAGTCTGTGGATTGGGGCTGGATGTTTTGCTCCTAGATGCAGAATAGATATGCCCTAAGATATTGAGAGTACTTGCTATACAGCCTCAAAGCCATCCATATTTTTTATTGTAAGCTTCTCTAGCTTCCACGTTTCAAGTAAAGAAGGATGGTGTTTACAGCTAATCTAACTGCAGGTTGGACATTTAGGGTTTGTCCTCCAAGGTGCTAAGCACTGTGGCCTGATCCAGCAAAGCACTTAAGTAGGTGCTTAACTGCAAGCCCATGAATCATCTCACTGATGTCAATAGGATTGCACATGTGCTTAAAGTTAAGCCTGTGCTTAGTGCTTTTGCTGTACCACTTTGGCAGGCTTGACCATTTGAACTGCCCGCCATGTTTTTCATTCTTATAATTACCAGGCATTAATTAAGAACTGTTTCCTTTTCACAGAACCAAATATGTTTTCTCAAACTGCAATTATGCCACTGCAGAGAACTCCTGTAAGCACCGGTCAAATTCCGTCTTATTATTCCCCACCCACATGCAATTCAAATCCAATCCCACATCACCATACAAATGTGCAGGCCGTGGGACCGGTTAAGCATGATGAAGCTCTTTCTTCATGTTGGCATTCCCAGTGCTCCTCTTCATCGGGCAACACAATTAATACACAGCCACAGAACAGTTTTGTGATGGATGCACTTAACCCTAACGCACAAAACAGCAGTTCTCTCTCAGCTCTTCCTGAAAATGTTCTGAACTGGACTGATCAGAAGGATCTAAACTACTATCAAGATTTCACCAGCACAAATGGTTTAGGAGCATCAGCAATGTCACAGCAAGACATGCAGAATGTGTCTGATAGCAGCATCATGCATCAGGCTCACACCATAAATGTCACAGCACCCAGCATTGTTAACATGGAGACTGATGAAATGGGATGCATGAGCATGAACGTAGAAAAGGGATCATTTAATCAAGTTTTAAATCCAAGTGATCACAGGAGGCAAATCCATCAGGTGCCTTCTACCAGTACATCTCTAGCAGCTTCTTGTAGCTCATCTTTTAGTTCACAGTCCAACTCATTTAATTCAGCTGCGTACAATTTCCTAGACCCTCAAGTTGTGAACGAATCAAGGCCACCCAGCACTCTTATTCCAAATAATCAAAATAGTGCTTCCAATAGCCAGTACTACACGGGTGGGACCCAAGGTGAAGAAGAGCTTTTGAACTCCTTTGGAGCCACTTTAGAGGCTCTATTGCAGAGCTTCAACCACTGAGTCTCTGTTTTGCTGTCAGTCTGAAAACCAGTATCCAAAGTTTCTATCGTGGCCAGAGACAGACAATTGATATGCAATTGAATATTCATATTCATAGTTACTGCTGTGGGAGCCTGACTTTTCCTCTTGGAATGTTTATCAGGGCAACTTATTATGCACATTCCAGACTATAATTAGGGTGGCTGATCAAGGATTGATACAACAGTAAAGGCGACATTAGGGAATAGAGTTTGGGAATTTGTACGTCAAAAGAATCCCATATAATTTTTTTAAAGTGTTGGAAAGGGGTAGTGAAGGGGGCTGCTAGGTGCTAAAGACCTCCTGCGCTCAGCAGAAGCTCACCCCTGGAAACGTATCTTCAGAGGGGCCAAGTTTATATAATTTAAGGGAAAGAACTAGCTGGAAACAAACAGGTGTTGCTCCATACAAAATTAATATAAACTTGCTAAATAACAAACCCAGGAATTGTCCTGCTGGTGCACAGCAGTGGCCCATTTAGTCCCCTTAATATTTTCTTCTTACGTGACAGCGCTATCTCAACATTTTTTATATATACATTTTTATTGCTAAACTTAGCTTATGCACTGATCTTTTTTACATTTATATGTTCACTCTGTTTGCTTGTAAAGCAAATTTATTCTTAAAAATGGTAATGACTATGTCATTGTTAGGTCTATTTAAAAAATATTAGAATGTTCCCTGGAATTCTTAAATAGTGCAGCTATGGTGTGACATGAATTGTTGAACAAAGAAGCAAAACTGTTTTGCACTGTTCTCTAGGTATTGTTTTGTTTTTGTTTTTACTCTAATGTACTGGATGCTTTATGAATGGTAGCAGGGGATTGGTTCTGTAAGGAATACACTTCTGGGGGTTTCAGTTTGTTTTGAATTTCATAAAATATATTGGGTCAAATCCTCTTACATGCACCTCCTTTCTGGTGACTTTGGGCTAGTTGAGAAGCTGGCTACCGAAACACAAGCAGTTGAGTCCCCTTGCTGAGGAGAGTCCTGGGTGCCATAAAGCTAGCATTGCAACCTCTGCACCCCCTACTTCTAGCTCCTGGCATCACAGGGGGAAAGGGAAGGTGTGGCCAAAACATGCTGTGCTCTGGGCACCCAGAATCATTCCACGCTGCTAATTAGGATCCCCATGTGCACCCTGAATGAGGGGCTGTGCCCTATTCTCTTAGCCCCATAGGTTGTCAAGCCTAACTCGGGCAGCTGTGAGGATCTAGCCCATAAATGATATTTCTTTGTGGGGTTTTGGGGTTATCTTGTTTTGGTTTTTATAGCATCAAGTTCTCTAATCAGACTCATTCACTTTTTTTAAAGCTATTTAAACTGTCTCTTCCGCTGCCAAAGGCATCACTAAACTTTTAAAACTCATATAAGTCTATTTACTGACTGGAGAACAGATCTTACTGACTCCCAGATGCAATAATAAATAAATCCGATTCAGAGCAATAATTTGAAGGGCATAGGTCAGGGGTTTTCAACCTGTGGTCTGCAGACCTGCAAACTAGGTCAAAGGGCTGGCCTTCAATATGGGGAGATCAACACTGCTGCAATTGATGCAGAGGGTCGATTTAGCAGGTGTAGTAAAGACTTGCTAAATCGACGACGGAGTGCTCTCCAGTCAACCCTAGCACTCCACCTCTTGGAACAGAGTAAGGGCAGTCGACTGGAGAGCGTCTATGGTCAGCTCAGTGAAGACACTGGGGTATGTTGACTCCAGCTTTGTTATTCACATAGCTGGAGCAGCGTAACTTGGGTTGACTTACCCCGGTAGTGAAGACAAGCCTTAAGATTTCCAAAGGGGGACCGCACCTCTATTGGAAATTTTTTAGGGGTCCCACAAATGGAAAAAAGGTTGAAAGCCACTGGTGTAGGTGCTTATGCACCTTCAGTCGTAATGCTCAATACAGGGCAGGTGTGTGAATTTCTGCAGATATTTTTAGATTGTGTTATCAGGGCTGTCCCTAGGCATACACGGCTATGTGGGCTGGCTGTGGCTGGAATCCTCTGTTCTCCAGCCCCTTGCCTGTGCTGGGCCAGCGGGCTTCTCCCCACCCCCTCCCTTCCTCCTCAGCTGGCCAGCTGAGGATCCAGCCTCCAGCTCTACTGGCGCACTGCTGCCCAGAGTGGAGTCCTTCCCTGGACCCTGCCTACCTGCACAGCCTGGTCTCCGGGGGGACTGGGTTGGGGCCAGGATGGGAGGAATGAAACTTCCACATGGGGGGGCTGGGACTTAAAGTGACAGTGTGCTCATTGTCTCTCACACTTCCCTAACACACCCGCAGTCTGACTGTCACACCCCCATACACTCTGCCTCTCACGAGTCACTCTCAATACAGATTTTCTCTTACACACGCAGTCACATGCACATACACATGTATTGTTATTACTGCTTGGTACTTCCGTCAAAAAGCTCATGGTGAGTGGCTGCGGGAGGGCCATGGGCTCTGGCAAGATGCAGCCCCCATGTGACAGCGCGAAACCTGCCTTGAGCCATTGCCACAGCGTCCAAAGCATGGTGTGTGTCAGCAATGGGGGGGAGGTTCTGGGGGGGTCTGTGGGCAGGAGTGGTGGCTGTGCCACCTCAACACACTGGGTCAGCGGTGCTGGCTGAGGGCCGCCTTCAGTAGAGCATAGGGGCTCTAGTCTAATAATACTGTGTTGGGCCCCGTAAACCCTAAGGACGGCCCTGTGTATTATATATGCAGCTGGAGCTTGGACAGGTGCTTCCTATAAATCTAATGTGAGAGGAGCTGCAATGTGCTAGTTGTCAGCATTTTTGCAATACTTTTAAAATAGAGGGACCAAGCAGCATTTTTTCATGTGATTTGTAGGTATAATAACCAAACAGAGCATGACTGAGGAAATATAAAGCTTGAAAAATGTGTTCAATCAATTTCTTTAAAGTTCTCAATTAACATTTTAGTAACTTTTTTTTATTTCAAAAATTCTTTGCTACAATTTTTTATTGTGTATAATTAAATATTTTAATTCACCTCTCTGTTTTCCTTTTTGGCTCCAAGATAAGTTGGTTTTGTGTTTATACTCTGTCCCCATAGACAATTCAAGAACATTAGATTGAAAAAAAGATCGGATCCTAACAGTTATTCAGCCCCTCCAATACTCCTTGACTTAAATGAGGCTACTCATGTGAGGCCCCAAAAGCTTAAATCAGCTTGAGACGTTTTTTGTTTTGTTCATATTTAGTAAATTTATTTTTAAGGCATTTTCCATGGCTGAGTATCATTGGCTAGTGGGAAGCCTAAAGTGACTTGTACACTAACAGCATCTCTACGTAGCTTTTTGCATTGATTGCCTAAATTGGTAGAAAAACAAATTTAGTTAAATCAGCATGCCACCATAGTGTATAGGCAGTTACAATGCAAAGATGTTTGTTGGTATAGCTACAAATATGAATACCTTTACTAAACCTACCAGTTTAGTTAGTCATGCAAAATCTCTGTGTAGGCCTAAGGCCTACTTTCTAAAAAATGACTCGTGATATTTTTGCAGGGGCTCAGTTGTTGGGTGTCCTTGACACCTTCAAGAAGCCTGTGTTTCAGAGGGCAGCTGCACAGCTATTGTTTGAAATGTAAGATCCAGGGGACATTTCACTTAGAGTAGTGAATAGTAGGGATGATGCGCTCTAGATTTACCACACATTACCCACTCTAGTTATTTTAGCATACCTTTTTCTTCTGCTTTATGGGAGTTGATCCTACAAATCCTTATTCCCACACCAAGTCCTGTTGAGTTAAATGAACCATCACACAAGTGTAAGAATGTTCAATACTGGGCTAAATGTCAGTTTTCTTATTGGCTGCCCTAGTTCCTATGACCTTTGAGGGACAACAGTGCCCCACATTAGATTCTGAACAGAATAGCCGATTCTAAAAAGCTATATGTTTTGTTAGGAAAGATTAAGTTTAGGGCACATGGGGAAAATGAGTACTTTTAGTGATGCCTAGAGTTCCTTCTGAGTCAATGTTAATAACTTTTTACACACACTAAGCTGTCTGTCTTTGGGCTGAAATGTTGCAATGTATGAAACAACTTTTGTTTTCATTCTTTGCATAGTTCCTTTCAGTGTGTTACATTTCTGATCTGATAAGTTTCTATAATAGACTAAATCCTGCTCCCTTTATTCACACAAGCCATCACCTTAATTCAGTGACGCTACTTGAAAGGGTAAAGTTAAGTAAGTTTTGCTCTGATGTTGTTTTTAAAATAAAAGTATATTTTAGTTCCAGTTCTGTAATGTAAATTACACACACACACACACAGGCTGAAGGAGAGAAGGGTTTATTTTCTTGTTAAACCTGCAGATTTTAACAAAGTTGCAAAACAAATTACATAAACTTTTCAAAATTTTCTTTATATTTTGTGATCACTTTCACTACATAGTCAATGAACATGATTGGATGGTTACATGTATAGGCACCTTAGCCACCAGCTTAGTTTCATGTGCATTATACTCAGAGGTGAAAGTAAGCCTGTACAGCATACCGGTAAGAAAGTGGCTGCTGGTACACAGCCGCCTGTATGGGCAGGGCCGCTGATTGGGGGGGCAAAAGCAGCTGCCCTGGGGCCCAGCGATTTAAAAGGGCCCAGGGCTCCAGCTGCTGGCACGGTAGTTGCCAGGAGCCCAGTGGCGATTTAAAGGACCCAGGGTTCCTGGCCACCACTGGCATGGTAGCAACAGCAGGAACCCCAGGCCCTTTAAATCGGCGGTGTGGGCCGAGCAGTGCTGACTGGGGAAGTCTGGCCCTGGCCTCAGCCCCACCCCTTCCGGGGGCCCAGAGGCGCCCCCCCACACCTTGCCCAGGACCCCTGCTACTCTGTGTACCAGTAAGTCCGTTAAGTTACTTTCACTCCCCATGCAGATGTATTGGGGAACGCCCTGTCTTGATTCAGGATCTTTGGGAGCTCTGCAGATGCATGGAAGGGAGATTAGACCCTATAATTTAAAATAGCTCTTACAATCTCATCATCCAGCTATACTCTAGCTCTAAATGGTGTCTTCATTGCTCCCATAGCACAAGCTATATTGGAGAGAATGGTGACCAGAGTGTTTTTCTGTACTAAGACAGCACTAGCAGTGTGCTCTCTTTTTTGTTTGTTTTTGTTTTGCCTTGTTAGCTTTGTAACAGATAGGAGGGGCTGTTGTGTGATATCTGCTATGTCTATTCCTGCTAATTTTTCCCTATAGATTTTGGAATTTAGAAATCATTATCAATAGGTTCTTTCAAGAAATCAAGACAATTACACTGGGTTTCTCTTTTGCGCATTCAATTTCTTATGTTTTCCATCATTCACATTGTCTCCTTTCTTAGTGTTAGATGATCATTTATGTGAACAGTTACAAAGACAACTACTGCTGGAAGCGTTTGCTCATAGTTACTTTTATATTAGAAACAAAATCTGTAGCCTAAATTATGCTCTTGATTCTAGAAAGAAACAGAAATGTACTTTTAAACTCCTGCATCTATGTTTACATGTTGTAGATAGTGGAGAAGAGGAACTAATTTAATGAGTCTTTCCTGACGGAAAGTGGGCACAGTCCACCCAACGGTTCCTCCCCCCACCCCCACCACATAAAAAAATAGCAATGTGTCTTGCAGAATACCTGTCATATTTCTGAAACATTTTAAGAAAAAGCCTCTTTAATAATTCCAAATCCCCTTAATTTCTTCCTGAATCTGTGTTCATCTTTTTTTTTTTGTGCTTCATAGGAGTAGAAACAGCTCTATGATGCACTCACTCAATCTTGATTTCATCAAATATAGCAAGATGTGTTGTAAGGCAATCCTCTTAATTTGTGATTTGGGTTACAACTTGTGAGGCCATTTCACACTCGCATATTAAAGTGGGGGCTCATTAATTTACACACAAGTTTTCATATGCTTCTAGCTTCAGCTACAGTGGCAAATCTGGGCCTTGTGATTCACCACTGGTAGCCCAGACCGGACACACATGTTTTTGCTGACATAAAAATGCCAGAAAACCACATACACTACAGCTTCACCATTTCTACTGCAGGTAGAGCCATAGGGGTAGTGAATTAGCTGTCTTTCTGTAGATTAAACCTTTTCTATACTTCATGCTAAAATTCTATCATGACTTAGAACTTTTTATCTGTCTTGCACTTTTTGTATAGGAAGTGGGATGTGGTGTAAACCTGCAACTCTTTATCCTGCCACGCAAAATGTAACACAAACAGATGGCTACTTTTACGGCTCTTTTGCAGAGGAACTTGGACCTGCCAGTATTATGCTAAAGAAGTAGCATAATAAAATTAATCAATGAACATAGTAAGTATAGCCTAGGGCTGATAAAAAAAAAAAATCAATTAAAACTGTTTTTCTGATGGAAAATGGAGTTTTCAACTAGATGAAATTTTTCAGAAAAAACTGGCTACTTTCTGTGGGAATTTTCAGCTTATGTCAAGAAAAACCTCAACATGTTTGTCAGCTAAAACCCCAAATATTTCAATTCAGTACTGCCACTATGGTACCTCAAAGAGTTGTAGTTCAGGCACCTCATGTCCCCACTCTCCTTCATGTTGTGGCTTCCCCAGCCAGACTACATCTCATGCTGCATATGGGGGCTCAGCAAGAGGGGAGACATGGGTGATGTAGGCTGGTCAGGGCCCTGGCCTACAGAAGAGAATAGGAGTATGAGGTACCTGACCTACAACTCCCATGAGGCACCTCCTGAATTTCTGAACTGAATTTTTGGGTATAGTCACCCCCTCCCCCTACAATAGTCAAAATCCAACCAGCACTAGTACATATACATGGGGCAAATATTGTAGGCCAGATTCTGCTGCCCCTACTCATGCTGAGCAGTACCTCACTCCAGGAGCAGTCCCACTGATTTCAGAATTCCATATTAACTGAGAATTGTCAGGATCAGACTAGAACAAATTCTTTATATGAATAGTCTTTGTTGTACTTAGGATCAGGCTATTAGACTGCTGATCTGGGAAGTGGTACAAACATCTAGATAAGATTATGCTTATGGTATCTGATACAAATGTGTCTACATTTTTTTTCTGGTTAGGAACAAAATTAGATATATGGTATGTGTGGTTTCATGGAGGGGAACTTCTCTTTTCAATCAAAGGGTTTCAAACAGTATTCAGGAAAGCATATTTGGTATATCTTGCAAAGATCAGGGTTTGGACATCTCTCTAAATATTTTTTTTAAAAGAAACCATTTACTACTATTAATACATCAGCCTGTCAGAGACCCCTTTACATGGGATGGTAATTTATTTACAATAAGGCTGCAAATTAATTGAACAAGCATCAACTGATCCTGAGTTTTTAAGCCAATTAAAAAAACCTGACAGATCAACATGATCCAAATGTTCAACAGAAATATTTTGCAGGGGATAAACAAGTTATCATATGGTACACAGTTCAATTTGTTGTCAGCTCCTGATAAGAGAGTCAAGTCACTCTTCTTCTTCCCAGCTTGAAAGACTCTAATCATTCAGGGTTGGAGGCCAATCAACATCAACAGACTAAAAGAGAAAGGGGGTTGGGGGTGGAAAGCAAAATCACTAGATCAGGAGAGCTGGTGTTTTAGAAAAGACTTGCCACTAGCGCATTCTGCATATTAACAAAAGAATAACTTTAATACAAAAGGGGAACAAATTCTTAAAAAGACATGGCAAAGCAGCATAACACAAGAAGAAGAACAGGAGTACTTGTGGCACCTTAGAGCCTAACAAATTTATTAGAGCATAAGCTTTCGTGGGCTACAGCCCACTTCATCAGATGTATAGAATGGAACATATAGTAAAAAAAAACCACACACACACGGTGGAAGTTGCCATACAAACTGTAAGAGGCTAATTAACTAAGATGAGCTATTATCAGCAGGAGAAAAAAACTTTTGTAGTGATAATCAAGTTGACAAGAAGGTGTGAGGATACTTAACATGGGGAAATAGATTCAATATGTGTAATGACCCAGCCACTCCCAGTCTCTATTCAAACCGAAGTTAATGGTATCTAATGGTATATTAATTCAAGCTCAGCAGTTTCTCATTGGAGTCTGTTTTTGAAGCTTTTCTGTTGCAAAATTGCCACCCTTAAGTCTTTTACTGAGTGGCCAGAGAGGTTGAAGTGTTCTCCTACCGGTTTTTGAATGTTAGGAATCCTGATGCAGATTTGTGTCCACTTATTCTTTTGCGTAGAGACTGTCCATTTTGGCCAATGTACATGGCAAAGGGGCATTGCTGGCACATGATGGCATATATCACATTGAACGAGTCCCTGCTGATGTGGCTAATGTGATAGAGATCTTATAGGTGTTTGTCTCTATCTGAGGGATTGGAGCAAATGCGGTTGTATCTTTAGAGCTTGCCTGTAGACAATGGATCGTGTGGTGGGTCCTGGATGGAAGCTGGAGGCATGTAGGTAAGTATAGCAGTCAGTGGGTTTCCGGTATAGGGTGGTGTTTATGTGACCATCGCTTATTAGCACGGTAATGTCCAGGAAATGTACCGCTGTGTGGATTGGTCTAGGCTGAGGTTGATGGTGGGATGGAAATTGTTGAAATCCTGGTGGAATTCCTCAAGGGCTTCTTTTCCATGGGTCCAGATGATGAAGATGTCATCAATGTATTCTACTTGCGCTACATCAGAGGACCTAATCACATTAGCCACTCCATCAGGGGCTCGTTCAGCTGCACATCTACCAATGTGATATATGCCATCTGTGCTAGCAGTGCCCCTCTGCCATGTACATTGGCCAAACCAGACAGTCTCTATGCAAAAGAATAAATGGACATAAATCTGACATCAGGAATCCTAACATTCAAAAACTGGAAGGAGAGCACTTCAACCGCTCTGGCCACTCAGTAAAAGACTTAAGGGTGGCAATTTTGCAACAGAAAAGCTTCAAAAACAGATTCCAACAAGAAACTGCTGAGCTTGAATTAATATGCAAACTAGATACCATTAACTTGGGTTTGAATAGAGACTGGGAGTGGCTGGGTCATTACACATATTGAATCTATTTCCCCATGTTAAGTATCCTCACACCTTCTTGTCAACTTGTCTACAATACATACCTTCTTGTCAACTTGTCTTGTCTAAATGGGCCATCTTGATTATTACTACAAAAATTTTTTTCTCCTGCTAATAGCAGCTCATCTTAATTAATTAGCCTCTTACAGTTTGTATGGCAACTTCCACCTTCTCTGTGTGTGTGTGTGTGTGTGTGTATGTATGTATAGAATGCATAGAATGGAACAGTAAGAAGATAGATCTATCTTCTTACTGTTCCATTCTATGCATCTGATGAAGTGGGCTGTAGCCCACGAAAGCTTATGCTCTAATAAATCTGTTGGTCTCTAAGACACCACAAGTACTCCTGTTCTTTTTGCGGATACAGATTAACACGGTTGCTACTCTGAAACAAGAAGAAGATGGAGTGAGCTAGTACATAGGGGCATGGGGTATCTGCATTTCTCTGGTGGCCCATATGCTTCTGCAGAGTATACACCTGCATTTTGAAAAAGCCAAAAAGCTTTTAACCTTTACAGTTTACACTAGGCTTTTCTAAGTGTGACCTCATGCAGTGATGTTGGTCTGAGGCTGCAGCCAGCCAGCTCTAAACAGTATTTCAGGCTGATTGGGGTGAGTTAAATATAATTAATAACTATTGTTATTGCTGATCAATACAGCAGAAACATCCAGCTTTTATGGGATTGAGGATGGAGTTTGGAACTGTGGGCAGTGTTTGAGTAAAGTCTGATCACTCCCCAAATACGACTCCTCAACACGTATAGTTCATTCAAAAAATAAGGTGGCTGATTTTATGTAGGTCAGATGATTAAGTCATCATTACTTCTGGTCAAAATGCACAAATTATATTTGACACATACTTTATTAGCTGCACGTCTAACAAGTAATGGAATCAGGATTATTCTTCTTCCTGGCCTCACAGAGGCCCCGTTGCCAATTCCCTTTGGGTGTAAACTTGTTACCAGCTCTGCTCCCGAAGCAGCACATCCGTCACTAATGAAGCATCAGGCATTTGTCAAGTAGGGGTCACAATGATGGCACATTAAACACCCTGGCTTCAAGATTGCCTAAATTAATCATACCTACTCCTTACCTAATCTACATCTTCATAAAAAGATTAGGTTCTTGGGCTAGGCTAAAATCCATTATTAGTAAAATGACTAATTATTTTCAAGTCCCCAGCCATCTTTCATAGTTGTGGGCAATAATTGCACTGACACCATTCAGCGAGAGCACAATGCTTATCAACTGCAGTCTAGCATTAGTTGCTCATGTTCAGCAGTTGTCTTTGTAGGCTCCTTCTCACCCACTCCCCTTTACAGGGATACAGTTAGCAAAGATAAAATCCTGATGCTGGCAGCCTCATATTAAAAAAAGTATTAAACTGCAGCCATTTGTTTAAATATTAAATCCAAGCCAATGCTGTTCTCTGCAGTTAAAAATGTTAGGAAAGCAGAATCCCCACAGTATCAGTAACTTTTTACAATTATATTTCAGCAATTCCATTTGAAATTCCAGAAACCAAATAACTTATTTTAGTCCGTTTTCTTAAGTACATTTACAATATATGTAGTCAGATAACAATACTCATTATGACACTAGAATTAAAAATTTGTAGCACGCGTGTAGTTCCTCAAACATGTCTGGGTGAAATCCTGGCTGCACTGCGGGCAGCAGCCAAACTCCTACTAATTTCAATGACACCAGGAATTCATTTATAATTTAAAAGATTTGTTATCAGGATTCTAAACAGACAACTGGGTGTATTTATTCTGTGACAGAGCCTTAAGAATTTGGAATCAGATAACTTAAGTCATTTTCTATTTCCTTCTTTTCTTTTTTAATGTGAAATTAGTGATCATGCCTGATTTTTAATACTTGCAAAATCTTCCCTTCATCCTAAGATCTGGTACAGCCCAGGCTTCCTCCCATACTCTGCCCTACCAATATGTCTAACTCCTGATTTGCAGGGACCATCTTTTGGTACAAGAAAAATTTAGTCTTCATGCCCATTTGCTATCGGGGTAATGAGACTGTAATATGGATAGGTGTCAATTAGAAACCAAGCTGAGGCTACCAGCAAGGAGTCAGATGTTATCCAGTGTTGCATTTGAATCAGTGGCATTGATAGAAAAGGTTACATTTCTCTTATTTCTGATGCAGCCCTACTTTTCAGAAGTTCTGTTAAAGGGAGAGGGTATGGCACACTTAATACACAGAGCAAAACTCCCTATTGCTAAACTACACTCCACCATGCACTGATGAACATTATAAAGCCAGTGTTTTAATAAGCATGATATATCCAGGAGACCCTTCTCCAGGTAAGCAGATTCCTGCTCCAGTGGTGAGCCCCGAAGACGTCAGTGAAGGACATCTATGACATCATCGGAGCATATGGCTCAATGATGTGTTTAAAATTTTAATGATTATTTTGTATTAACATCATATTTTGCATTAATGGCAGTAAGGATTGTTAATTAGGCCAAAGCAAGAAAGTTTATACATACAGCTTATGGGCTTGTCTACACAAGGCATAATTCCAGAATACCTATCCTGATCAACTCCATGTGTGGATGCTCTTATTTTGGAATAAGACTGCCTTATTCCAAAGGAGCCTAATCCATTTTGCAATAGTTAATCTGCTTTAAATTCATACTGTACCTTATTTTGGATTATTTTTCATGTGTAGACAAACCCTTACAAATGCATTTGCTTTGCTGACCACAAGATAGGATATATTACAGGGGAGGACAAACTTACTGACCCTCCGAGCTGCATATGACAATCTTCAGAAGTTCGAGAACCGGGGTGCACCTGCTCGGGCTCTGGGCTTCCCCACTCCCTGCAGGACTGTCTCATGGCTTCAGCACCCTGGGAGGTGCCTTCAGCAGGAGTGGGGTTTCAGCCCCGAGCCCTGGAAGTCCCGAATCCCAGCACACATGCCCCGCCAGGCTGAATCTCCAAGACCTCCCTCTTCACTGGGCAGAAGCCAGAAGCAATGTGGGGGGACGGGATGTGGAGTCATATCCTCCCCCCACCCTGATTTTTTCATAGCAGCTGCTGGAACCAGCAAGCTGGGAGCTGCGGCCGGCTATGGGGAGAGTCAGCGGCCTCTCCCTGCAGCTCCCAGCTGTTTGCCACTGCCCCTCCACGCAGAGCTAACACTTGGGAGCTGCAGGGAGGGGCCACTGAGGGTAAGGGAGTCATACCTGCTGGCATGATTCAAGGGCACCAGTCATCTCCGGCAGAAGCCCCTAGCCCCACCACTGTGCTGCAGAGCAGTAGCCCTAAGCTCTCCGCCCACACCAGTCTGGTAGGTGGAGAATGGGCGTCCATGGGGGGGGGGGGCTCCACGAGCCACACTTTAACTGTAAAAGAGCCACATGTGGCTCACAAGCCGCCGTTTGGCCATCCTGATATATTATGAACAGTTTACCTCTACATCCAGCTCCAGAATGTCAGCAGTTCTCTTAAGTAGGAAGCCAATATTGGGTTTTGTTCTTCCAAAATCGCCGTGTACAAATTCTTTAATGTAACTAGATCTTGCTTAAGGAAAAGTAAGTGTGGGCCTTGCGTGGCCGGAGCTGATTAATGTAGAAAGGTGAAAAGGATATGGCAAAAAACACAAAGCAGAAATACCAAAATCTATTTCTGTTCCTCATCCAAGATACAGTGTAAGTGGTTTGAAAAATCAGTTGTGGGAGCTGTTGCCATCTTTAGCTTTTGGGATCTAGCTCTAAAGTTGAAAGCTACCATACCTCACAATCCATCCTTTTGTTTGTTTTAAACTGGGTAGTGACATTTTGCTAAATTCTAAACCCATTACAGTAAGTAGCAACCGATACTACATACCAATATTCAGTCATTAGAACAGTTTCATTTAAAAAATGCTATATAACTATTTTTCAGATAATAAATGAGTGAGTCATACTGATAACTTTCCTTAAACAGACTCTTAAAACCTAAGTGTTAGGCAAATATTAAAACATAAAAACAAATACATTTAACCCAGGATCTAACAAACTCACAAATACAAATTAATTACATATCTTGAACCTCCCCCAGGCCCTCCATTGCATCTAGGGCAGAAGTGGGAAAACTACAGCCCGCGAGATGGTCCTACCCAGCCCCTGAGCTCCCAGCTGGGGAGGCTCGCCCCCGGTTCCTCTCCCGCTGCCCCCCTTCCTCCACAGTGGCACCGCTGCGTGGGCAGAGCTCTGGGCAGCGGGGCTGCGCACTCCTGCAGGGTAGCACAGCAGCGTGTCTGGCTCCGTCCGAGCGGTGCAGCTGCCAGACATGCTGCTCTGAGTGGCACAGTAAGGGGGCAGGGGGGTTGGATAGGGCGTGGGAGTCCCAGGGAGCCTGTCGGGGGCGGGGGTGTGGATAGGGGTTGGGCAGTCAGAGGACGGGGGGGTTGGATAGGGGGTGGGGTCCCGGGGTCCCAGGAAGCAGCTGTCAGGGGACAAGGAGCAGGGGGAGTTGGATGGGCTGGGGGCTTTGAGGGGGGCAGTCAGGTGGTGGGAAGTAGGAGGCGGTGGACAGGGGACGGGGGCCAGGCTGTTTGGGGAGGCACAACCTTCCCTACCTGGCCCTCCATACAGTTTTGCAACCCCGATGTGGCCCTCAGGCCAAAAAGTTTGCCCACCCCTGTCTAGGGGATGAAACACATTTCCGCTGATTCAGTGGAAGCTGGAATAGGACTCTTGGTATTCACACAGTGTTTGGAGGCCAGTATAAGAACTAGAACCAAGAGGATGGATTAAAAAGTGTTTTTCAGGCAAAACTGAGAATTTTTTAACACATCCATTCAGAATACACAGCATATTTATAATGCTACTACCCAAATCATCTGAAAAGTACTATTGGCCATGTCTGATACTTAACTTCAATACTGACAGGTTTTAAAAGAAAACAAAAAAAACTGAGTGTTTAGGGTATACTATGGATGTAGAGCCAAATGCTGCCCTCAAATCACCACTGAAGACTTCAGTGAAAATACAGGCAAAAATACTCAGCAATTGGCATATAACATGCACAAATCTTTATCCCAGTCTAGAATATGCCAAAGGCTTGCAACACTCCATTTTTAAATTACAGATAAAGGGCCTGAAATCTGTATATATCTATACATTTGTTGCTCTCCTGTATCTTGAAAATAATGAGGGGCTTTTTTTTGTTACGAAGCAAAACAAAGTATACCAATTGCATTTCTGAGCTTGTAACTTGTACATTTCAGCTCAAAGCAAACTTTAAAAAAACCCTTAAAACCCCATATATGAACTGCTGAAAAATCAGGGGTTTATAATACACAGACTACACTAGCACTTGCAAAAGAAAACACCATCTGTCTGACCATGATAACAATACACTATTTCTAAAATCGATCATGCAGTAGGTCTAAAGGATACGTCCCTGCCTGAGTTTTCAGATGCAGGCGAAAGTGATGGTCATCTATGTACTCGGATTTCATGGTATGAATGACACGAGATCTTACAGCTAAAGGCCTTCTGTGAAGAACCCGCAGAGGTGTTTTTTGATCAATCTTTAATTCCTGTTGGAGAATTTAAAACAAATAAAGAACTGTCCAACACAGTGCACAAACAAAATTAACACATATATAGCTTTTTCTTTTCATACAAGACAATTTTTAACAACATATTCTGGTAGTTGAAGGATCTTCTGAGAAGTGTTTCTTCTTTCAGTCTTCCTCCAAGTATATCAAAGAAAAAAAGGAGGCAGCTATCTTTTAAAGTCTTATTGGGAAGGCCTCAGGTTGATACAAGCTAGTGGAACCACAAATGCAGAGGCATAATAACCTTGAAATCTCCATAGTCTCTGGCTGAAATAACTCCAGGATTTACAAACTCAATGAGAGCCTCAGGGCACTCTCAAAAAATTAAAGGCTTTTGTGTAAACGGCATCCCACCCTCCACAAATAAGAATTAGAAAGCAGAGCTGAGACGACCAAAGATTTCATCACATTTCTTTAAAGAGCTTTCCTCTACAAAAAGAGGCATTGATTTGAGAAGCATCTTTTTCTAGTGTGATAAAAAAAAATGTTGAGCACCAATTGTCCTCATGGATTTTAATACTTCAAGCCAAAACACACAAATTTTGGAGTAAAAACTAAGTAACAGTCGTCTCTACTTGAGAATGCTCTTGCTATCAGACTCTTAGGCCAATGTTCCAACACTACAAAACCTGAACACAGAAATGGGAATTCTACCAGCCAGTAGATCTCAACACAATGTGTCTCACCGACTGACACATGGTCCTTATTCGACCACTACATTCTCTTTACTTCAAAATACTTGTGTCAGACCTTTGGGTTGCATGATTTTGCACTGCCATCTGAACGTGGATTTATTTGCTGTGACTGTCACCAAAGTGACTTTAACTGGGGCTGGACAAAACAAGGGGAAGAGGGATAGCTCAGTGGTTTGAGCATTGGCCTACTAAACTCAGGGTTGTGAGTTCAATCTTGAGGGGACCATTTAGGGATTGGTCCTGTTTTGACCAGGAGATTGAATTAGATGACCTCCTGAGGTCCCTTCCAACCCTGATATTCTATGATAAGCTGTAGCTGCTAGGTCTGTTTTAACCTCCTCCTCTGTTTTGCTCATCTACCCTTCGCAATTTTGAGACGGCACGAAGAGCACTTGGGTAGAGAGACTTCCACCTCCAGAAGCACTTTGTGCTGTCTGTTAATTGGCACATCATCTGTCTCTGAGTAGGCTAATAACTGGTCATCCTGGGTGAAGGAGAAGCACAGCAACAGTGACTGTGTGGTAAGAAAGAGTAGACTTAACAGCATAAGAGGAATGGCAAATGGGAGAGTGGATACAATAAGCCCTAGAATAAAAGGGTGCGAGGAACCCATGAGCAATAAAACACGATGAGAGAGAAAAAGAGAGACACATGCACTACCTACCAAGAGACAGGTGCTCTATAAAAGCAAGAAAAATACAGATACCTTCATATCATCTAGAAGTGCAATATCTTCCTTCTCTATTGCTTTATCTGTCCATATTAAGGCACTGTAGGTCTTTGTCTTTTCCTCCTCTCCTTCTTTCATATGTCCAATGGCCTCTCTAAACAAAAGAAATGAATCACACATAAGCATAACTACAGAGCTATGTAAATGAAGATGTTTAGAGCTGTATAAATGAGGATGTTTGCAGAATTCCCAAAGTATTATTTTGAAATCCCTTGCCAGAGACAGTAAATACTGACCTGGTGACAAGCTGTAAATCTCGAACTTTTATTTTGTCTGAAGAGTTAATTTTCTGTGATGTCAGAAAAGGAGTTAGTTAGCAAAGCTGTCCTGTTACAAAAGTACATGTGCTTTATGATTTTCATGAAGTGCAAATGATTTACCTGCTGAAGTTCCTTCATTTCCATGGCAGTAAAATGTATTCTATGAGGATTCACAAGCTCAATTGCAAAGGGCCTTCCTGGCAACATGCACAGAGTCATAAAACATAAAAACATGTTGTTCTAAATTAATGTTTGGATTTATGCATTAAGGTCGGAAGGTGTGAAAAATGTGTCTACTCTTATGCACACACATATGAGGTTTGAGGTTTTCAGAGACATGGCCATCAGATGGAAGGAAAGTAACAAGGGACATTTTTTGGCTACTAAACCTAAGTATTATCAGTAAGTGCAAATTACTGCTTCCCAGAAGACATCTTGTACAAGTCTGTTCTAATTAAAATATAAAATAAGAAAAAAGTTAATTAGCTTATTTTCTGTCACCTACAGCAATGCCCAGGTGCAAGATGATGTTAAATCCAGCTCCCTCAACTAAACATCTGTTGAAATGGCTGCACTTTCTGTGCTCTGGGCCAGCGCTGATCCCAGGATACGAAATGCCTGGAATTATATCACAAATCAGCCAGCGTCTGGTACACCTCATTATTGATTTTTACTCTTTTTGCTACAGTTGTTTCAGTGTAGCTGAAAGCTATTGGAAGTATTAGCATAGCTGATTAAAGGAGCTACATCCAGAAAGTGAAATGATCATCTTGAAAGAGCAACAGGCATTTTTCTAACTAAAAGATGCAAAAGAGAATTACATAATAGAAAACAATATATTTATTAATGTGACATAAATGGATTCAAATGAGGAAATGCAAGATAGAACATTTATAACAAGTCATGGATTTCTAAATGTTTGTATTTGTGTAGCCAAGAAGATTATGGTGAGGTCTATTCTCTCACACAGCATTCTTTTTATGAAATAATATCAGTCTGTGTGTCTAAGTAAATACGTTAGTAAAGTTATTGAGAGAATGTTTCAAAGTAGCATTTGTGTTGCAAGCTAGTTTTCCATTTACAAACAGCAAAATGTGTCTGAGTAGCTCCAAGACACCATTTTGTTCAGTTTGACTTTAATCAAGGGACATTCCAACCTTACCACTGCCTAGCGTTCTCACATCCACATCTTCTCTTCCCGAGGATGAAAAATTAAAACCTTTAAAAACAAATATGAACAGAGAATGAGAGATTTTACCTTTAAATTTTTTAATCAAAGCTTTCTCAGCTTGTTTGTAGAAAAAGAAGAAAAGCTGTTTAAAGTGATTTTAAAATGTAGCCTGTACTCTATTTTAATAAAACTGGAGAAAGTCACTGTCTCATCCCTCGAACAAAGACTTCCTAGTTCCTCTGCCTGAATGAGGGACATCACAACCTTGAGAAAGTTTGAAAGAGCTATTTAATCCTAAAAGGAATCCCACTCGCTGCTAATCTCTACTCCTTTTCTTACCCAGATGGAGTTAAACACCTAAAGGTTGTGATTAAACTAAATCTGATACTCCAGCCTTTTGTTGTCCCCTCATGCCGTGACTCTTATCCTAAACACACTCATGAGCTTCCCAAGATTTCAGCAAGATTCCTCACCTCTGAAGCTATTTGTCTGTTAGCCATACACTTGGCCAGAAGGGGAAGGGAACTTCAGGTGCCACCTGCAGGAATAGACTTATTTTTTCTCTCTCAAGGTATGGTAAGGATTAGATTGGTACTTAACTTCCTACTGATCCCTTCCTCAGTTAACCTTGCCCAGGAGCAGTCACACCTCCATCCCCCTTAGGAAGAACATGTTAAAAATTCACACTCTGGATATGACAGTAGCTTTGTGGAACTGTCTCAAGAGAACCCTGGAGGCCACATAAACGGGACATCTCTCTTCATTGTGTATGGGGTTTCCTCGACTTCCACTGCCAAGTGAGTGAGGGACAGAAGCAGTGAGGCCTACCCAGCCATCTCCATCAACCATCGGGATACTTACTAGTTCTATCAGGTCACTAACCACATCAGCAGCAGAAAGGGGAAGGTGATCCCTTGCTTGAGTTCTGCAAGCTACCAGTTGGAGCAGCCCTTCATACCTTTTCTTACTCACAGGCCAGTGTAGACAGCAGCTGTGGGAGTTCTGCATGCTGAAATCAGGTGCCCCTCAGTACCTGCCCTAATAGTATGCTGTGATTACTACTTTGGGATTTTCCCAGTGTCCATTCTGACATATACAACTGCGGGGGAAAAGGAATTTTGCTAATTTCGAATTAGTGCCTAATGGTCACTAATCCTGAGTCTGGTGGCCAAGAAATGGACAATAAGCACCCCTCCCTTACAGATAAATTCCTATTTAATTGATTAGTGTTTAGGCAGTTGATCTCTATGCACATCAGAAAGGCAGTGAAACAAGACCAAGAGAAAAGAGTCAAGGTAGGTATTCCGGAACACTTGAGACAGAAGCAATTAATAAACAAGGCTATCCAGCTGGGAGTATGAGGATCCGCAGCTCTAGAACCTGCTGCATGCACACCACCTCCCAGCAGCTCTGGCAGAGCAGCTATCAACAGGCTGTGAGCCTTGCAGGCCCAAGCACCATAGGATGTGCTGCTCACAGAAGGCCTGATTGGCAGTGCTTCCAGGGTCCCTGATGGGTCCAGGTGCAAGAATTAAGCCTGGAGGAGACACCAAGAATCTGTCTGTGCAACTAGGTGGATCCCCAGCAAGCTGCTACGACAGACCCTGCTCCTTTATCTTCCTCTGATTCCTGGCTTCTGACACCCAGCTCCAACCCTTGGCTCCAGATCAACCCGCAAGATCTAAAGGTAGAGGAGGCCTGGGATTACTTTAAATCAAAGCTGCAGAAGCTATTGGAAGCCTGTATCCCAAGAAAGGGGAAAAAATTCATAGGAAGGAGTTGTAGACCAAGCTGGATGAGCAAGCATCTTAGAGAGGTGATTAAGAAGAAGCAGAAAGCATACAGGGAGTGGAAGATGGGAGGGATCAGCAAGGAAAGCTACCTAATTGAGGTCAGAACATGTAGAGATAAAGTGAGACAGGCTAAAAGTCGAGTAGAGTTGGACCTTGCAAAGGGAATTAAAACCAATAGTAAAAGGTTCTATAGCCATATAAATAAGAAGAAAACTAAGAAAGAAGAAGTTGGGCCGCTTAACACTGAGGATGGAGTGGAGGTTAAAGATAATCTAGGCATGGCCCAATATCTAAACAAATACTTTGCCTCAGTCTTTAATAAGGCTAAAGAGGATCTTAGGGATAATGGTAGCATGACAAATGGGAATGAGGATATGGAGGTAGATATTACCATATCGGAGGTAGAAGCGAAACTGAAACAGCTTAATGGGACTAAATCGGGGGGCCCAGATAATCTTCATCCAAGAATATTAAAGGAATTGGCACCTGAAATTGCAAGCCCATTAGCAAGAATTTTTAATGAATCTGTAAACTCAGGAGTAGTACCGAATGATTGGAGAATTGCTAATATAGTTCCTATTTTTAAGAAAGGAAAAAAAAGTGATCCGGGTAACTACAGGCCAGTTAGGTTGATACCTGTAGTATGCAAGGTCCTGGAAAAAATTTTGAAGGAGAAATTAGTTAAGGACATTGAAGTCAATGGTAAATGGGACAAAATACAACATGGTTTTACAAAAGGTAGATCGTGCCAAACCAACCTAATCTCCTTTTTTGAAAAAGTAACAGATTTTTTAGATAAAGGAAATGCAGTGGATCTAATTTACCTAGATTTCAGTAAGGCATTTGATACCGTGCCACATGGGGAATTATTAGTTAAATTGGAGAAGATGGGGATCAATATGAACATCAAAAGGTGGATAAGGAATTGGTTAAAGGGGAGACTGCAACGGATCCTACTGAAAGGCGAACTGTCAGGTTGGAGGGAGGTTACCAGTGGAGTTCCTCAGGGATCGGTTTTGGGACCAATCTTATTTAATCTTTTTATTACTGACCTTGGCACAAAAAGTGGGAGTGTGCTAATAAAGTTTGCAGATGATACAAAGCTGGGAGGTATTGCCAATTCGGAGAAGGATCGGGATATTATACAGGAGGATCTGGATGACCTTGTAAACTGGAGTAATAGTAATAGGATGAAATTTAATAGTGAGAAGTGTAAGGTTATGCATTTAGGGATTAATAACAAGAATTTTAGTTATAAGTTGGGGACACATCAATTAGAAGTAGCGGAAGAGAAGAAGGACCTTGGAGTATTGGTTGATCATAGGATGACTATGAGCTGCCAATGTGATATGGCTGTGAAAAAAGCTAATGCGGTTTTGGGATGCATCAGGAGAGGCATTTCCAGTAGGGATAAGGAGGTTTTAGTACCATTATACAAGGCACTGGTGAGACCTCACCTAGAATACTGTGTTCAGTTCTGGTCTCCCATGTTTAAAAAGGATGAATTCAAACTGGAGCAGGTGCAGAGAAGGGCTATTAGGATGATCCGAGGAATGGAAAACTTGTCTTATGAAAGGAGACTTAAGGAGCTTGGCTTGTTTAGCCTAACTAAAAGAAGGTTGAGGGGAGATATGATTGCTCTCTATAAATATATCAGAGGGATAAATACAGGAGAGGGAGAGGAATTATTTAAGCTCAGCACCAATGTGGACACAAGAACAAATGGGTATAAACTGGCCACCAGGAAGTTTAGACTTGAAATCAGACGAAGGTTTTTAACCATCAGAGGAGTGAAGTTTTGGAATAACCTTCCAAGGGAAGCAGTGGGGGCAAAAGATCTATCTGGTTTTAAGATTCTACTTGATAAGTTTATGGAGGAGATGGTATGATGGGATAATGGGATTTTGGTAAGTAATTGATCTTTAAATATTCAGGGTAAATAGGACTAATCCCCTGAGATGGGATATTAGATGGATGGGATCTGAGTTACCCAGGAAAGAATTTTCTGTAGTATCTGGCTGGTGAATCTTGCCCACATGCTCAGGGTTTAGCTGACTGCCATATTTGGGGTCGGGAAGGAATTTTCCTCCAGGGCAGATTGGAGAGGCCCTGGAGGTTTTTCGCCTTCCTCTGTAGCATGGGGCGTGGTTGCTTGAGGGAGGCTTCTCTGCTCCTTGAAGTCTTTAACCACGATTTAAGGACTTCAATAGCTCAGACATAGGTGAGGTTTTTCATAGGAGTGGGTGGGTGAGATTCTGTGGCCTGCGCTGTGCAGGAGGTCGGACTAGATGATCAGAATGGTCCCTTCTGACCTTAGTATCTATGAATCTATGAATCTGACTCCACACACTAGGCCTGACCGCTTATGCCCCAACCATGCCTGGGAGTGAAGCCTCACTCACCGCTAGATGAGTACATTCACACTTACTTCACTTTCACACTGCACTAATCGAAGAATAAGATAATAAACCAATACTTTATTAATCTTTTTAGCATTTCTTAATTGTTAAATAGTGTCTTCTGTAATGAGCATTCATTTATAAATTGTTAAGAAAGAGGTGTAGGAGTTAAAACAGACTACCATACATGCTGGACCCACTGGCACTATCAGGCTCTGCTGCAGAACGATTTTAAAAGGGTAATAATACTATAAGAAATAAAGCAAGCATTGAATTATTTAATGATCAGGCATAACATAGGCTATGGAAGGACCAGCCTTGGCTTGCAGGGACAGCTGAGAAGGATGAGAGAGTAGTTCTTGCTCCATGTGCATTCAGTTTGCCTGTCTATTGAGGCTGGTAACCAATGGGCCAGTTGTGGGAGTTGTTTTCAGGATGTGTAAGAAAAATTAACCCAAGTACTATGAATTAGATATACAATGCTGGACACTCACTATCTGCTTTAAACGTTGTCATTAGGTGCTCTGAAATCAGCTCTTCCACTGAAGACTCCAGCTTTCGCTCTCCATCTATAATCCAGGGAGTTTGTGGTAAATTCCTTGAATATTTGTTGTACCTTCCTGTCAATAAAACAAGTTTGTAACACAGTAGTTCTCAACCCGCATGGCCCAATCAGCACACAGCCGCAGCCCACGTGACATCCCCAGTGCCATAAAGGTAGTATATATATTGTGTATATATATAGATATGTGGCCCACATACCACTCAGAGTGCTGTATATGGGGCCCACAAAGGTAAATAGGGTGAGAACCACTCAGCTCACATAATGGACGGGCGCTTTGAGTTAAGGGGTGTTGGAAAGATAAATTCTCATGTATGTTAATAATAATTTACATAATATGGGGAGAGCACAAAGAAGGCTCAGGAGGAAATTAGAAGTGTTGTATTCAGTGCAGGGTTTGGATGATGTATGTTAAATAAAGTGGGGTCCACAACTGAAAAAGGAGGGTAAAAGGAAATATCAAATAACTTCTCATTCAATGAATGAGGCAGAGGCCCTGTGTTAAAAATAGTATATAATTATGTAATTAAAGGTTGAATGATAATACACCTGCTCCAGGAAGCCAAGTTAAGGCTCCACAGCAATCTTAATTCTGGAATTTTTGAGTACTTAACTTTGTCACCTTATTGTTCTTTTTAACATAGTTTTTTGGATGTAATTAGTGTATTTATTACTGCATCATATCACATTTCTCTTCCTTTTTCTTTTTTTTAAATGAAATTAAATGCAAAAAACAATGCTAATGCATTGTTACAGCTGATATTTTGCATCTTACGGATAGGAAATTCAAATTTCCAGCAACTGTAACTCAGCAATATTGCACACCAATATTAAATCATTAAAATTAACACCATGTACTAAATACTACACAGGCACAAGGGATCTCAATTTTGAATTTCTGATTTCTGTGCATAACTAAAATAGAGATAGGAAAACGCTATCAGAGCTATTCTCTCCATTCTGATAGCTGATATGTGCCAAAGAGGTCACAGTTAGAGCTGGTTAGAACATCATTTCATTAAAGCCAAAATGTTTCAGGGAGACTGTGACGGGTTTGGTCACAGAAACCCCCTTGGGACTCCAGAACCCTGCCTTGTTGAGTCAGACACAGGAGTCTGCTGCAACACAGACCCAGATCTGGTTCATGCCCCCAAAGCTGCAGACTTTAACCAAAAACCGCTCAGTAAATCACCCATCTCCAGCACCCAGACACCCAGCTCCCAATGGGATCCAAACCCCAAATAAATCCGTTTTACTCTGTATAAAGCTTATACAGGGTAAACTCATAAACTGTCCGCACTCTATAACACTGATAGATATGCACAGGTGTTTGCTCCCCCGGGTTTACTAATAAACAAAAGTGATTTTATTAAGTGTAAAAAGTAGGATTTAAGTGGTTTCAAGTAACAACAGACAGAACAAAGTAAGTTTCCAAGCAAAATAAAACAAAAACATGCAAGTCTAAGCCTAATACCTTCAAGAAACTGAATACAGGTAAATCTCACCCTCAGAGATATTCCAATAAGCCTCTTTCACAAACTAGACTCCTTTTTAGTCTGGGCCCAATCCTTTCCCCGGTACAGTTCTTGTTAGTTCCAGCTAAGGTAGTAACTAGGGGATTTCTCATGACTGGCAACCTCTTTGTCCTGCTCCACCCCCTTTTATAGCTTTGGCACAAGGCAGGAATCCTTTGTTTCTCTGGGTCCCTACCCCTTCTTCTAAATGGAAAAGCACTAGATTTAAGTACTAGATGGATTCCAGTACCAGGTGACATGGTCACATGCCCTGGGAGACCCCAAGCCTCCATTCCTCCCGGCCTGACTCACAGGAACACAGGAAGGCTTACAAGTAAACAGAGCAATTTACAATCAATTGTCCTGGTCAATGGAAGCCATCAAGATTCAAAGACATCATTAATGGCCCACACTTTGCTTAATTACGATAGGAATTCAGAGTAATACTTCATATCACTAGCTTCAGATACAAGAATCATACATTCATACAAATTCATACGAATGCATCCGATGAAGTGAGCTGTAGCTCACGAAAGCTTATGCTCAAATAAATGTGTTAGTCACTAAGGTGCCACAAGTCCTCCTTTTCTTTTTGCGGATACAGACTAACACGGCTGCTACTCTGAAACAAATAGGATGAACACACTCAATAGATTATAAGCTTTGTAATGATACCTTACAAGAGACCCTTTGCATAAAGCATATTCCAGTTACATTATATTCACACTCATAAGCATATTTCCATAAACATATGGAGAGCAATGTCACAGAGACATACCTGTGAGGGCCAAGGGAAGGAGATAGAGAGGTGTAGAGCCTGATGATTAGGTCAACAGGCAACTCAAGCCTGGTCTACACTAGAGAATTAGGTCAGTTTAACTACAATGGTCAGAACTGTGAAAAATCCACCCTCCTGAGCAGCATAGTTACACTGACCTAATTCTCCAAGTAGACAATGCTAGGTCAACAAAAGAATTCTTCCGTTGACCGATGTACCACCTCTCGGGGAGAAGGATTAACTACATCAATGGGAGAATTCCTCCTGGCACGACAGGTAGCATCCACACTGAAGCGCTATATTGACGCAGTCTGTACTGTTTTAAGTGAGACAAGCCCCCATGTTCAAATCCCCGTGCCTCATTCAGAGTGATTTGGGATGAAAAACTTTGCCCTGAATCAGGAAGATCAGGGACTTGAACGTGGGTCTCTCACATCCCAATATTCTAAACACCTACCCATATGTCACTTCCCAAATCACAAAGCTCAGGTTTCAATCAGAAAACATACATTTCAACACAATTCCATTTTCATGAAAACATTTGGAAGGTTTTAGTTTTGTTTCAATGTGGAACAAGGCTGAATTTAGAAACCTCAAAAGCTGCCATAAAACAAAATTGTCTTCCTCTGATCTGCTCTAGTCACAGCCTCATGTTATCGCATGTTAATACACCACCTCCCACAGAACAGAAGGAATGCTTCAATCAAGGAACACTCCTGAACTGGCTGGGAGATGGAACTGGGTTATCTAAAAGGTCTTTTCCATCTCTCACTTCTATGAAAATAAGAATGTGTGTCATGGCAAGAACTGATTTATGTAGAATTGCAGGTGCAAAACCCCTATTTTAATATAAAGTTAGAGAAACTCCTTCAAACTGAAATCTAGTTTATTAAAAGTGTAAGAGTTCAAAGCAGTTACAGGTACAACACCTTCCTCTAACCCCCCGGTCAGCTTTTATGATTTTACTATCACATTTTCCTGTTTTTAAAAGTGTTTCTCCCTCCCCACCTTGCTCTGTGAAAAACCCCACACAAACAAATGAGGAAACTGACTAATATTGCTTCTGTGGGGCAAACAGTGAAATGAATATGCACAAAGCATTGTCAAATGCACAAAGTAATCAAAATGTTGAGAGAAAAATACTACATCTCTCTCGATTTTAATAAACTTAGGTGTTACTTGTAACAATAGCAGGCTAAAACCAAGCCAGAAAGACATGATTTTCAATTTGACAGTTTCCTTTTAATATTGCAAATTTTTACTAAAGTCAGGAAATGCAAAAGTGAAGGTCCTGAAAACACCATCAACTCTCATATACTCCACTCACTGGGTCAGATTCTGATTGTCATTTATACTGCTGTAAAACAAGAGTAACACCACTATAAATAGACTTTGCTCTAAGCTGGATTTACACTACCCTAAACTGAGAACAGAATCCTGCACATTGTATGTAACTGGATTTATATAACAAATAAACAGGGATGCCTATCCAAGGCTGTAGGTGCCCCTGCCATAAGTTATAAAAACAATACGAGATCACCTGCAGAACACCAAGCCCCTCTTTCCTCATTGTCATAGTTCAGGGCAAGTGCACCTGTATTTCCCCTCACTGGTCCAGCAAAGCCACCCACTCTCAGACTTCCAGCTGCCCAGCTGTAGCCTTTCTCGGGAGGGGACCCACGTCTCAGCCCTTCTGACTGGGGTATTTCCAGCCTGCACAGTTCCCTGCTTTCACTGTGTTATCCCCAGCAGAGACAGGCTGCCCAAGCAGAATCTGCTTGTTTTCTCTTCAGAGTTGGTTAACAGGTGTAACTGCTGCAATTATAAGGTACCACACAGATTTCTACGCAAGACTGTATTATTCTTAAGGTAAAAGCACTACAGAGAAAACATATTAAAAACAATAAAAGAACCTACATGCATGCTAATAAGTTTACAAAGAACACCCCAATCCTAACATGGATTCTGCCAGAAGCAGTTCTTCAAATCCCCATCCAAGGGGATTCCTTGTGGTTATAAATTCATTATAGCTTCAGCTAAGACTAAGCACCCAGTGCTATGGAGCCTCAATTAGACCCAATCTTTCCAAGCCTAACCTAAGGATTGAGGCCCTTCATGTACCAGGATCTCCTGTCCATTTGCTGGATCAGGAAGAAGGCCCTGAGCCAGTTTAAAACCAGGCTATTTATCCAAAAATCCTTTGTTTGTCTCTTAGTCCCTGGAGAATCCAGTTTGAACTAGCATATGCATACCTCTCCTTGCAGGAAAGTGACAGTCTGTCACACTCCACACATGGATTTTCTCAAAGGCCCACCTTTGCAGCAGCCAGTGAAAATAGAGGTATGTGTTTTGCAGCATGCTTTGAAGGCCAACAGACTTGGGCTATTTTGGTCCCATTAAAATAAATATTTCACAGCCCAATTAGTAAATTAAAATATTACATATATGCAGTATGAAAGAGCTAGCTGGCCATGGAATGTTAACTTTTCCATTTTAATATTTTATTTTACATCCTTTTTTTCCCCTTTAAATGTTCAAACTATAATACTTTTAGCTCTGTATTCTGATAATGATTATAATACAGTCTCATGCTTCAAGGCTTCAACTGGTCGCCTATGGGGCTCAGGAAGGAAGGGGGTATATGGATCACCTGCTAGAATCATCTGGATATATCTCACCATTGCACGGGCCTCAGGCATTGGCAGCACCTCAATCTCTCCAGGTCTATCGTTAATCTCCTGAGGACTAAAATGCTTTTGTTTAACTAAAGTCACTGGGGTCAACATAGGGGTATCTGGGTGAAGTTTACTGGCCTATGATATGAAGAAGGTCAGACTAGATCAGTGGTTTTCAAACTGCGAGTCATGACCCAGTACTAGGTCGCGGAATGTAAGACACTGGGTCGCGGTAGTTCTGGTCAGCACCACCAACCGGGCCATTAAAAGTCCTGTCGGCAGTGCTGCCCAGCTAAGACAGGCTAGTTCCTACCTGTTCTGACACCACGCTGCACCCCGGAAGAGGCCAGCAGCAGATTCGGCTCCTAGATGGGGGAGGGGGGCTGTCACAGGGCTCCGCATGCTGCCCCCACCCCAAGCACCGGCTCCACATTGCCAGTGAGAGCTGGGAGGGGTGGTGCCTGAGGGCAAGAGCTTATGAGCTGAACTTGCTTCTGGCTGCTTCCAGGGCGCAGCACAGTCCATGGTGCCAGGACAGGCAGGAAGCCTGCCTTAATACCCCCACTGTGCCGCTGACCGGGAGCCACCCAAGATAACCCCGCACCCCAATACCCTGGCCCAGCCCTGCACCTCAAACCCCTTATCCCCACCCCCACCCAGAGCCTGCATCACCAGCCCAGAGCCCTGACCCCCTCCTGCATCCAACCCTTTGTCCCGGCCCTGAAGCCCCCAAACCCCTCATCCCTGGCCCCAGCCCAGAGCCTGCACCCTGAGCCCAGAGCCCTGCCCCCTCCTGCACCGCAGCCCCCTGCCCCAGCCCAGAGCCCCCTCTCATACCCTGAAGCCCTCATCCCCAATTCCATTGGGTCATGGGCATCAATAACTTTCTTCAACTGGGTCACCAGAAAAACAGTTTGAAAACCACTGGACTAGATGATTTAATGGTCTCTTCTGGCCTTAAACACTATGAAACTATGAAAGGCAAGTTAAAAGTAATCTCTTTTCCTCTCTAGAGAAGTTCATTAGAACTTCACTCTTGCATATCTGTTTTCTTTTTCCCTATTCTTAACAACAAGAGTAATAATAAATAGCAGGAGTCCATTTGGTTACATAGTAGGTACTTTACAGCATATTTTAAAGAAAATAACAGCAAGAGAAATATTTTACCAGCCACAAAAATTGCACCATTAGTGCACTGAATTTCCAGAGCAGCACAGATACTCTTTGGTGAACTTGGGGGACATGGAAAATGCCTGAATTAAAAAAAAAAAAAAAAAGAGAGAGAGATTCAAAAGACAAGCAATTTCAAAACATGATGCTGAATCATTGTAGCAAAAATTAATCCATGCAATTGTTTCCATGTAAGTAAAGTACGACTACAATATAGCCTCCCTATTCATATTAAAAACTGTGAGACCCCTTGCGAATCTTTACGTGACCAAACATGAAACACATTGAGCATAATACATTGCAAAATGTACTTTGTTAATTTATTTTGTCTACTGATGCTATAATTTTATATATACTTCAAAATATACTAGCAAAAAGTATTGTAGTACTTTTTCCAGAAATAAAGAAATTCTTAATACTGTACAGAACCTAACTACATCATCTGCACTAAATCTTTGCTGGGAGGTTGGGAAAAGACCAATGATTTATGTGCAGTTCAGCAAAGTGCATATTAGAAAGTTTCTGCTACCATGTTGCCACCTCATAATTTTATTGTGAGTCTCAAAATATTTGGTATTTTTCTTAAAGTCTCAGCTCCCAGAGTCATGGAATTATGTGAGAATCTTAGCATCATTTTTAAAATAAGTACTCTTCACTGTTTCAGAGAAAAGCTTGAAAGTACAAACTCTCAGGCTCAAAAGCCAGAAGGCAAATAAAAAACCTAAAATGTATTTTTTTAAATCTCTTGATTTTTTGGGATCTGACTCATGATTTTTGAATAGCTGGCATTGGCAATATTGCTACTATACTATATTTTCAGTTTTAAGCATTCCAAGCACAGAGCACATAGTAATTTACTGCGGGTACAACAGGGGAGCGGCGATGGAATTGTGGAAGCGTGATTATGCAGTAATAATCTAAGGTTGTGCCCTTGTGGTACAATCTAGCCCTAAATTTTCCAATCATAAAATAATCTGGGGGAGGGAGGTACTGTTTTCAGCATGTTCACTTTTCAATTCTTTGTGATCTAATTGAAGCATTGTGATTATTTCTTAAAAGATAACGATGAAACATTCTAATGTCATCAAAAGACATACAAATGCAACATTTCCTGACCAATACATACGTAAGGTTACATATATCAGTAGATTTTTAACAATTAATGATGCTTGTGTATTTCCCTCTGATATTTTCTTCCCCATCTTAATTCTGTACAGAAGCAGCCCAACATAAGAAACACACAATTTTAATGTATACTTACTCACGGAAATCCTCTTCTTTTATCTTATCCAAAGCCTTTATAATTGCCATTCTTGTGAAAACAGACTACACAGTGAAATGAAAAATAAAATATCTGAGTCAAGGAAATATGAGAGGCTGAAGAAAGGATGTGGGTAGGGTAGTTACATCGTTTTGCCTAATGAGAAAAAAAAGAACACAAATACTCCTACTGATATAGATTGTTTTTTTATACTTAAAGTTTAAGTATCCTATTTTCCTATGCCTGAAAATATTTCCAATATCAGCATGTGCTGACACCCTAATAATCAGAGTCTTCGCTCTTTAACAAAACTAGTCAGTATGTCTCTGATTTTACCAATACTTACGCACATGAGTAACCTGACTTGTGTACGTAAAGCTATTCAACATTGGCACCTACAGGATTGAGGCCTAAACATTTTTAAAGTATATGTGTAAGTAAGCATTGAAAACTCATAATAAAATCAATGGGACTTAGACTCTTTTCTTTTACCCCATCTCTTTGATTCTAGAAGATATTCAAAAAAATATAATTACTTATTCTATCTCATTCTATGGTTTCTATCCAACTTCCTATAAATTGAAATACTGGGGTTTGGGAGAGGTAGTGTGGAAAATATCACTACAAAACATATTCCCTCCCACAAATCGTTTCACAACAAAGCATAACTTTTCCCCAAAAATATTTAATGTTTGTTTTTATAAATCTGGGACGGGATTTTTAAAAGTGCCTACGTGACTAGGAGAACAAGTCTCATGACTTTCAATGGGACTTATGGTCTTACGTCATTTAGATGCTTCTGAAAAATCCCATCCCAGATCCTTCAAAGGTTCAGGGACACATAATCGCTAGTTCGATCCCTCCATAAGATTATATGAAAAAATATGTAAAAGCAAGAAAAAAGCTCAGTGGGACTGGAGGGTTCAAGCCAAGATTTTCAATAGTAGGAGCCTAAAATCAGACTTGTAAGGCCATATTTAGGCACCTAAATTAATGAGGTCATTTTCAAAAAGGCTGAGCACCCACCCGCCCCCATTTATCTCACTGGGAGCTGCTGGGTGCTCAACCCTTCTGTAAATAAGGCTACAAATTTAGGCACCTATATATGGGCTTTGGAGTCTATTTTTAGGCTCCAACTTTTGAAAATCTTGGCCCCAATGTACACTTAATAATAGTAACAAATGTTATAGATTATGTACTGTTGACAATAGATAGTAGAAAGTGATGTTATGTATGGAAGACTAAATATGATTGGACTAACGTATGTCTCAGATTTTCCATGGAGGAAAGGACTTTTGAAAGAGAAACAAACCCTCATGAAACAATTACAATCTTCTGCTAAGAAAAAATATATAACGTGCCATTTAAGTACATGACTAGGACACATTCCTCAGTTTAACTTCTTTGAAAACAGAACTCCACATGGATTTACCTCCAACAAAGTGATATTCCTGGGTGCATGCTCTGAACACCATCAGATATGCAGAGCACAAGACAAGGTAGGTGATTCGTTAGCCATGCACATGTGCCTACTGGGGACTTGTGCACACACATCTGGTAGTGAGGAAAGATATCCAGCAGATAGGTTGCTAGCCTGGGTTCAATTCCCTGCTCTGCCAAAGGTTTCCTGTGTGATCTTGGATAAGTCACTTATTCTCTCTATGGCCTTGTATATGCTGGTGGTAGCATTAAAGATACGGGTAGATACCTGCTGCAGTGAAAAGCTGGCTGTGTTCACACTGCGGTATGTAGCTACATGTGGCAGTGAAAGGCTCTGGTGGGGGGAAGCAGTGGAGAAAAGCTTCAAAAAGCAGGAAGCTGCTGAAACCTTTCCATACTGCCTTCTCTCTGACAGAGCCTTTCCCCACTACTGGAATCTTTCACTGCAGTGGGAAAGGCTCCAGGAGCAGGGAGGCAGTGGGACACCACACTGCTAAAAATAGCAGTGGAGACGTGGGAGGCACTGCTTGGGCCTGTGGAGAACCACGTAGGGTACACAACCTAAGGTTCTGGTGTGTCTTTACTCACCTAAGTCGTGCCTCTCTGTCTGCACTGCTATTTATACATGTGCAGGGGGGTATGCAGTGTATGTACTCTACACACCATGGTAAGTATAGACATAGCCTATATCTCAGTTCTCTGTGTGTAAAGTGAGGATAACAACACTCCTCTACCTCACAGAGGTGCTGTGAGGATAAATGCATTAAAGCTTGTGAGGCACTCACATAGTACGGTGATGGAAAGCATATAAGTATCTTAGATAGATTTGTATTTAACAGACATCTTAATATATTCTGTAAAAGTGTACAGTTAAAGGTGATAAACAAATAAGACTGGCAAATTTAATTTACTTCAGAAATGTATGCTGAATCCCCTTCTCTCCAGGTGCATAGTAGTCATCTGCCTATGTACTTTCAATGTGCTCATCTCCTTGGTATCTAGGCTCAGTCAGAGCATAAAAACTACATAAAAATGAAACTTTCCCAATGTTTCTATTGGGATCCAGGAAGTAGGCGGGCAGAAGCCCGCCCACTGCTAAAGGGTCCCCCCCCCAGCCTAAGCGGGGGATCCACAGGACCTGGAAGCCAAGAGATTTTGGGGGACAACTAATAAAATAACAGGAACAGGAGTGCGGTCAAAGGGTCAAACAAAGGGAACGTGACGGGGATACTGAGCAGAGAATCCCAGACAGCGCCCACTGCTCCTCAAAGGCGTCAAGGGAATCAAGGGAACTCTGCCCGGATGCGTGAACAGACAGAGGATTGGAAATAGGTCCCACAGTCACAGGAGTCTCCATCGGTCAACCTCTTCTCAGTGGTGACACCCTCTGTTGGGTGGCATACAACAATTGTGGGTACTACTGCAGCCCTGGTGGTCCCATAGTAAACAGGAAGCAGCTCTGCCATCAAGCACAAAGCACGTTTAACTTGGGCTGTATCCCAAAGAGAGCATTATGCCATGTATATGTAAGACTTGAACTCATGGTTGGGCTAAAGCCTACCATTGTGATACAGACAACTCAAGCATAAGAAGTTGGGACAAGTCAACAATCCTAAATACCATAAAACCATTTACTGAACAACTGTGGCATAAGGAGATGAAATCAACCTTTTTCATGAAGAAAGTGACATTTCATCAGAGGATTTCATTAGCGAGGGTAAAGTAATTATGTACCTCATCTCTATGTGAACCAGGAAGGCATTAAATGCCTTCTCTGGGCATTAAGGAAAAAGCTAGTCCTTAGAGCAGTGGTTCCCAAACTTGTTCCGCTGCTTGTGCAGGGAAAGCCCTTGGCGGGCCGGGCCAGTTTGTTTACCTGCCGCATCCGCAGGTCGGCTGATCTCGGCTCCCAGTGGCCGCGGTTCGCTGCTCCAGACCAATGGGAGCTGCTGGAAGTGGCGTGGGCCGAGGGACATACTGGCCGCCGCTTCCAGCAGCTCCCATTGGCCCGGAGCAGTGAACCGTGGCCACTGGGAGCCGCGATTGGCCAAACCTGCGGACGTGGCAGGTAAACAAACCGGCCTGGCCCGCCAGGGGCTTTCCCTGAACAAGTGGCAGAACAAGTTTGGGAACCACTGCCTAAGAGACTTCCTGAGCTGCCAGACCTGAAAAAAAGAGCTGGCAGCTGTGGCTTGTTAAGCTGCTGGGAGGCAGATTTGAGAGCTGTGCTTCCTATAAAGGAGAAAGCATAAAAAGGGAGCAGAGGGCTGCTGTTTAGTCTTCTCATAACCCACAGGGCTCCTGAACTAGACCTTGGTTAGGGGAGAAAGGAAAATCTGGAGAAATAGTTGCCTGTCTTGTACTGAGGACTATACCAATTCTCAGAGACTGTAATTATGGTAAGATCTTTTTTTGTTTCTTTCACCAATTGGACTAGATGAAAGGAAACCATTCTGCATATGTTTTGTTTCATTTGGAATGGTGGCCAGGGGAAAATGCTCTAGGATGATTTGATTTTTTTTCCTTTTGCAAAGACTAGATTCGCTCTCTTTTTTTTTTTTTAAAAGCCTTATTTCAGCCATATCCCCCATGGACAGTAGGTAGTGGTCCCGCTATATTGATTTTTTAGTGTATCCAAACCAAATTCCTATACATATTGGGAATGTTTTTGAAATGATAGCTCTCTTGCTGAAGGTCTGGGAATGGAGTCCTAAGCCATCCTAAACAGAAGAAAAGTTGAGAGTTGAGTGAATAAAAGGAGGCATACGAAACAACTGGAGAATCTTTTAGAGAGGGGCAAAGAAAAAAGGGCATTAAAGTAATGACTGAATTTCAAGAAACCTTCCTTTATTTTAACCATTGACATGAGAATTCTGATCCCAGAAGAATGATGCTGGTGACAGATATGGGATTCTTACCTGTTTATTCTTTGCTGGCTTGAAACAGTTTGGACATACTCTGGCTCTAAATAGAAATAGAAAATTAATTGATATAATCATTTAAATAAAAGACTTATCAAAATGAAAATACCCAGGTACCAGATCTAATTTTTGAGCAGCAATGCCCCACACTTTGTGTCTCTATCACTCTCCAGTCTGGGATGGAGTTAAGATTTTTCAATCTTAAATTGATGCCAGAAGGTGCCAGTCTATTTGACCTACATAAACTAAAATCCTCTGATTATCCACAGAACATACATGTGCAGTCTAGGTAATGGCTGTGCAAACCTTTCCGATCTTGACTTCCACCCATGTCCCTCAGTTTTGAGCTGGAATGAGGAGGTGGGTGGGAAAATCAGTCTCCTTTGACCTTTCTTTTGAGATTGCCAACAAAGATGACTGACAACATTGTGCACCTTTGCGAGGTGCACTGACTTCTCTAGCTCTCTGTTAGTTCTTTTCCTGTTCCTAACCCATACAGCATGGCTTAAAATGCAACACCCTGACTCGCAGTGTCCCAGCACACCTCTGAATGTTATTACTGAACAGGAAAAATCAGTCGAATATAAAAAAAGGTAACATAAGGTCAGCCAGATCTTTGAGATTCTTTCTAACATACCTAAAAGGAAACTATTTATTTTCTGTTTCACAAAAGTGAAAATTCTGATCAATAAAACATTTAGCACTAGAGGCTTTTCTGAGAGTTGGATGTTTGCCAAGGAAGTTTACAAATCAGTGGATTGCTATCTATGCAGTTAGACAATGTAATCTCTTTTGTCCTTGCCACAAATTTTTTTATTCTCTCCTGCTGCTGCTACTCTTCAGCTTATGACAGCAGCACTTCTAAGACTGCACACGGGTAAAACGGAACTGGTGCTAATAGCAGACTCCTTGTGACTTTCTACACAACCTATTTGTGGGAGATAATACAGAGTACATGGACTTCCTTTTTCCAGAATTTAAATAATCATTCTTAATTTATACTTGGAAACTAGATTAAAATAACAAAAACAAGTTAAATGTTCCACTTCAAACCACAAAGCACTACACACAAAACAGATCACTCTCTCACACATTTTCTGCAGGTGTTATCACAGGAGCAGTTTGAGAGGAGACAGAAGAGACAGTGGTGGCTGTTTCTGAAACACTCCTCAAAAAGGTGTTCCCAATCAGACTGCTCAAAAAACCCCAATTTTTTACCATGTTTTCTATTATTGAAATGGATACAAAGAGCCTGTTTAGAAGAATCAGCTGTCGTGTAGCCAAAGACCACTGGGCATGGAAGGGCCTCTCAAACAAGAACCTACTTTCTTACCACACCAAAAAAATCCACTGTCAGTTTTCAAGCCCTGATAATTAGGTATCAAATTATACCATAGTTATATTAGAAGTAATCTAAAATGCACTAAAATCTGTACATAGTGCTCCCTAGACACAGCCCTCTGGAGGATTATCACTTGAGAAAGTTCTCTGGGTTACTGGCCAAAGTGCATAATATAATATATTACCTAAAAGTCTCACCATAGCTCTCCAATCTGGCTGCACTGAGAAAGCAAGTGGAGGGATCTCCTTCCTGAATTCAAGCCCCTCATGCTGCTGGGTGAAATGTCGGCATAAAGATCCCAGGGTTGCTTTACTGTTTTCTCCTCCCCCTGCCACCACTCCCTCCCCAGCTACATTATACTGTTAGCTGCTATCTTGTCCTGTTTATAAACATTTTCAAAAGGTGTCCAACAGAAAGGGAGGAAGTAAGAGGGGAGGGCAGAGAGCAAGGGAAGGGGAACAAAAAAGACTGGGGAGGGAGCGGTAGGACAGTGAGGTGGGGTGGAATAAGGACAGAGATGCAAGGCCTGGATTCCAGCTGCCAGCAGTCAGAATTGTGGGCTTCCCCTCCAAGCCACAGAAAGCTGACTGGGGATGGAAATAAGGGAACTTTGATTCTTCCCTGTTTCCCCTTGGGTTACCTCCTAATGTGAAGTCCTCTCAGTCAGAGAAGAAGCTCTTGTAAAATAAGAGACTTGGGAGGGATGTGGCTGATAGGTAGCAATAAAGTAAGGCAGTAAGGGCAGCAACAGATGAAAGGAGGTCAGAAAGGCCAGAGACGTGCTCTAGTTTCTGATCTCGAGGGTAAACAGCAACTGCCAACTGACAGTATGGTCAGAGAAGTTGTATGGGAAGGCTGGGAAGACCAGGGAAGAGTATAAAAATATTGCTCAGGCATGCAGGAGTGAAATCAGGAAGGCCAAATCACACCTGGAGTTGCAGCTAGCAAGAGGTGTTAAGAGTAACAAGAAGGGTTTCTTCAGGTTTGTTAGCAACAAGAAGTCAAGGAAATTGTGGGCCTCTTACTGAATGAGGGAGGCAACCTAGTGACAGAGGATGTGGAAAAAGCTAATGTACTCAGTGCTTTTTTTGCCTCTGTCTTCACAAACAAGGTCAGCTCCCAGGCTACTGCACTGGGCAGCACAGCATGGGGAGGAGGTGACCAGCCCTCTGTGGAGAAAGAAGTGGTTCGGGACTATTTAGAAAAGTTGGACGAGCACAAGTCCATGGGGCCGGATGCGCTGCATCCAAGAGTGCTAAAGGAGTTGGCGGATGTGATTGCAGAGCCATTGGCCATTATCTTTGAAAACTCATGGCGATCGGGGGAAGTCCCGGACAACTGGAAAAAGGCTAATGTAGTGCCCATCTTTAAAAAAGGGAAGAAGGAGGATCCTGGGAACGACAGGCCAGTCAGCCTCATCTCAGTCCCTGGAAAAATCATGGAGCAGGTCCTCAAGGAATCAATTGTGAAGCACTTAGTGGAGAGGAAAGTGATCAGGAACAGTCAGCATGGATTCACCAAGGGCAAGTCATGCCTGACTAATCTAATTGCCTTCTATGACGAGATAACTGGCTCTGTGGATAAGGGGAAAGCAGTGGAAGTTTTGTTCCTTGACTTTAGCAAAGCTTTTGACATGGTCTCCCACAGTATTCTTGCCAGCAAGTTAAAGAAGTATGGGCTGGATGAATGGACTATAAGGTGGATAGAAAGTTGGCTAGATTGTCGAGCTCAACGAGTAGTGATCAATGGCTCCATGTCTAGCTGGCAGCCGGTATCAAGTGGAGTACCCCAAGGGTCGGTCCTCGGGCCGGTTTTGTTCAATATCTTCAAATGATCTGGAGGATGATGTGGATTGCACCCTCAGCAAGTTTGCAGATGACACTAAATTGGGAGGAAAGGTAGATACGCTGGAGGGTAGGGATAGGATACAGAGGGACCTAGACAAATTAGAGGATTGGGCCAAAAGAAATCTGTTGAGGTTCAACAAGGACAAGTGCAGAGTCCTGAACTTAGGACGGAAGAATCCCATGCACCGCTACAGACTAGGGACCGAATGGTTAGGCAGCAGTTCTACAGAAAAGGACCTAGGGATTACAGTGGATGAGAAGCTGGACATGAGTCAACAGTGTGCCCTTGTTGCCAAGAAAAGGAGTACTTGTGGCACCTTAGAGACTAACAAATTTATTAGAGCATAAGCTTTCGTGAGCTACAGCTCACTTCATCGGATGCATTTCGAATGCATCCGATGAAGTGAGCTGTAGCTCACGAAAGCTTATGCTCTAATAAATTTGTTAGTCTCTAAGGTGCCACAAGTACTCCTTTTCTTTTTGCGAATACAGACTAACACGGCTGCTACTCTGAAACTTGTTGCCAAGATGGCCAATGGCATTTTGGGATGTATAAGGAGGGGCATTGCCAGCAGATCGACGGACATGATCATTCCCCTCTATTCGACATTAGTGAGGCCTCATCTGGAGTACTGTGTCCAGTTTTGGGACCCACACTACAAGAAGGATGTGGAAAAATTGGAAAACGTCCGGCAGAGGGCAACAAAAATGATTAGGGGACTGGAACACATGACTTATGAGGAGAGACTGAGGGAACTGGGATTGTTTAGTCTGCGGAAGAGAAGAATGAGGGGGGATTTGATAGCTGCTTTCAACTACCTGAAAGGGGTTCCAAAGAGGATGGATCTAGACTGTTCTCAGTGGTAGCAGATGACAGAACAAGGAATAATGGTCTCAAGTTGCAGTGGAGGAGGTTTAGGTTGGATATTAGGAAAAACTTTTTCACTAGGAGGGTGATGAAACACTGGAATGCATTACCTAGGGAGGTGGTGGAATCTCCTTCCTTAGAAGTTTTTAAGGTCAGGCTTGACAAAGCCCTGGCTGGGATGATTTAGTTGGGGATTGGTCCTGCTTTGAGCAGGGGGTTGGACTAGATGACCTCCTGAGGTCCCTTCCAACCCTGATATTCTATCATTCTAAGGCTCCTTCCATGCTCTGATTTAACACCTACCAAGAGCATGTGCAGTGAAACTGCCTGACGCTCTAGCTTTTGGGGAAGCAGGAAGACCATTTTCTCAGAACATGCTCCCTCTTGCTGTTGAGGGATCTGACTAGATGGTAGCCAGATTTCCAGAAATGCTGGATTTCTTTGCCAGTGGAAAAGGATTTCTATGGCAGCCCCTCTGCAGAGCAAGACCAAAAGTGATTATGTAGCACTTTGTGAGGGTTTGTTTTTGTTTAAAAGTCTTGTCTTTAAGTAGAACTAACTCACTTCTGATTCCTCCCTCCGTACCGAAATCCCTGAAATAAGCAGAAAACCTCAGTATTATATAAACTGATGGTTTTTTTACATATACTCACAGGTTATCAAAAGCACTTCACACACCATGTAAAGTCACTGTTTATTCTAATATGAACAGTACAAACAGGCCAACATCAAATGCCTGACCTGACTACATAGCTCTGTAATGGACTAAATCAAAATTCTAGATCCACGCACTCCCTGACATTAAGATTGACAATCCAGATCCAAACATTCCCAAACTTTAGGCTGTTTGGATTTGGTGGGCAGATTCAGCCCCTTAGAGATACCATAGATTTAAGCTGCAAAGAGGAACCTGGATTTGGAGTTTGGATTCAGGTCCAACTCTAGATCATAAATACTGGAGACATTTGCATTTGCTACAGACAAACTCTAACAATGTTGCACAATATTAAGATAAAGATCTTGTTGTTGGTATTGCAACTTACAGGAAATGGCAATCCTCATCAGTTTCCGGGTGAGAAAAGACCACACTCACTTCAAACAAGCTCTAGGACAAAAAAGAACAGTAACAATTTCCTTTTACAAAGTGTTAGCAATTTATTAACCAAGTGTATAACAAACGGTTCAAGGATCCTTATTGATATATTACAGAAAAACAATAAAGAAGGAGGAGAAGAGGAAGATAGAATTGTAGCATAAGGGGAAACTTTTAAATGGGTCACTGAGAAGCCATTTCAGAGATATATCGTAAGACTTCTATAGCACTCAACCATCTCAAGCCGCTTTACAACCTATTATGTGACCCAAGTCACATAATAAGTATTAGCCCCGTTTTGCACATGGGGGAACTAGCAGAGAGAGAGAGAGAATAACAGCCCAAAGCCTATTAGGCTTGGAAGGATTAGATCTTTATTGGTAAATGTCAGCAAACATTGATTTCACCGTACACACACAAACCAATGAAAAAACTATTTCAATCAGTAATAGAAATTTAGACAGGCAAAGTAAGAAATATGCTGCTTGAGAACATATTAGTTTGATTTAAGGATATTAACTTTGCATATTTTGACATGTGATATTGACAATTGGTGTTTTAACAGTTACAAAGCTTAAACTTTGTTGAGTGTCATTAAATGATTGTCTGATCCCCTTGCTGTCTGACCTCCCCCATAACTTCCTGCAACTGTGAACATTTAAATTGATAAAAGTTTTAAAAAATGCTTAAAATAAACATTAATATCATCTGTCAAAATTATATTTAAAAAATCAAATTCTGCCAAGCCTACCTATTGTGGTCACTAAGCCTAGCAAATCATGGGACAAAACCAAAACAGTCAACCTTGAAAGCAGTTCATTCCAGGATTTAGTCTGCAATGACTGGACACCTTTAAGCCATAAAAGAAAGGCAATGTGGTTTAGTGGATTGACAACAGAACCAGGAACTCTAGAGCAGTGGTTCTCAAAGCCGGTCCACCTCTTGTTCAGGGAAAGCCCCTTGTGGGCTGGAGCGGTTTGTTTACCTGCTACGTCCAAAGGTTTGGCTGATCGTGGCTCCCACTGGCCGCGGTTCACCGCTCAAGGCCAATGGGGGCTGCGGGAAAAGCGGCCAGCACATCCCTCGGCCCGCGCCACTTCCCGCAGCCCCCTTGGCCTGGAACGGCGAACCGCAGGCAGTGGGAACCGCGATCAGCCAAACCTGAGGACGCGGCAGGTAAACAAACTGGTCCGGCCCGCCAGGGGCTTTCCCTGAACAAGCGGCAGACCGGCTTTGAGAACCACTCCTCTAGAGTAATCTCAGTGCTGCCCTCAGTTCCCTTGCCTTTGGCAAATCTTTCTCTCATTACCTCACTTATTCAGATACCAACCTACCTCACAGGGCTGTTGAGAGGATTAGCTAATGTTTAAATGATTGTAAGTTATAAAGCATTAGGTTATGTCTACACTACAGCATTAAGTCGATGCAATTTATGCTAATGATCACAAACCACAATAGTAACATCGCTTGTGCATGTTCACACAACGCTCCCTGTGTCAGCGGCACGTGTACACAGTTGGTTCTCTAGCATTGACAGAGAGAGCAGTGCACCATGGATTGCTATCCCACTGTGCAACTCACCGCCGTCTGCCTCTACAAGTTGTGGGAATGGGGAATGGATTGCAATACATCATGGGTTCACCATCCCATGATGCAGTTTTTTCTGTCCCATTATTCCATGGGCTTCTGACTACATTTTGCACCATTTTTCAAAGCCCCTGTAAACAGTATGTCCACCATCTTTGCCTGAAATCAGGATCCAGCACTGCTCTCTCGTCTTGTGATAAGTGTTGTGAACACAACACAGCTTATCATGCAGTATTTATGAGCTGTGAATCTGAATAGGAATCCGTGATGCCTGCCAAGCTGCATACCATGGAAAGAAACAATTCCAGATTACTTTTGGCATTCATGATGCAGTTGCACAGGATGGACCATTGCTATTGGACTCGGGAAACAAGCACCAAGTGATGCGATCGCATCGTCATGAAGGTATGGAATGACGAACAGTGGCAGTAAAACTTTTGGATGCGCAAAGCTAGCTTCCTGGAATTGTGTGCAAAACTCGCCCCACCCCGTGGCACAAAGACACTAAAAAGAGAGTTGCTCTCTTGGGGGAGAAGCACGTGGTGATCGTTGTGTGGAAACTGGCAACTCCAGACTGCTACCAGTCAGTTGCAAATCAGTTTGGAGTTAGAAAGTCCATGGAGTTTATATTCACGCAAGTTTTCAGGGCCATTAATCACATCCTGCTAAGAAGGACTGTGACTCTTGGAAGTGTGTGTGAAACAGTGGAATGCGTTGCAACAGTGGGATTCCCTAACTGTGGCGGGGTAATAGATGGGACACATATCCCCATTTTGGCCCCTAACCATCTTGCAATGGAGTACATCAATAGAAAGGGGTACTTCTCTGCGGTATTGCAGGTGCTTGTGGATCACCAGGGTCATTTCACTGATATCAACAAGGGATGGGCAAGGAAGGTGCATGATGCACAAATCTTAGGAACACTGTACCTGTACAGAAAGCTGCAGGCAGGGACTTTCTTTCCAGACCAGAAGCTTCCAATGGGGGATGCTGAAATAACCATAGTGATCAGGGAGACCCAGCATACTCCCATGACTTATGATTCCTTACAGAGGAAACCTGGACACCAGCAAGGAGCGCTTCAACAATAGGCTGAACAGATGCAGAATGATCGTTGCATGTGCCTTTGGCAGATTAAAGGCTCGCTGGGGCTGCCTTTATGGCAAGTTAGACCTCAATGAGGAAAATATTCCCATGGTCACAGCAGCCTGTTGTATGCTGCATAATATTTGTGAAGCTAAGGAGGAGACGTTTCCCCAGGGATACAGCATGGAGGTGGACCACCTGATGGCTGATTTTGAGCAGCCAGATACTAGGGCTATTAGAGGGGCACAACAGGGAGCTATTCGGATCAGGGAGGATTTGAAGCAGCATTTCGACAATGAGCCCCAGTAATGTGTCTTTATGTAATGCATTCAGCCAGGCTTTGTTTACTTGCATTGGGACTGCACAGCCTCCTCTCCCCACAGAGCCAGCAAATCCATCAATTCTGGTGTACTCCATGTGGGAGATCATTTAGTGTGTAGAGCTGCCATGGTCAGCTGGAAAGATGCAATGTGAGTTCTCCACGTTGAGCAAACAAGAAGTGGAATTTCAAAAATTCCAGGCCCTTTAAAGGGGGAGGGACGGATGCTTGTGTACCTGGCTGCAAGGCAGTGGAGTTCAAACTGCTGACCAGAGCGGTCAGGATAGGCATTGTGGGACACCTCCTGGAGGTCATTTATGGCAAAATAAGCAAGCGCAGTGTCTACACTGACACTGCGTTGATCTAACTTTGCCACAAAAAGCTCTACACCTCTCATCAAGGTGATTTTATTTTGTCAGCGTAGCAGGGGAGTTACATCGGTGGGAAGAGCATTGATATGTGTACACCTCCACTATTTTGTTGACTTTTGTTGACAGAACTGTGTAGTGTAGACAAGGCCTTAAATAACTTACTCATTGTTTCATGTTCTCTGTGTATAAAATCTCCCCACTGTATTTTCCACTGAATGCATCTGATGAAGTGAGCTGTAGTTCACGAAAGCTTATGCTCAAATAGATGTTAATCTCTAAGGTGCCACAAGTACTCCTTTTCTTTTTGTAGATGCAGACTAACACAGTTGCTACTCTAAAACCTGTCATTATTTTTATAGTTCACTTATGACTACAGGGACTCAGTGTTTGTGGGCTCTAGAAGGTCTCTTGCTATCTTTAACATTTAAAGAAGTTTGTTTCTGTATGTCTTGACTAAAAAAAGATTCCTTAGTCTTTAACTCTACCAGCTAATTTGTATAAAAACTACTGCTTGCCTTGTCTCCACTAGGATTTACTCGCGATAGCTAACTTGAGGTAAAAGAGCATTTTTTTTTTACTAGACAAAACCAGTGACAGACTTGTCTGTCTAAGTAGAACCCATCAATGTTATGAGTAATTTATACAAATTCAGGAAAACAACAACTTTATTATTCATACAACACCTTTCCATTGGCAGGAACACCCAGCTCCTCTGAGAATAGGGGATGAATAATCCATTTGTAAGTTTCTTTCAGCTGAACAATGTCCTCTTTTGCCAGTGACAGGCCCTGTTTTCTGAATCATAAAAAATAAACAATGAAAACTTGCATATGAGTCAGTCAAACAACCATACCTCTGACATTTCATGCTAAAAATAAGTGACCAGTCACTAATATAAAATTTGGGTATAAAAGGACAAAACTATAAAGTATACAGAACATGGTGTGAAAGACATGGGGCTGCTCTGTAATAATTTATGAATACTATAAACTTGTCTGATTGTTGTAAGGGATGCTTACTATGTCTATATTGGGTTAAATCAACAAGGCTGTGAGGAAATAAAAAGGAAGGCAAAAGAATGACTGGAGAAAACCCTTCAGGGAAACACTTCAGTGTGTTTGAGATATTGCCTGAGCTATTAACTCTGAAGATCCTACCACATCAGCTCCAGCCAAATTACATAGCTTGTTTAGCCTGGGTTCCAATTGACAATGCTTGTGTTACCAATATGACAAAAGGACTACAAAACAGGTATGAGGACTCTCTCTGTCCAAAGGTCAGAGTGTGTTGAGGAGCTGTTTGTGGGAACAGACTCTCTCATGTGGACCCTGGCTGGTGGGTATGAAGAAATTAGGCCTTCCTATACTCCCCTCACGGAGGGTAGGGGGTGAGGACTGAGCTAAAATACATGAGTATAGACGTAATCTTTCGTTGTTCTAAAATTATTTTTCTCTTATATTATGCTTTATTTCTGCTGTTAAATAGTAACTTTGGTTTAAGAAGGCCATCTGGTCCGCTGGCCACAAACTCCTAAAGGGGAGAACTGAAGGTGACAAACTTAGTCAAACCTGCTGGCGTAAGCACTGAATCTGTGAGATAACATAGCCCCAGAACTAGTCTAAGAGCAGGAGAATCACCCACCACAGGGGAGGAGAAAGCATGAGGACTGTGATCTGTGGGGGTAAACGCAGAGGGGCAGTTAGCCTTCTAACTGTGAGACAGGGCATATACTTGATCAAGTTACAAGAGTATGTAGGCAGTACACCAAATAATTAAGGGCAGTGGAAAGTGTACCTAACCAAAGATGCCAAAAATATTAAGAGAAAGCAGTAGGCACTTTTTTCAGCCCAGCAATCTAGAAGCTTACATGGTGAGAACCCTTTGCCACACAAGTAGCACATTTCATCAAAAAAAATATAGCATTACCACTCTTGACCCAAGCGCCAGTGAGAGACCAACTTTCTAAGAACTCATACCTTCCTTATAGGAGCTCACTGTGAAAGCTTCTTTAATACTGATTTAACAATAAAAATATGCTTTTAAAGATTAATAATTTACTTTTTAAGATAGTATTAAAGTAGGATAGAAATTGCTTTTCCACCTCTAAGTCTGAGTTCCTATACTTCCAATATCTCATATAGCACTTCCTAACACGATGGCCTCCATCAGAAGATGGCTCAATAACAATGAACTTTGAGCCAAATTGTTCCCCTATGCTAATAACCCACATAGGGAACAAGAATTTCCGAAGTGTTCTTCTCATGATGCTGCTAACAGATCATTTTATTGAGGAAAGGTTGGGAATGGGCATGGAGTTTGGCCCTCAGAGCTCCCAGATCATAGGAAACTTGCTGGAGACCAGAATCATCTATGCAGAAGTCTTAAGCCTCCGCTCCAACACTGCCTCCCAAACTGCCACTAATTTCTTCTTCTCCCAGCCTGAGACTGTATAGCCTTCTGGGTGGATTCCCCATTGGTTGGTGAGTGGAGGACATTATGTTCCTGTCTCTCCCCCATATTGTGAAGTACCCTCCGAGTGGTCCGGGACAAGAAGATACATCACAGAGGTTGCACACACTCTCTTCCTTACGTACTGGATAGATACTCCTTCAAATCACTGATGTATAAACAAAAGGTCTCAATACTAACCTAATCACTGCATTCATATTTCTGGTTATATATTTTAATAATTATTACAGCCAGTATCCACAGTCTCTGTACCCTGTTCACTTAATAATCCTTTTGCTGGAGACAGCTCAGTATCTTATAAGTTTATTCACAATTAATGTGATCCTTATAAGATTCAAAGACTTTACTCAAAATTATAAGATATTACTTACTGAAGGTACTTTAGTCATTAGTACAAATTGTTCATGTCCCCATTTAGTTACATATTGGGAGAATTTTAGAATATTTAAAACTGATGTCTCACACAAGGTGTAGACTTGTACATCAGTCATATCTGAATCCAAATAATCAGTGTCATCAAACTATACATGTTAATCATACTTTTTTCACCATAAGTGGAAAATAGCCTGTGAATCAGCTAGTCATTGAAGGTAAATTCATCAACTCAAACCCTATGTTCTTGAGAACCATACAATTAAAATATTGTATATTGACCCAAAGTATATGAAAAGCCACATGATAATAACCTCATTAGTAGCCTCGCCAATAATAAAAATTAAATGGAAGAATCATTAAAAACATAGATGAAATTGTGTACCTTCAAACTAAGTGTGCATTAAATGCAACTCTAACTTCAAAAATTGAGATTGCTGAGAAATATAGGACTCCTGGATTCCTTAAGACATACAGAACTTTTAACAAGAAAAGGAGTACTTGTGGCACCTTAGAGACTAACAAATTTATTAGAGCATAAGCTTTTGTGAGCTACAGCTGCTGTAGCTCACGAAAGCTTATGCTCTAATAAATTTGTTAGTCTCTAAGGTGCCACAAGTACTCCTTTTCTTTTTGAGAATACAGACTAACACGGCTGCTACTCTGAAACAGAACTTTTAACCTAGATGACCATTTTATACCCTGTCCCTACCCAGGTCAGTAGTAACAAAGACCTTACCATCTGACAGTAATTCATTGTCTGATATAAAATGAATTGAGGGACTTAGTCCAGTCTGTAGTTGCCTCATGTTATTAAAACAGAATACCATTATATTTATTGGTACTTTGGTTGGCAGTTTAAGGGCCTGTCTATATGGGGAGTTGCTCCAGAATAGCTGTTCTTGATTAACTCCACATGTGGATGCTCTTATTCTGGAATAAGAGTGCATATTCCGAATTAGTTTAGTCCATTTTGGACATGGAAGGCACTCCAGAATAAGAACATCCACATATGGAGTTAATCAAGAACAGCTATTCTAGAATAACTCCCCATGTAGACAAGCCCTAAGCCATAGTAGTGAGGCTGTGAAGGAAAGCTTAAACTGCTTGTGCTGTGCTCCTTCTTTTAAAGTGAATGTAATGCTCATGAAAAGAACTGGCATGATGGGGTTGGAGATGAAATTACTCCTATTTAGTCACAGAACAGGTATAGTACAGACAACTATGCATGCTTCCCTTCACAGCCCCACCAATCTGCTTTTGCTCTTCTCTAGAAAGTACAATTCTAAGAGTGATAGGATAGTTCAGTCTCTGATCATTCAATCCTCAGCTTCCTAATCAACTGTGATGATGGCTTCTGTCTACTGGGAACCAAACAAACGATTGACTCTTTACCATTAGCTAACAGTAACAGTTTGGACACTACTGATCTGTCAAAGGCTCTGTTATCCGATTATAAATGTACCATCACTGTATCTATTTGACAGACTGAGAACTTCCGATTCCAGTGATGTCATTTTGGCAATTTTCATGAGCACTAAATTAATTTCAAAACACTACACTGAATGGATAGCCCACACTCCAAATTCAGAAACATTGTCCTAGAGATGCTGCAGTCACAATGAACATACTGAACAAGAAACATCCAATTTAGGCGCAAATGTAGGAAGTGCACATCCCAAAGCTTAAATTATAATCTTTTCAGGTGCTCGGCATTCAGCTAAGTAGTAGCCCTCATATCAAACTTATAAAGGCAAGTACTTGCTTGCTCTATTGCTCAAGTACCTGGTTGCTGAAAGATACTTCCCAGCCAAAGAATGAAAGCAAATGAAGCAGCTGAATATCCTTGTTTACAAGGTCAGATCATTTACTCCCTGGCTTCATATTTATTTTGAGTTCACTGTAAGTAAGGGGGGGGAGGAGAGCACCTATCAAGTGAATCACTTTGTTTTCATAAACATGAAAGACAGTATTAATAATTTAGTCATGAATTTCTCTAGCAGAGGCCCAATATTTCAGAGAAAGTTCCTCATTGCTCCTACTCTGAAAAAAGTTATAGAAATATCTCTTAATTCACTAAATCCAGTACTCTCTAGTGTAAATGCTATAAAACTTACTCACCCCATTTCCTCTTTTACCAGCAGCCAGGCAGCATGCTATGGGCCATCAGCCACACACAGGAAGAAGAGAAAAAAAATGCAAGTGAAATCAAGCCTCAACAACATTCAATCATCAAACTATCTGACAGTGCTGTTAATACAAACTACTTTGTTCTAAAAAGGAAATGAATGTTTGCAAAGACAAGAATTTCCAGCTATTTATTAGGAGTTTAAACTACACTTTCATTTTGTTTTGGAACTGAAAGAATAAGACAGGAGTAAACCCTCAATCCCACAGGTTTACCATGTGATTTTTTTAAAGAGAAGATATCCACTTTTTTAAAAGTATTCCCTCTTTGCAGGAGTAGTCCCCTGTTATCTACTGTCCCAAAAACATATCCAATAAAGAGCTCTTACCTACCCTAGGGCAGGCACTCAGAAGCTAAGGTAATTTTTTTTTAGTTGGATCAATTTTCACTACGGCTACTGGAAAGCTATTGGGGGAATTTTAAAAAATGCGGCTCTGAGCTTTTATCACAATTTTTTAAATAAAGTATGTGTGAAAACTGTACACACTTCTCAAATCTTTCCCTCAAAATATATTTCTCAAAAAAAGAGAGCACATCTTTTTTTTCCTCATAACAATGAAACAAGTGATTTTATGGCAGTCAAGCAGGCATTTTTAAACAACTGAGTAGTATGCAGAGCACATAATGTTCCAGGACAATCTGGCAGTGGGAAAACTAATGGATGAAAACCAAAATCCAGGTGGCTCACAACAGGCTCGTATTAAAAGAAGAAACACTAGAAAATGAACATTTGCTTTCCTATTAATCTAACCTTCTATTGACAGGTTTCAGAGTAGCAGCCGTGTTAGTCTGTATTCGCAAAAAGAAAAGGAGTACTTGTGGCACCTTAGCGACTAACAAATTTATTAGAGCATAAGCTTTCGTGAGCTACAGCTCACTTCATCGGATGCATTTGGTGGAAAAAACAGAGGAGAGATTTATATACACACACAGAGAACATGAAACAATGGGTTTATCATACACACTGTAAGGAGAGTGATCACTTAAGATAAGCCATCACCAGCAGCAGGGGGTGGGGAAGGAGGAAAACCTTTCATGGTGACAAGCAAGGTAGGCTAATTCCAGCAGTTAACAAGAATATCAGAGGAACAGTGGGGGGTGGGGTGGGAGGGAGAAATACCATGGGGAAATAGTTTTACTTTGTGTAATGACTCATCCATTCCCAGTCTCTATTCAAGCATAAGTTAATTGTATCCAGTTTGCAAATTAATTCCAATTCAGCAGTCTCTCGTTGGAGTCTGTTTTTGAAGTTTTTTTGTTGAAGTATAGCCACTCTTAGGTCTGTGATCGAGTGACCAGAGAGACTGAAGTGTTCTCCAACTGGTTTTTGAATGTTATAATTCTTGACGTCTGATTTGTGTCCATTCATTCTTTTATGTAGAGACTGTCCAGTTTGGCCAATGTACATGGCAGCCATAACTATTTCACATTTGGTGACAATGTATACCTTCAAATCAGCGGCACTGCGATGGGTACCAGCATGGCCCCACAGTATGCCAACATTTTTATGGCTGACTTAGAACAACGCTTCCTCAGCTCTCGTCCCCTAATGCCCCTACTCTACTTGCGCTACATTGATGACATCTTCATCATCTGGACCCATGGAAAAGAAGACCTTGAGGAATTCCACCAGGATTTCAACAATTTCCATCCCACCATCAACCTCAGCCTGGACCAGTCCACACAAGAGATCCACTTCCTGGACACTACGGTGCTAATAAGCGATGGTCACATAAACACCACCCTATATCGGAAACCTACTGACCGCTATTCCTACCTACATGCCTCTAGCTTTCATCCAGATCATACCACTCGATCCATTGTCTACAGCCAAGCGCTACGATATAACCGCATTTGCTCCAACCCCTCAGACAGAGACAAACACCTACAAGATCTCTATCATGCATTCCTACAACTACAATACCCACCTGCTGAAGTGAAGAAACAGATTGACAGAGCCAGAAGAGTACCCAGAAGTCACCTACTACAGGACAGGCCCAACAAAGAAAACAACAGAACGCCACTAGCCATCACCTTCAGCCCCCAACTAAAACCTCTCCAACGCATCATCAAGGATCTACAACCTATCCTGAAGGACGACCCATCACTCTCACAGATCTTGGGAGACAGACCAGTCCTTGCTTACAGACAGCCCCCCAATCTGAAGCAAATACTCACCAGCAACCACACACCACACAACAGAACCACTAACCCAGGAACCTATCCTTGCAACAAAGCCTGTTGCCAACTCTGTCCACATATCTATTCAGGGGATACCATCATAGGGCCTAATCACATCAGCCACACTATCAGAGGCTCGTTCACCTGCGCATCTACCAATGTGATATATGCCATCATGTGCCAGCAATGCCCCTCTGCCATGTACATTGGCCAAACTGGACAGTCTCTACGTAAAAGAATGAATGGACACAAATCAGACGTCAAGAATTATAACATTCAAAAACCAGTTGGAGAACACTTCAATCTCTCTGGTCACTCGATCACAGACCTAAGAGTGGCTATACTTCAACAAAAAAGCTTCAAAAACAGACTCCAACAAGAGACTGCTGAATTGGAATTAATTTGCAAACTGGATACAATTAACTTAGGCTTGAATAGAGACTGGGAATGGATGAGTCATTACACAAAGTAAAACTATTTCCCCATGGTATTTCTCCCTCCCACCCCACCCCCCACTGTTCCTCTGATATTCTTGTTAACTGCTGGAATTAGCCTATCTTGCTTGTCACCATGAAAGGTTTTCCTCCTTTCCCCCCCCTGCTGCTGGTGATGGCTTATCTTAAGTGATCACTCTCCTTACAGTGTGTATGATAAACCCATTGTTTCACGTTCTCTGTGTGTGTGTATATAAATCTCTCCTCTGTTTTTTCCACCAAATGCATCCAATGAAGTGAGCTGTAGCTCACAAAAGCTTATGCTCTAATAAATTTGTTAGTCTCTAAGGTGCCACAAGTACTCCTTTTCTTTTAACCTTCTATTGTTTCTCTAATGCCTTGATATTCCCCTCCATTTGCTCTTTGTCCCTGCTATTTTAAATAACCAATATGACACTTCCTGCGCTAGTCAATAATTAAGTCAATAAAATTTTTATCCTTATCTCTAACATTTTATATCATCAAAATAATCTGTCACCAATGTGTGCATATCTTAACCCTATTCCTGATATCCCAAACCCCTCTATTTTGGCCTCCTCACTTGTTGTGTTGCATCTGAAATTTCACTATGTCTTTTGTAAAGAACCTAGCACACTTTGGTGTGCTGTATAATTCAGGGCAAGAGGCTAGCCCTCTCTGATTTCAGAAACTTCTGTCGAAATTTAAAATCTGCATTTACCACAAAGAGCAGTAAAATCTGAAGGATTATGCAGACTTTCAGTGGTGAGAGTTTCTGGCAGCCTCAGTTTTCAGCCCTTAATACTGTGCCATCATCTTCTAGCCCAAGGTTAGCTGGGCAACAAAAAGGGCATAAAGCCCTCAACCATTAAATCCTAACTAATAAAATTAGTAAAGTGTTGAGGATGCTGTAATTCTGCCTAAGAAGAAAACGCCTTTAACTTGATTGAATAAAGTAGGTTTGCGTGTATCGGCTTTGCTTATGGTTAAATGCCATGGTATACTGGCCCATAAAGGGAAATTTGGATTTATTTGATCGGAACAAAAAGACCACTAAAAATGACTTTGTTGTAAATTCTGTCTGCAAAGACATTTCAGAAGTAATAACTGGGAAAGAGGGGCCAAAAACAAAACAGGAGTTCTGACTATAATGAATTTTTGCTCAACTCATTGGAAAATTCTGACGTCCTGAATGCACACAAGTTTCTGAATGACTATCTTACTCCTCTCAGTTTGAGAAAAGCAAATTAGATTTCTCATCTAATCATGCTGGCTCTGGGATAAAGAGTTAAAATGAAGTTCTCCATTTCAAACATTTCCAGAGAGATAGAACAAAAATTCTGTAGATGTCAGTGAATAGGTGGTAGGGGATTGATTGAACTAAAAATAAGATCGTATTATTTAGCTTTATTCCAAATTTATCTAGTAGCAGACTGGGTGGGGGGACTCAAAAGCAACCAATATGGAATTGCATTTAGTTCTCTAAAAAGAAAAGGAGTACTTGTGGCACTTTAGAGACTAACAAATTTATTAGAGCATAAGCTTTCGTGAGCTACAGCTCACTTCATCGGATATGAAGTGAGCTGTAGCTCACGAAAGCTTATGCTCTAATAAATTTGTTAGTCTCTAAGGTGCCACAAGTACTCCTTTTCTTTTTGCGAATACAGACTAACACGGCTGCTACTCTGAAACCTGTCATTTAGTTCTCTGAAACTCATATCCCTTTAAGTATAAAGTTGGATACCTAGCTGAGGTCTTGTTACTTTTGAAATTTAGGCTACATCTATTGACTGCACACACTTTAAATCTTGTTATTGCTATTGTAATTAGAAGTGTACCTAGACTATCCAAGTCAAATGCAAATCACAAGAAACTTAACATCCAAAAATCATCAAATATATCTAAAATTTTATTGATGGAATATTAAACCTAATTCTATATATACACACATTACATTTAAAAAAAATCAAATAATACCCCAACTAGGTGTACAAATGTGATATAAATCACATACCTAGCCAGACACCAAACCCTATTCCTCCCACCAAGCCACACCTCCTTTTGTCAAACCACATATACTTTCTGCTGAGTCTGCTGGTTTGGGGGACAGGGATGGGGTCAAGATAGAAGAGGGGTGGGGAGTGGAGCAAGTGATGCTGGTTAGAAGCCACAGGTCCCTTTGCTATACAGAATATCAGGGTTCACATAAATGTTTCACTTATTCCCCACAGATCTGCACCTTGAGAGTTGAGGCATGCAGATGTTGGGAAGATTTGAGTAGGACCTCTCCTTTATCCGCTCACCATAACCTCTTCAGTTGCTCCATACAGATCTGTGGATCCTGGGTTCTGCTGCTCTACAAGTACCCACTTACTGAGAAGTTGCAGTAAGTAATCTCTCCCCAAAATGAGAGCACACTGCACGGCATCTGTATGCTGCTGATAACAACAGCCCCAGGCCCCCTCCCCCATCAATCTCACATACACTGACTAGGATAATTTAGCCGTTCCCTGGATCAGAGAGTCACTTCTCAGGGCAGACGATCCAAAACCACCACTTTGTGTTTTCCAGCTAAGAAGTCACAGTCCAAGGTAGAGTCAGCATGACCTCATAGTCAATGGTATGAAAGGTCAACAAAAGAGATAAAAGAATAAGCGTGAGCACTTGACCACTCTCCATCATTAAGAGAAGATCAACCACCAATGAAATCAGTGGAGCATCTATAAAATACATGTGCCTACAATATGATTGAAAGGGATACATTAACTGAAGAACTTCAAAGCAGAACAAAGTTGCTTATGCCACAATCTTCTCAAACTTCTAAAAGCATGCCTTTCCTAAACATCAGTAAAATAAGCTGATCACTCAAGGTGCATTCCCCTAGGACTCCATTTCCTTTATTGGCCTGACATGTCTTTCTACTGGATAAACTAAACAATTATTAGAATGCAGTAATTGTTTAACACATTATACCTTCAATCTTGCCTATGCTCCCATTCACAGTGAATCCCATTTTCTACAACATAGGTAAATGACCACATCACTAATGACTTGATCCAAAAACCCAGTGAAATCAATTGGAATCTTTCCACTGGGCGTTTGGATTAGGCCTACAGTCACAAGAAGATACAAGACTTCTAGCAGGAAGTCAGTCCATCTTTGGAAAATGGTATAGATCTGAGAGAACCTGCAGTACATGTGCATCACAATGCCAAGTTTGCAGAGGATCACTGTAAAAGCAGTAAATATTAAAAAAAAAAAAGCTACCAATGACTTACTACAATATCTGGTGGTCAATTTTAATAAGCCATACTTTTTTTTTTTTTGTTAGTGGGGAAGAGAAGAAAGTGGATTTAAGCAAAGAGCTGTTCAACCTAAGAGTATCCACTATAACAATACAAATTCTGGAGGCCCAATCTTGTAGTCCTTTTATGGGCGTAGCTCCAACCAAACTCAATGAGAGTTTTGTTCACAAATTCTGCTGGGAAGGGGAAAATCTAAAGTCAGTTCTGCAGCTGTCTCATTCTTGTCACTCTCCTGGGCTCTCCTGACTTAATATCTGGATATGGTGTTTTTAAAAAAATCTTTGTAAAATAAACTAACCAGTCCCTACTGCAAAAAAATCCCTATGAAAAATCTAATAAAGGGATTTGAGAAGATATATTAAACTTAAAGGGACATGGTCAGGACTGGTTGGCCTTTTGGCTAAGATTAAGCGTCATGTCAGTATAATATTTGTCAGACGATGTACCACAAGTCTGGATGTATCACAAGCCTGAATCCTTCCCTCAGTGATGGAAAGAATGATTTTATAGGTCACTTTCACCCACACAGTGGTGGATGGACTCAATAATCTAATAGGCCCTTTACATCCTTTATTAGGCCTACCCTCAGCCTTTCTGAAAGAACAAGCATACAGTTTGGCCTGTCAAGAAATAGGGATCTTTAAACCAATGAAAGAAATACTGGAGTGGGGAATAAGATTGCTTAAGACTTTGTTAGATACACCATATACTAACCGATGCACCCACTATATCAGTACTAAAGAAAAATATAGTTGTACCGACGGAATATTGTTTACCTGAACACACACTGTCTGATTCATTATACCGTATGTATATATATAGTATATGATTAAGAGTACCTCACAAGATACATGAAGTATATCTTAATATTGTTTGCATAATGACCCATGTTAAATCATAAATTAAAAGTCTACAATAGTAATGAAGAATATACATTTGAACGAGAGAATATGTTGACTGCAGAATATCGTTCTTGACTGCAGCACTTGTCAGATACAGATTTACACATCCTCATTTGCACATCCTCATTTGAGATAGCATTTCTGGGGTTTTGTTCATTCACATAATTGTAGTTGCACCTCCAAAATAGGGGAGAAAATGTAAAAAATTACAAGCTAGTGGTTTCTAAGGAAGTTTCCCCAGTGAGTTAACTATGTTAAGTGCTATCATGAGTCAAATTTCATATCTTCTCTCCTGACTTCAAAAGTGAAAGCCTTAAATAAATTGCACCAGAATTAGGAGTTACCAACTTCTCTGCTGCTGGCCTGTTCCAATTAAGAGGTACCACTAATCAAGAGATTCAGGTAGATGGAGAGACAAGGGTGCATGGTCTGAGAACATGACTGGGAGCCAAAAGTTTATTGTATTGATTACAACATGAATATTTTTATTTTAATACTGTCTGAGGGACCATGGGAACCAGATTTGATATACTGTGCCCAGTCCCAGCCACCTTATTAGAAAAAAGATGAAGCAGGGAAATTCCATGCAGTACACACAGTTCTGTAGGGAGTAATGACTACAGATATGACAAGCCTATTTGCATGAATGTCATGTGCCAGGATGATGGATCACAACTTAAGCTAGAGGAGGGCCAGATAATAATTTCTCTAGAATTCTTTACACAAGCAACAATTAATACTTTAACTTTCTCCCTTATGAAAAGGCATGATTCATTTCCTACTCAAACATATTTGTTCCACACAAACCTGGCATTCTTACTCCTGATTTATTTGCACCAGGAATGCTGATTCATGAAACTGAGGGTAGAGAAGGCTTTTTAATATAAAGATACTAATCCTATGTAATTTCAAATTTGTTCCAATGCTTTATGTCCTTCATTTTGGGCCTTTGTCCTATGTTTTATCCTTGGCAGGATGAGCACTATGGAGGTTAATTACAGTTAGTATAAAGAAAAGGAGTACTTGTGGCACCTTAAAGACTAACAAATTTATTAGAGCATAAGCTTTCGTGAGCTACAGCTCACTTCATCGGATGCTGTAGCTCACGAAAGCTTATGCTCTAATAAATTTGTTAGTCTTTAAGGTGCCACAAGTACTCCTTTTCTTTTTGCGAATACAGACTAACACGGCTGCTACTCTGAATACAGTTAGTATATTATCAAAAGGCAGCACCTGAAAACTTCTTTAGCAGTTGTCTTTACATGTTGGAAACATTATGTGCCACACAAATGGTTAACAAAAGAGAGGATGTCTCTAGTTGTCTCTATCCTAAAACAGTTTATGTTCTTGTGTAGCAAAGTATGAAAGAAGAATTGAGAGAGGAATTGCATCTTTACAGCACAAAGTATTCTGGTATGGACAATGTTATGGTATTTGCTGCTCTCCAGAATAATACGTGCTAATGCAATATAAATAAAATAATCCTAAAATACATCACCTTTAATGGAAATATTACTTACAAAATACTATAACATCATAAAAGGAAAAATACACATTTGTTGTTCTGAATTCTTGATTTGCCAACTCAATCTCCCCAGCTCACATCCGACTGTAAGCCTGGCGTACTGGGGACTAGACAGAATGCAGCACTTCAAGTCAGCAAAGGGAACCCATATGAGTACAAACTATTTTTTTCCCATTTGCAGCCAAGCTTGTTTCCATCTGCTTTGCAACAATTACTCTACTTGCTTAAACTAATGTCAAAGCATCATTGAGACAGAATTGCAATGCAATGATGCCCTCTACTGAGGCATTATTGCAAGGACCCATAAGAAAAAAACAGCAGCATCATTTTCTTGCTCTTCTATATAGTTGAGCCGTTAAATAACATTTTGAATGACATGACAAACTCAGCTCAACTAGAGCTGCCAAGCTGTGTGTAGCTCTTTGAATACTATATTTTAGTGGATGATGCAGGGACCTGATGACATAACAGCAACAGTTGTGATTTTAACCTCCATTTCAGCTCATTACTTTATTATTATCCCAATGAGGATAAGACAATTACTGGAGTGAGGAGCAATGGGGCATGGAAGGCAGATGAGGGAGAGGGAAAGGACTGAGTTAATGGGAATTACTGAGCACACCACACCTCTGAAAATCAGGCTCCTTATTTAAGTGCCTAAATTTGGACTTAGGAGCCAACCTGCAGGCATCCATTTTTTCAGAAATCTTAGCCAAGGTGCCTGACATTTTACAGATGTCCAAAGAATCTGCTTGGATACATGTGTGCTCCCATTTTCAGCCATCTTGTAGAATGCTTGTTGATTAATCTCCTTTTTGGATAATAACAGGACCACGAGGAGGTCAGAGGAAGAAATCAAGCCAACAAGATTACAAGACAACTTGTTTTTGTGTTAGTCTACCAGATACAGCAGCTGTTGGCCAGTACACACTGTCCCTAACTCAGCCATTTAAAATGGGAAGTGAAAAAGAATCCTATAGCCAACTGGAATTGCAGAGAGATTTTAGGTAGGCAGAATGGGTGGGATCCACAAAGGGACTTAGGTGTTGCAACACTAAGCGTCAAAGCACCTAATTTTTAGGTGCCAAGAAAATCACAGGAACAACGCTCCAATCCACAAAGCCTGAGTTAAGCACCTAGGAAATGCATGGGGAGAGACAGGCGCCTCAGAATGGGATCCACAAAAGCCAGCATGTTAGGTGGAGAGCCACCTAAGCTAGCCAATGGGAGATGCCGCCTAGAGGGGGGTTTGCAAAGCCTCACTTCTCTCTCAGAGATAGGTACCAATATCTTGGCTGCAGGGAGGAGCCTGTATTAATTTAGCAATCCACAAACAAGAACCTACCATCTCAAGTCAGATGGCTTAAGTACCTAAGGTGTTTCCCATAGGAATGAGTTAGGCGCCTACCTTGCTCCACACAAAACAACTGGAGGAGGAGATGAAGATGGTGCTGCTCAGTGTTCCCTTTAATTTTTTACATCCATGTGCAGAATGAATTTTGTTATGTGCACCAATATGGAAATGATATGTGACACATCACCTTCATATTGGTGCACATAACAAAATTCATGTGGTGGGGGTGGGGCCGAGAGGTTCGGAGTGTGGGAGGGGACTCAGGGCTGGGGCAGAGGGTTGGGGTGGGGGAGATGAGGGCTCTGGAGTGGGGCCAGGGATGAGGGGTTTGGGGTGCAGGACAAGGATCAGGGCTGGGTGCAGGGTGAGAGGGCTCCGGTTAGGGGTGAAGACTCTGGTGTGGGGCCGGGGATGAAGGGTTCAGGATGCGGAAGGGGGCTCAGGGCTGGGGCACAGGGTTGAGGGCTCTGGGGTGGGGCTGGGTATGAAGGGTTTGGGGTGCAGGCTCCCCCAGGGCTGCTGAGGGGAGAGAGAGGACTCTCGATGGCAGCAAGTCTGGAGCAGGTCCATGTTGGGGTCAGGGGAGGAGCACCGTGTCAAATCCGCACTGGGGCCGGCGTGGAGGGGCACCTCTCCCCGGCCGTGGCAAGTACAGGACAGATCTGTGTTGGGGTGAAGGGAGGAGCACCTCTCCCCCAGCTGTGGCAGGTCCACGCTGGGGCCGGCGGGGAGGGGCACCTCTTCCCCAGCCTCAGCAGGTCTGTGCTGGGGCCAGAGGGAAAGGGCACCTTTCCCTGCTGCCGCCCGGAGCCCCTACGCGGGGATTAATAGGCAACTGCGTGGCCGCGCAGCATAGAGGGAACTTAGGTGCTGCCCACCTTAACTTTCAGCCTAGTGGTTAGAGCACTGACCTAGGATGTGACCCAGGTTCAATTCTCCCCTCACTGCCAGAAGAGTGCTGTAACAATGAGATAAGTTATGAAGTGGGCACCGGCACCAGCACCACCTCTATCTCATGTGGCCAGATTTTGAATGAGACCCAATCCAGTAAGCAGCCTCTGACCACACCTACCGGATTGGTCCTGCATGCGGTCGAATAACTATCTTCCCTCGCTCAAGAATTACTTGCGGTCTTAAGTGGCAGACAGGTGTCCAGACACCTAGAAGGAGGCAGCTCAGAGAGAGCACACACTAAGAGGTAGAAACACAGGAAAAAAAGATTTACTTGTACTGTAACTGTTATTCTTCGAGATGTGATGCAGACATGTATTCCACTTAGGTGTGTGTGTGCCCAGCACATCAGAGCCAGAGAATGTTGCCTATCAGTACCCATGGGAGGTGGTGCTCACGCCTTGTGCTCATAGCCCCTCCCCAGGCTATAAGCAGCAGCACAGCCTCAACTCCCCCTCACTGAATGCCCAGAGGCTGGACTCCGATGCAGAGGGGATGGAGGGTGGGTCATGGAATATGCCGCCGCATCACATCTTGAAGAACAACAGTAACAATACCGATAAGTAATCATTTTTTCTTTTTTGAGTAAATGCAGACATGTATTCAACTTAGGTGACTCACAAGCACTACCCATCCTAGAAGGTGGGGCTCAGAGTCTATCTAAGCAAGGACTGCTGGACCGCTCTACCCAAGCTAGCATTCAGCTGGATGATGCAGTAATGGCATAATCAAGGGTGGCCAACCTGTGGTTCCATAGCCACATGCAGCTCTTCAGAAGTTATATGTGGCTCCTTGTATAGACACCAACTCCGGGACTGGAGCTACAAGCACCAACTTTCCAATGTGCGGGGAGAGCTCACTGCTCAGCCCCGGCTCTGCCACAGGCCTTTCCCCCACTCCACCCCTTCCTGCCCCGTCCCCTGAGCCTGCAGTGCCCTTGCTTCTCCCCCTCTTCTCCAGAGCCTCCTGCACACCACGAAACAGCTGATCGCGACAGAGGGGGAGGCACTGATGGGCGGGGCTGCCAGTGGGAGGCACTGGGACTGGGGTGGGGAGCTGATAGGGGGCTGCTGACATATTACTGTGGCTCTTTGGCAATGACATTGGTAAATTCTGGCTCCTTCTCAGGCTCAGGTTGGCCACCCCTGGCATAATGGTTCATAAACATATGTATGGATGACCACATGGCAGCCCTGCAAATGTCCAATATGGAGACGTCATGGAAGAACACTATTGATGTAGATTCCACTCTCGTAGAATGAGCTCACATTCACTGAGGAGGTGTAGCCAAAGCTATTCCATACGTAGTTTTGATACAGGATGTTATCCATGTAGAGATCACTTGTGAAGAGACCTCTTGCCCCTTCATATAATTCGCATATGAAACAAACAGGAGAAGCAAAGCATGAAACGGTTTAGTCATATCCAAGTAGAAGACCAGACATCATCTGACATCTAACATATGGAGATGCCGCTGCTCCAGAGATGAATGCAGCTTAGTAAAGAGCATAGGTAAATATATCACCTGGTTCAAATGAAACTGAGAAACCACCTTAGACAAAAATATGGGGTGTGGCCATAAATTTACATTGTCTTTGGAGAACTGGGCAACTCGGATTCTCCTTACAGATGTTATCGCTACTAGGAACGCAGTCTTCTGACACAAAAGTGGAAAGGGACAAGATGCCAGGGGCTCAAACAGAGGTCCCATCAAAGCCAGTAGGACCGTGTTAAGGTGCCACAGAAGAACCGTCTCTCAGACCAGAGGATGGAGATGAAGAAGCTCTGGGGCTGGAACCGAAGCCAACAATACGGGATCTCCCAAACTCCTGCGTGGTACTAGGGAACAGCTGGGAGGACCTGCTCCATTGCATATGTGGGCAGTAATGCCATACCAGTCCACGCTCTTCCTGGAGATGGAGAAGGAAGAGTCTCCATGAGTCCTGGAGTGGTCTCATGCAAACTTTTCCTCAGTGCACTTGACAGGGAATGGCTCCTCCATCTCTTTGGAGAGATGCCGGCTTCAGAGCTTGAAACATGGCACTCTAAGAACCCAAGAGCGACCTCTGATCCTGTAAGGTCCTCGGTGCTGAAGTAGGCCACATGACTTGTTCGAGCAGGTGCTGTTTTAGGTGAATATCCCTAGCCACCCGAGTCCATCTTATGAACAATCTACAGATTGAACACCATTCCTTGACATGGGCCTCACCCAGGCACAGCAAGCACCAAGTGTGGGGATCGCCTCTCCACAGGATGGATAATGTCTAAACCCTGGTGAGGGAATCAACAGGTAAAAACTTAACTAACTCTAACACTAAATCTACCACTAAGGGTGCTAGCTAACTATACACAACTAGGAAAAAACACTAAAATAGTAAGAGATTGTGATGTTAAGAACCACACAGAGCTCAGACTCCAGTCATGGATGGTAAAAAGAAACTGCGAGGGGCAAAGGTGGTATCATCTCATATAGCCAGGTATTTAGTATGGGGCATGAGCACCGCCTACTATGTGTACTGCTAGGCAAAATTTTCCAGCTCTGGTGAGCTGGGCACACGCACAACTGAGTGGAATACACTGCTGCATCTACTCAAAGAAGAAATTAGGGAACTTCTACCCTGAAAACTTGGGTGCTGAATGAGTTTAGATGCCTACTGGGTTTGGCAGGAGTTTTGTGGAAGGCAGTGGAGCCAAAACTGGGATTTAGCCGTCTAAATTCAATACTTAAGTGCTTAAATCTGGGGTTTAGGCACCTAAGTACCTTTGTGGATCTGGACCTATGTATTTATCTACAGTGGATCTGGATCTATGTATTTACCTACACTGGAATTTGCCCAAGATACAAGAAATAATACCCTTAATCTTAGTACAAATGCCACAGGTTCTCTAATGATCACTAATGTCCAGGACCTTCATCCCACTATGTTTACTGAAAAATTTTACTCTATCTTAGATAAGAAGAGATTTATCTTAAGTATTTGTAGGTTGCCATTCACAACAGTTAATCTCAATGCCAGTTTAGAATAGAAGGCAGATGGACATTATAAAACATGTTGTAACTAATATACTTAATACAGCAATAGTTTTAATTACCACTATATATTGTAATCTGTTGATTTGCCCAAAATTATTGGGGTGTCACATCTGTCCATTTTCTGCTATTTTCTAAACACGAGGATAGGAATGTAAACAGTTCAAATTTGACTAGACTGTTCACAAATTTTAGTACTTCACAGCTGCATTCATCTAGATTTCCCACAAAGCATGAGTCAAGTAGCCAGGAAGTCTACTAAAATAAAATATGTACTTTTACCTCTTTTACAATGCTACACAGCTAGAGTTCATCTTCAAATTCTTTCACTTGTATTCTGCACTGCCAATTACCATCTATTTCAGGAAAGGTACCAGCTGTGCTGTTCCTTCCCCGAGAAATCCACACTGCAGTGCTCATGTCTTCACCAAAGGGAACTATACACCAAGATTTTGAAGAAACTCCTTTTAGTTTTCAGATTTAAAGAAACTCATCCACTGAATAATGGAGTCATTCAAATATCTTTTTAATTAAAATAATAGCTGGCAGGACTACAGTCATTCTCTAATCATTTCTGAAGAACACTTTCTGGTTAAAAATAATATTGCTTAACTTATTCTTTATTTTTAGCGCATATTTAAAGGTACTATTTTATTCTGAAGCAAAATCAATGAAATGCAAGCCTTCTCCACTTCCCAGGACACATTCTTTGTTTTTACACGTTTAAGTTACAATGGTCAATAGACGTATCCATAAACACTTACCTCTCTAACAGACAACTGTGGTGGGAGTGACACGGAAAATACAAAGCTAGTAAACTGGTACTCAGCAGAATTAACCTTTTGGCACACCTAAAAGAGAAGGATATGAATCCTCAATAAGGGAGTTAAACTGATAATCTTTATTCTAGTGCAAACCTTCTATAACATTACTTTTTGCTATATATTCATATATAAAATGACCATAAACTCACTAAATCCTACCCAATTAGAGACAGGGTTTTTTTAGGTTTCTTTAAGGACTGTAATTTCCAGACAGATTTTATATTATTGTCACTGTATACCCTCATTGTTACGCCACTATAAAAGAAATCCAACTCAGTATTTTATGTTGAAGCTAATCATAAAGATAAGACTAGGCTTGGCAGAATTAGATTTTTTAAAATAATTTCAATGGATAATATAGATGTTTATGTTTAAACTTTTTTTTCAGTTTTTAGTGATCTAAATTTTTCAGCGCTGTGCAAAATTGCAATGCTTGTGGGAAGAGGGAGTCAGATAATCATAGAATCACAGGGTTAGAAGAGATCGCAAGGGTCATCTAATCTAACCCCCTGCCAAGGTGCAGGATTTGTTGTGTCTATACCATCCAAAACAGATGGCTATCCAGCCACTTTCTTTTGAAAACCTCCAGTGAAGGAGCTTACGTGATCTGAATCTATGTTGCCCCACACAAGGCACCCTAGTAAAATAGATTTTTAAATTATTTGAACTTCATTCACTTTTCACTAATGGCCACCTTGTTTAAACACCCAGTTTTGAAAAGGAATAGCAAAAACATGGTAATCTTCTAAAACTTTAACTAGGTCTACTTTAATGTACAGGCTATGATTAATTTTAAAAAATTCTGATGCATTAAATTAGGTTTGCCTAAAGTCTGGCCCAATTTGCTACTGTGACTGCTTACAGTACATTATTTTTATATTGCTATTCATTAAGAAAGAATATTCATTAAGAGGAATATTTCAGAGCAACACTTGGTAATTATTTAATGGCAGTAGACACTGCAATTCAAAAAGTTAAAACTTTGTAACTATTAAAACACAAATTGTCAATATCATGTCACAAATATACAATGTTAATAGCCTTAAATTAAACTCTAATAAGTTCTCAAGCAGCATTTTTCTTACTTTGCCTATCTGTAAATTTAGATTATTATTAATGGATATATTTTTTCATTGGTTTGTGCATATACAGTGAAATTGACATTTACAAAAAAAAAAAATCTAATCCTTGCAAGCCTAAATAACAGTTATTGAAGGGAACAATCCCACAGAGGTAGAGGAATGAAACAAATATAGTCTAATTCCATCTCTCGCTGTTGCAATTCTACGATAACACAAATGCAGAAGTCCTTAGGATAGTACACTCACAAACATATTACTTTATTACTTTGAAGATTACGAATTATCCGAGATAAAATACTTTATCTTTTATTTTAAAAGCAAATGCCTACATTATCTCAAGATTAGTATGTAATTTTTTACAAATATAAGAGGCAGCATCAGAGCCCAGATTTCTATTCTATTTAATACTAAACAACTAAATTTGTCACACAAAAAACTAGCAGGCAGAGTTTGTCTTTCCTATCTTTCTCTCTTTTACCCAGTATGACCATAGGTACAGAATACATGGCATTACCTCCTTTGGCAGGCCTCATACATTGAGCGTAGCCTGTTGCACAGATGAGCTCCTTCCTTAGGAGGCAACTATTCGCTTCCTGTGGGCTCCCTCTCCTCTCAACTACCACTGTTACTTCTCCTTGCTGGGAAGAGTGAAATCCCAGTGGTATGCCACCAGCAAATTGGGAAAATAATATCCCAGCATTGCTCCCCAATGCCCAGGCCCAAGGAAGGGGAGTGAAAATCCCAATAGTAATCAAAAGCAAATGCTGCTGCTGCTGCTTCTCCTCTCTCACCCGGCACATCTCCTACTCATCACCCCACACGTTACTGTCACGGCCCCTACCACCCTTCCTCTCTCCCCTCAAATACTGCCAACCCTAAGTACTAGAAAACCATGCTCCCAAAAAGTCATGAGAGAGTCTTAAAAATAATACATTTTCAGTTCTTTTTCTTATCCTTCTGCTGCTGGAGCCATCAGGGTTGCTGCTGCTTCTCCACCACCCTATCCACCCATCTGTGCAAAGGCTTCCTGGTGTCTAGGAGAGCAGCAGGAATGGGAGAGCAGTAGCAACAGAGCCCCATGCAGAGGTGTGTAGGACAAGGACTAGTTGACATAGGGAAGGAAGAAGGATGGCAGCAATTGATTTTTGGGAGTAGGGCTATAAAAGACTTTGGTTGCAGGGAGGGGAGTATCTGATTATTGGGAGAGAAGTAGTAACAATTTTGGGATGGGGAACAGGTGCTAGGGAATAGAGATGGGATGAGGGGAAGGGAGAATGAGGAGCAAGGGTCCCCCTAAGCTGCATGGTTATATGGCCATGCAATCTGCTGGCAGACATGGTACATAACCATGTGCCTGTTGGAAAGGGAGCTGCTCTTCTCTGGGCTGTCCCTGCCTGTCCCTCCCTCTGGAGAAATGAAGTGTGAAAGGGAGCAGATAGGTGGTGAAAAGGAGGCAATAATGAACATGGAGCACAGAATGAATGAGGAGGGAAGGTAAGTCCAAGGAGCGGGAGGAAAGAGAAGGAATGAATGAGTAAAAGGGGTAGATAGAGAGACACACTGAGCAATCAAAATGAGTTATTTTGATACTCAAAGTCTTTCCAGACTCTAAGATGAACCCCTAATTCAGAATCTTGAGAACTTCAGTCTGTATCTGCTACTTAAATATACAGCATCAGATATTTAACTGACTCCAATTAAGCACTGGCTGGTGTAATACCAGAGCTGTTAGCTACACACCTCTGCTGGAGTTACACAAACATATTTGGGGGCATTGTCCCAAAATCCACATATTTTGGTAACTGTTAAAAAAACATGGTTGCTTGCAGTGTTGTAGCCATGTTGGTCCCAGGATATTAGAGAAACAAAGCGGGGGAGGTAATATCTTTTATTGGACCAACTTCTGCTGAAAGCTTTGTGTAGATCAAAAACTTGTCTCTCTCACCAGCAGAAGCTGGTCCAATAACAGATATTACCTCCCCCACCATGTCTCTCTAAAAACAAGTGGTAGCATTCCAATTAAAATCAATACTGTATGTCAATTGCACTGTTAGGATAATGAGTTTCTTTTAGGAAAGAATCAGCCTTGGCTGTTTTTTAACCAATTGCTGTCAGGTTTTCTATTGCCACTCAGTGGCATAACTTTAAAAAGCCAACACTAAAAATCTGGTCCATAACGTAGAAGGTATTTTGCCTATGAAAAAGGAACAAACTCATGCACTGTAACAATAGAAACTGCACAATTCTAACTGGTCCCAGTTTATTGGCTATGCTGAATCCAATGTTCATTCTACTAAATCAACTAGTCTTATTTATCAGCACTAACATCAAAGCTTCCACTAAGTTTTGAAAGCCCCCCTGCACATTTCACTCTGTTACCCGAGCAATTTTATCCTTCATATATGGTGTTTACAATGCTTTTCATACTATCTTTTTCCCTAATTCACAATCATATTCGCTCTTATAACTTTTATGCTTACAGTCTTTTGTGCCACCAAATTACTTAACATTTTTCCTTAGTCTGTGGCTTCCTAAAGATAAGAATACATTATAAGGGCGATTCATGCTGCTTTACAACTCCTCTATCCATTAAAAATATGCACCTAAGAGAAATACTGAACAGCACAGCACCATCAACTGCGTTTCATGCCTTATTTATTCTCCAGTCACAAAGCATAAGTAAAGATGTGCTCACCATCTACAACCACATTGTAGTAGTACTGTATTCAAGTACCATGGAACTGCTGTCAGCCCTTTGCTTTTGAAACATGATCATGGAGGTCTGAGTTAGATTAGCTTCAGGAGACAATTGAAGGTTCACCTGTCTTCTCAGGCTTTTTTAGTTAAACTATAGCAAGGACAGGGTAAAATATGATCTTGAGCAACCCAAGGGTAATTCCCCTTTGTTGACTGTATATGAGGTACCCAGAGACCACACCAATAGTGTTATTTAAGTAGTTAAATCAGTAATTGCAGATGATGAAACGAACTGAAGCATTTTCCCATCTGCTCTTGATTTAAGTTACACAGCGTATTTTAAATCTAGATGGAGCCACTCAACTACATATGGGACTGAAACTGATTAATGATTTTAAAAAACAATAACAACTAGATCACAGGGTTTGCATTGCAGGATTCTACCAAACACACATTTAACAGCTCATAGAAAAATGTGTCTACAGAGCAGGAAAAGATCATTTACCTTCTTAACAAAATCTATCTCGCAGAACTCCTGAAGAATTCCCAAGCACACACTGCAAACCTTCGGAGTAGAGTTCTCCATAGCAACATTTATATCATCTGCCACAGGGGTCTGCTGGAGGGCCCCATTTTGATTCAAATCCTCAGCCCCTTCTCCCATGTTCTCAAGTCTGATTCTCTTACATGGGGGGTCAGCTATTTCACAACAAAATCTGTCCTCTTTTTCTTTATCGTACTCCAGGAATTCATGCAGCTCTCTAAGCAAATCCTAAACAACAAAGAAATGAACAGTAAAATGTGTGTGTTTGCTTCACAGCTAACATACAGCTTCTCCCTCCTATGTGTAAGACTCATTTATGCAGGCGGTCCTACAACAAGCACCAATAACTCCAGTTCCAAAAGGTGATATTAACTGTTCTAGTTTAGCTTTAAATAGTGCATATAATTACTAGCTTTTCATAATGTGTTGAAAGATTTATTTGCAAAATTCAAAAACTACAAGTTAAAATATTACAACTGTAAATGATACACAGATAAATTAAATTTTGCTGAACAGACAACGGATTTCTTTACATTATGTAAATAACAAAAGAAGTTCTTTACTATGGCCCTAATTTTCAGAAGTCCTGTGTATCCATAACTCCTGCTGAACTCAGCAGAAGCTGCAGGTGCTCACCACTTCTGAAAACTAAGTCCTGTGTAACTTAGATTATGTTGCCATTTAACATATCCATTTCATTGTCCAATAATTACAGTAGAACCCCATTAATTCTCAGTTTGTTAATCTACAGGCCTAATAATTCCCTTTGAAAAAATTAGCAGACTCATGCAACTTCTCAATGAAGATGAAATAATATGTACTGCAATGAGGTCTCATATCACACAGACTTCAAAAAATTTAAAGTCTACACTAATACACTACTATGTATGTAGTAGTGTATTAGTTATTGCACATAAATAAAATTTTATTTATGTGCAATAACTAATACACTACTACTTACATAGTTACAACTAAACAACCCTTGCAATAAAATTATATTTTGAGATGCAGTATCATTAATTTATTTTTTTTTAAATCACATTAGTTTGGCTTACCCACTAATTCCCAAAATTTAATAATTTACATTGGCAATGAATTAGCAAGGTTTTGCCATATCTTTCAGGAGGAAGAAATGCAATTTTGTCTAGTAGCTAGATCATGGGATTGGGAGTCAGAAGTTCTGCATTCTATTTCTGGTTCAACCACTGACTTGCTGTGTGACCTTGGGCAAGTCACTTAACTTCCCCTGTGTCACAACATCTCCATTTGCAATGAGTTATAAATACTAGCAAATAGAGAGTCCTAACTCAGTGGATTTGTGAGGCTTAATTATTTTAAGCACTTGGAAATCTTGATTGATATACATTTTCTGGCATAGCTACCATATTTCCTGTGCATGTTTTTTGTTGCCTGATTTTAGGATGTTAATATTATTAATTTGGATAATATGGGTTATAGGCTCACCAATTAATCTGATCAGAAGATAATAAGGTTCTTGTCCCAGAATCAGGCTACAGAGTTTGCAAAGACTGTTGGGATGTATGAAAGGACACACACACTGAGATAAATGTAGCCTTAAAGACTTTTATTGAGATAAATGGAATAATAATCAAATAGTAAAATAATCAGAGTTACAAAGGCAATAATATTATTCTAGAGATACATGTGCTATTATATACTATAAAGCTTTTGATTAATATACTCACACTCTTCCTTGATAACCTGGTTGTAAGAGACAAAGAACCAGCCTCGCCTCTGGCATGCCAAGAGACTTCTGGTCCAGATTCCTCAATTCTTGCATGGGAGGTGAAGAGCTTAGGAGAAGCTAAAGAGCTAAAAGCTATTGAAGCTAACTTAGAGTTTTACTTAACTAACTGACCTAAAACTTACAGTTAAGAACTAACAGACTAATGGACTAATAAACAAAGAAGGCTTGAAACTTGAAGCTTATAAACCCTGAAGCTTAGAACCTTAGAAGCTTCCTTGGCATGGTGGGTCACCGCTCTTATAGATCTTGAGCACTCAGGCCCTCCTTCTATGTCCAAACTTAGTTTCCTCAACCACAAAATGTTAGGCTACCATGGGCTGGTATGTTTGTACATATTGATGACATATACATACATATTAATGACATTAGATCATTCTCACATTTGTTATTTCTGTCCAACCCAGCTATTTTGGTTCTTTCCTTGTGGTGTTCCTGTTAAATTTACAGAGGGTATGAATTTAGGAAGCCCCCCATGCCAACCTACCTCTACGTATCCTTTATCTATCTATGTTAAAGGTCGCATCCATATATGGACTTTATGCTTTCTCTTATCACCACCTATATAGGTGAAAGGTCCCGAACATATGTATGCTAACTTTGCTATCTGGGTAAAAGGTTGCAGACATATGTATGATAAACTCTCTTACAGTGTGTATGATGAAACCCATTGTTTCATGTTGTCTGTGTGTATATATAAATCTCCCCACTGTATTTTCCATTGAATGCATCCAATGAAGTGAGTTGTAGCTCACGAAAGCTTATGCTCAAATAAATTTGTTAGTCTCTAAGGTGCCACAAGTACTCCTTTTCTTTTTTGCGAATACAGACTAACACGGCTGCTACTCTAAAAGACATATGTATGCTAACTTTGCTTTAGCTCAACCTATAGGATGTGGCCTGTAGGTTCCTTGTCTTACAGCCAAAATACTTTAATATAAATCTATTATAATAAAACAAATGATCAATCCCACAAGAAAATAAGGAATCAATAAGAAAAAAATATATAGGCAATCAAGCAGGCTAGCCCTATAGGTTAAATTTTTATAAATACACACGTGACCCAGACTCATCTTATCTTCCCCAGAGCTCAGACTTTTGTCAAGGGGCGGAGAATCCTGCCTCCACAATGCTACCTTAGGACAGACAAACTGATGGTTTTAAGTTCTAAAAACAACTTTCTCTTGGAACAATAACATTTTCAATTTAAAGATTTAGGATCATTCTCTCAGCAAGGTCATTAACTCAAACTATTATCATTAATCACTTAAGACAGTGAAATAAACTTATATGGCACTTCAAAGAGTGAGGCATGTTCCTTGTCCCAAACAGTTTATATTTTCTAAGGACCTGATCCTGCAACTGATAGTGTGCAGGCACAATAGTTTACCTAGTCAATGTGGCCCAGAGGACTGGGCACTGTACAGAACTCAGGAGATGTGGGATCTAACTCCTGGCTCTACAACTAGCCTACTGGGTGACTATGAGCAAATCGCTTCAATGTTCCCTGCCTCAGTTTCCCTATGTGTAAAATGGGGATAATGACACTGAACTCCTTTGTAAAGCACTTTGAGATCTACTGATGTTAGGAGCTAGGTATTGAGAGCCACAATAGCGTTTAAGACAGACATGACACAAGACAATAGCATAGATAAGGGAGAGTGTGGACAGCACTGGGGAGTAGAGGATTTCTTGACAAATTGGGTTTTAAGGAGGAATTTGAAAAAGTAAAGAGAGAGAGAGATGAGAAGACTGTCAGACAAGAAGTGAAAAACTATTTCAAGCAGAGGGGAAGCATGAATTAACCTGGGAGTGAGAGGATACAAGGGAGTAGTAAGGAAAGATGATTATGAGAGATGGCTAGAACAATTAGAGGAGAAGAAGGAAATGAACACAGATGTAGGCGGAGGGTAAATGAGATAAGACTTTGTAGACAAGGAGGAGATAGGGTGGATAAAAATCAATGATTTTTTAAAATCAAAAATATCCCATTTTATTTAAATCGATTTTTTTAATTTAAATGAAATAAAAGTTTATTTTTTAGAAGTAAACCTAGTTACAATTAAATTTGAAATTGACAACCTGAGTTAAGGCCTAAACTTTTTATAATATTAAAATCACTTAAATTAAATTCAGAAACAATATTAAGTAGTACATGTTTGCTGTCAAATTTTAAAGAAAGTCTAATCATTGAACTGATAGAAGCCCCTGGCTAATCACCTGGAACCAGAGTTTGCTGAAGCGCTAAACTAGATTTTGACAGCCATAACTTCTTATGCAGATGCAGAGAGTAATTTTTTTTCATTTCAGTTTATTCAACTAGTACAATTCAATGATTAATTCATTCAAAGTTAAGAAGCCAATTAGAAGATGAAAAAGCTGAAAAGCTTGTTTTCTTCTTCCAATCTCTGAATAAAAATGAGGTGTGAGAGGATGAGATTTACTAGTTCTAAAATCTTGAAGGACATGGTGACCAGAAACAATCAGTTCAATTCACTAACTACAGATAATATTTCCTTTGTTTAATAAGTTAGTTTTAAATGCAAAATATATTATGATAATTTTTGATAAAACTTTTCTTATATATACACAGCACATTTAAGGTAGTTTTATTTAATAAAAAATTAAAATGTTGGTTTGGGACATTTTAATTTCATCTTAATTTCTATCCAAATACAGCTTGACATAAATTTTTTATTTGTGATTTATCATCTAGTAAATAAGAAATGCATCATTCACCATTTTCTAACATAATAAAAATGTAAAAATTAAAAATCTGAATAGCTATTGTCATAAATATAAAGGAAAGGGTAACCGCCTTTCTGTATACAGTGCTGTAAAATCCCTCCTGGCCAGAGGCAAAATCCTTTCACCTGTAAAGGGTAAGAAGCTAAGGTAACCCCACTGGCACCTGACCCAAAATGGCCAATGAGGGGACAAGATTCTTTCAAATCTGGAGTGTGGGGAACAAAGGGTTTGGGCTGTCTGTGTGATGCTTTTGCTGGGAACAGATCAGGAATGCAAGCCTTACAACTCCTGTAAAGTTAGTAAGCAATCTAGCTAGGAAATGCGTTAGATTTTATTTTGTTTAATGGCTTGTAAAATAAGCTGTGCTGGAGGGAATTTATATTCCTGTTTTGTGCCTTTTTGTAACTTAAGGTTTTGCGTAGAGGGATTCTCTATGTTTTGAATCTGATTACCCTGCAAGGTATTTACCATCCTGATTTTACAGAGGTGATTCTTTTACCTTTTCTTTAATTAAAATTCTTCTTTTAAGAACCTGATTGATTTTTCATTGTTCTTAAGATCCAAGGGTTTGGGTCTGTGTTCACCTGTACAAATTGGTGAGGATTATTATCAAGCCTTCCCCAGGAAAGGGGGTGTAGGGCTTGGGGGGGATATTTTGGGGGAAGATGTCTCCAAGTGGTCTCTTTCCCTGTTCTTTGTTTAAAACGCTTGGTGGTGGCAGCATACTGTTCAAGACCAAGGCAAAGTTTGTACCTTGGGGAAGTTTTTAACCTAAGCTGGTAAGAATAAACTTAGGGGGTCTTTCATGCAGGTCCCCACATCTGTATCCTAGAGTTCAGAGTGGGGAAGGAACCTTGACAGCTATATAATTGCTTAAATAAATATGTACAGATATAGTGTTTCTTCCAAGTTAGCAAGAAGCACCAAATTTAGTGTAAAGCCTTTATTTAGTTGCAAATCCACATTTTAATGGATACTAATGAGAATCAATCTTTCTTTTGGAAAATAACTAAAAGTACAAATGCAAAATTATTAAAATTGATGATTTAAAGTGACGTTTTCCTGCTTGCTGATTTAAATCATGAGTCAAATCAGTGATTTAAATTGCTTTGATTTAAATCAAACCATCTTGGGAGGAGGTGTTTGGATTTGATATGATAAGAGAAAGGCGGCCAAGGAAGGGATCCAAGTGTGTGATGATGACAGGTCAGAGCAATAGAAGTGGAAGATAATTTTAGATTGGGATGTGGGGAGAGAGGTGAAGGGTTGGTAGTACAGAGAGAGATTAGTTATCAAGTTGACTAATGCATGGACAAATTTTGCAAGAGCAGAGACAGGGAAGAAGTGTTGGAACTCAGTGAGAGACTGGATGTGGGGAGAAGAGGAGAGGAAAAACTCAAAGTCGACACCAACATTGTGAGTCTCTGAAGTAAAGGATCCTGGAGTTGTCAATGGAAACAGAAGGGAGACGGATCTGAAGCAAAGATAAGCAAGTTCAGTTTCGGACAGTTTGAGTGGAGAGAAATCCTGGAGCAGTGGCTCTCAAGCTTTCCAGACTACTGTACTCTTTTTCAGAAGTCTGATTTGTCTTGTGTACCCCCAAGTTATACCTCACTTAAAAACTACTTGCTTACAAAATGAGACATAAAATACAAAAGTGTTATAGCACACTATTTCGGAAAAATTGCTTACTTTCTCATTTTTACCATATAATTATAAAATAAATCAACTGAAACATAAATATTGTACTTACATTTCAGTGTATAGTATATAGAGCAATATAAACAAGTTGTTGTCTGTATGAAATTTTAGTTTGTACTGACTTCACTAGTGCTTTTAATGTAACCTGTTGCAAACCTAGGCAAATGTTTAGATGAGCTGATGTACGCCCCTGGAAGACCTCTGCGTATGCCCAGGGGTACACGTACCTGGTTGAGAACCACTGTCCTAGAGGAACAGTTAGAGAAATCTAGAAAAAGGAGGAGAGTATGAGGGTGGAGAGGTATATTTGGAAATCACCTGCATATGGAAGCTACAAGGGAAGGGGATGACCTTTCTGAGACAAACAGTATAGAGAAAAAAAGAACAGGGCCAAACACAGAACCAGAGGGATGCCAACAAACAGGAACAGAGATGCGGATGGAGAGACATAAGAGAAAAGCTGATTGAGTAGCCAGTAAGAACTGAGGAAAATCAGAAGAGAACAGATATTATCAAAGAGTGTAGTTTAGAGCAGTGGTGTCCAGCTTGTGGCCATATTGACTCTAAATTGTGGGCCTGGCATGCAGCCATTCGAAGAATGTGTGTTTGATGACAAACTGAAAGTTCGTCCCCAAGCCAGGCCCTGTGATATTTCAGAGGAGGTTACTCACCCTGTACAGTAACTGATGTTCTTCGAGATGAGTGTCCCTGTGGGTGTTCCACTTCAGGTCAAGGTGTGTCCCAGCGCCTTCGATTGGAGATCTCTACAGCAGTACTTCCAAGGGCTGTGCATGTGCTGTGCCTGCCTCTTGAGCGGTCAGTGTTCTAATAGCACGTGCACAGCCCGGGCTCCTCACTTCCTTCTCTACAACGGAGTGTGTTACAAATTCCAAAGTAGAGGGGAGGATGGCGGGTACTGGAGCACCCACAGGGACACTCATCTCGAAGAACATCAGTTACTGCACAGGGTGAGTAACCTCGTCTCCGAGAGAAAGATGTCCCTGTGGGTGCTCCACTTCAGGTGACTGAAAAGCAGTATCCATTAGGATATTCGTGCCTCATCCAAAGTCCCAAAGGCTGTTGACAAGACAGCTCTATCCAATCTGGTGTCAGATGCTGCAGTGTGAATGAGAGCATAGTGATTAGCGAAGGTAAGTTTCGATGCCCAGGTAGCTGGCTTGCATATGTCAGACAGTGGGACATTACGGAGAAAGGCCCTGGAGGTGGAGACAGCTTTGGTAGAGTATGTTCTAATTGATGTAGGAGGTGTATTTGCCTGAGTTGGTAACAAAGGCGTATGCAGTCAACAATCCATTTGGAAAGTCTCTCTGTAGAGATAGCATTTCCTTGTGAGTGCTGAGTAGTAGAGACAAAAAGTCTAGGGGTTTTCCTAAATGGTTTTGTTCTATCCAGGTAAAAGGATAATGCTCTGCGAACATCAAGAGTGTGCATTGTCATTTCAAAGGCATTAGCATGAGATTTTGGGGAAAAATGTTGGAAGGTGTATAGGTTCATTGAGGTGAAAGAAAGAGTGTATCTTAGGTAAGAACCTTGGATGCATGCGGAGTATGACCTTACTGCGGAAGAAAGTGGTATACGGAGGGTCTGCCATAAGCGCCCCCCCCATTTCTCCTACTCATCTGGCAGTTATGATTGCTATGAGGAAGGCGGTCTTCATGGATAGGTGGAGAAGGGAGCAGGTAACTATTAGTTCAAAGGGTCTATACATCAGGGCTTTGAGGACTAGGTGTAAATCCCGAGGTGCAGCAGGTGGTTTCACATCCGGGTATAACGTCTGCATGCCCTTCAAGAACCTTTTGGTGATTGGATGGACAAAGACGGTTACGTTGTCAACCTTATGGTGGAAGGCGGTGATTGCCGCGAGGTGGACCTTGAGTGAGCTCGTAGAGAGGTCAGATGTTTTAAGGTGTAACAGGTAATCCAGTATCAATGGAAGTGAAGCAGAAACTGGAGAGGTCTGTTTGCCAGCGCACCAAGATGTGAACCGTTTCCATTTATGTAGGAAGGTAGTGCGCGTGTTGTGCGTTCTGCCTTGTAGCAAGACAGTGCGTACTTGGTCCAAACATGTTAATTCCGCATTCAAGAACCATTGATCAGCCAGGCCCTTAGGTGGAGAGTTTGTACATCAGGGTGAAATAGTTGTCCTCTGCATTGTGATAGGAGGTTGCCGAGTGGTGGAAGGGGAATGGGTGGCTTGACCGACGTGCAGGAGAAAGGGGTACCACAGTTGTCTCAGCCACGCTGGGGCTATGAAAATGATGTTGGCTCTGTCTATTCATATCTTCTGAATTACTCTGTGCAATACAGGCATTGATGGGAACACGTACATGAGAGTCTTGGTCCAAGGGAGCATAAAGATATTCCACCATGAGTGTTTCCCCTGGCCCGCTCTGGAGTAGAATGTCGGGCATTTTTTGTTTGTTGATGTGATGAATAGATCCAGTTGGGGATAACCCCAGGTCTGGAAAATGTTGGAAAGAATGGTGTCGTTGAGTTCCTACTCGTGCTGTAAGGAGAATGATCGGCTGAGCTTGTCTGCGGTGGTATTCTGTGAATCCGGCAGGTATGAGGCGAAAATATGGATGTTGTGTTGAAGGCACCAGTTCCAAAGTTTTACTGTCTCTGTGCAAAGGGAGTGTGATCGGGCTCCCCCATCTGTTGACATAAAATATGCATGCGATGTTGTCGGTGATTATTCAAATTCGGTGGTTTTGGATGATGGGAAGAAAATGGAGGCAGGCATTGTGTAAAGCCTGGACCTCTAGCAAATTTATGTGAAGCCTGGTTTCTGAAGTGGCCCAGAGACCCTGAGTGATGAGGTGACCGATGTGTGCTCCCCATCCTGTGAGGGATGCATCTGTGGTGATGGTAATTGAAGGACGATCTTGTCAGAAGGGAATCCCGGTGCAGAGGTTCATGGGAGAAGTCCACCAGAGGAGTGAGTCATTGACTTTCTGGGGCATAGTTAGTAACCTGTTTAGCCTATGCTTGTTTGGTTTGTATACCGTGGCTAGCCAACCCTGAAGGCATTGCATGTACAGGTGAGCATTTGCGGCCATAAATGTGCAAGCGGCCATATGTCCTAAGAGCTATAGGGAGCCTCGGACTGTAGTCTGTGGGCTGGCATGTATCTGAGTAATAAGGATGCCCATTGTATGGAATCTGTCCTGAGGGAGAGATGCAAGACCAGTTGTGGAATCGAGGTGGGGGCCGATGAAGGCGATTTGTTGGGTAGGTTGTAAGGTAGATTTGTTTTTGATTATTTGCAGGCCCAAGGTGCGGAAGCAGTGAAGGGTTGCAAGATTTGCATGGTTCGCTTCTATCTGAGTGGGAGACTTGAGGAGACAATCATCCAGGTAAGGAAATATGAGGACTCCTTTTTTCCTGAGATGCTAGCATTACAATTGCTAGGACCTTGGAGAAGACACGTGGTGCAGTGGAAAAGCCAAAAGGGAGGACCCTTTACGGTAGTGTTGCACTCCCACAGCAAACCTGAGGAAACGTCGATGGGCAGGGTGGCTAGAGACATGGAAATATGCATCTTGGAGGTCGAGGGTTGAAAACCAATCCAGAATTATCATTGGGAGAGTAACCATCTGGAATTTCTGTTTCTTGATAAGTTTCAGAGTAGCAGCCGTGTTAGTCTTTATTCGCAAAAAGAAAGGGAGTACTTGTGGCACCTTAGAGACTAATAAATTTATTAGAGCATAAGCTATCGTGAGCTACAGCTCACTTCATCGGATGCATTTGGTGGAAAAAACAGAGGGGAGATTGATATACACACACAGAGAACATGAAACAATGGGTTTATCATACACACTGTAAGGAGAGTGATCACTTAAGATAAGCCATCACCAGCAGCGGGGGGGGGAAGGAGGAAAACCTTTCATGGTGACAAGCAAGGTAGGCTATTTCCAGCAGTTAACAAGAATATCTGAGGAACAGTGGGGGCTGGGGTGGGGGGGAGAAATAACACGGGGAAATGGTTTTACTTTGTGTAATGACTCATCCATTCCCAGTCTCTATTCAAGCCTAAGTTAATTGTATCCAGTTTGCAAATTAATTCCAATTCAGCAGTCTCTCGTTGGAGTCTGTTTTTGAAGCTTTTTTGTTGAAGGATAGCCACTCTTAGGTCTGTGATCGAGTGACCAGAGAGACTGAAGTGTTCTCCAACTGGTTTTTGAATGTTATAATTCTTGACGTCTGATTTGTGTCCATTCATTCTTTTACGTAGAGACTGTCCAGTTTGGCCAATGTACATGGCAGAGGGGCACTGCTGGCACATGATGGCATATATCACATTGGTAGATGCGCAGGTGAACGAGCCTCTGATAGTGTGGCTGATGTGATTAGGCCCTATGACGGTGTCCCCTGAATAGATATGTGGACAGAGTTGGCAACGGGCTTTGTTGCAAGAATAGGGTCCTGGGTTAGCAGTTCTGTTGTGTGGTGTGTGGTTGCTGGTGAGTATTTGCTTCAGATTGGGGGGCTATCTGTAAGCAAGGACTGGCCTGTCTCCCAAGATCTGTGAGAGTGATGGGTCATCCTTCAGGATAGGCTGTAGATCCTTGATGATGCGTTGGAGAGGTTTTAGTTGGGGGCTGAAGGTGATGGCTAGTGGCGTTCTGTTATTTTCTTTGTTGGGCCTGTCCTGTAGTAGGTGACTTCTGGGTACTCTTCTGGCTCTGTCAATCTGCTTCTTCACTTCACCAGGTGGGTATTGTAGTTGTAGGAATGCATGATAGAGATCTTGCAGGTGTTTGTCTCTGTCTGAGAGGTTGGAGCAAATGCGGTTATATCGTAGAGCTTGGCTGTAGACACTGGATCGTGTGGTATGATCTGGATGAAAGCTAGAGGCATGTAGGTAGGAATAGCGGTCAGTAGGTTTCCGATATAGGGTGGTGTTTATGTGACCATCGCTTATTAGCAAGTCCTCACCCATAACTATTTCACATTTGGGGACAATGTATACCTTCAAATCAGCAGCACTGTGATGGGTACCCGCATGGCCCCACAGTATGCCAACATTTTTATGGTTGACTTAGAATAATGCTTCCTCAGCTCTCGTCCCCTAATGCCCCTACTCTACTTGCGCTACACTGATGACATCTTCATCATCTGGACCCATGGAAAAGAAGCCCTTGAGGAATTCCACCATGATTTCAACAATTTCCATCCCACCATCAACCTCATCCTGGACCAGTCCACACAAGAGATCCACTTCCTGGACACTACGGTGCTAATAAGCGATGGTCACATAAACACCACTCTATATCAGAAACCTACTGACCGCAAGGTGGATTAGTTTATCTTTTGTTTTATGTGAATTTTCCCTGTGTTAAGATGGAGGTTTATTCCTGTTTTCTGTAACTTTAAGGTTTTTCCAAGAAGGGGATCCTCTGTGTTTTGAATCTGATTACCCTGCAAGGTATTTACCATCCTGATTTTACAGAGGTGGTTCTTTTACCTTTTCTTTAATTAAAATTCTTCTTTTAAGAACCTGATTGATTTTTCATTGTTAAGATCCAAGGGTTTGGGTCTGTGTTCACCTGTACAAATTGGTGAGGATTATTATCAAGCCTTCCCCAGGAAAGGGGGTGTAGGGCTTGTGGGGGATATTCTGGGGGAAGATGTCTCCAAGTGGTCTCTTTCCCTGTTCTTTGTTTAAAACGCTTGGTGGTGACAGCATACTGTTCAAGGCCAAGGCAAAGTTTGTACCTTGGGGAAGTTTTTAATCTAAGCTGGTAAGAATAAGCTTAGGGGGTCTTTCATGCAGGTCCCCACATCTGTACCCTAGAGTTCAGAGTGGGGAAGGAACCCTGACAGGCGCTCTTAGCAAAATATGAGCGCAAAAATTATGCTAATGTAATGCAATTTATTGATGATGTCTCGGAGGATAAACGACAACAATGTAAAGCAGTGATGTCTGACGGCCAATTGATCCCCTGCACAGCTCTTCAAGCTGCCCTCGATGCTGCGGATGCAGCGGCCAGATCCACAGCCACGGCTGTCGTCATGCGGCAGTCCTCATGGCTTGCTTCTTCCTCCTTCCGAAGGAGATAAATTCACATAAAACAAAAGATAAACTAATCCGCCTTGCCTGGCTTACTTATACTGGTTTCAATATTGGAGACTTGGATTAGGATGGGTTGGAGAAGATGGATTTCTGTCTGGCCTCTCTCAGTCCCAAGAGAAAACAAACACGTAAACAAAGAGCACAAACAAAAGCCTTCCCCCTCCCCCAAGATTTGAAAGTATCTTGTTCCCTTATTGGTCCTTTGGGTCAGGTTCCAGCCAGGTTAGCTGAGCTTCTTAACCCTTCACAGGTAACAGGATGTTGCCTCTGGTCAGGAGGCATTTTATAGTTCTGTATACAGAAAGGTGGTTACCCTTCCCTTTATATTTAAGACACGCCTCCCCCCACCCAAATCACAGATAGGGTGAAACGCTGGCTCTGATTTCTTCCGGGAGCTCTAGAATAAAACAGAGTTAATAAGACACATGCATCTCTAAATATACTACTAACTGTATAAAAACTAACAATATTTCCCACATCTTAAGGACGATTTTGACCAGTTGATTCTGGGAAACTTTCAAGGGAGAGTGCATCAGCCACTTTGTTAGAAGCTCCTGAAATGTGTTGTATGTCAAAATCAAAATCTTGGAGAGCTAAACTCCACTGAATAAGTTTTTTGTTATTTCCCTTGGTGATATGAAGCCCCTGTAGCACAGCATGGTCGGTTTGCAGGTGGAAACACCGTCCCCAAAAGTATGGGCGCAGCTCTTCCAGAGCTTAGACAATGGCATAAAATTCCTTTTCACTGCTGGCTTTCCCTCTCAGACAGCTTCTTGCTGAGAAATACGACAGGATGGAACTCTTGATTCGGTCCTTCCTGCATTAAGACTGCTCCCACACCACGCTTGGACACATCTGTGGGTTTGTCAAAGTCTGGGGCCCTTAGCACAGGGTCAGACATGAGTGTCGCTTTAAGCTGGTTAAAAGCCTTCTGACACTCTTCAGTCCACTGAACGGCATTTGGCTGTTTCTTTTTGATTAGGTCTGTCCGTGGGGCGGCGATTTGGCTGTATTGTGTTACAAATCGCCTATAATATCCAGCCAACCCTCAGAAGGATTGGACCTGTGTCTTTGACTTTGAGGCAGGCCACTTTTGGATAGCATCCACTTTGGCCTTTAGGGGGTTGATAGTTCTTTGACCCACCTCGTGTCCAAGATAAGTCACTCTGTTTAGGCCTATTTGACACTTCTTAGCCTTAACAGTTAGTCCTGCCTCCCTTATTTGCTCGAAGACTTTTTGTAGATGTTCCATGTGTTCTGCCCAGGAATCCAAAAATATGGCCACATCGTCAAGGTAGGCGACTGCATATTCTCCCAATCCCGCTGGGAGACCATCTACAAGTTTTTGGAAGGTGGCGGGTGTATTCCGCAGCCCGAAAGGGAGCACATTAAATTCATACAGCCCGATATGTGTGCTGAAGGCTGACCTTTCCTTGGCGGATTCATCTAGCGGTACCCTGCCAGTACCCCTTGCAGTCCCAAGAGAAAACAAACACGTAAACAAAGAGCACAAACAAAAGTCTTTCCCCTCGCAAGATTTGAAAGTATCTAGTTCCCTTATTGGTCCTTTGGGTCAGGTGCCAGCCAGGTTAGCTGAGCTTCTTAACCCTTTAGAGGTAGCAGGATGTAGCCTCTGGCCAGGAGGGATTTTATAGCACTGTATATAGAAAGGTAGTTACCCTTCCCTTTATATTTATGACAGCACCGCATAGTTCGCTACTCTTAATTGCAAAGTGGAAGAAGAATACACTTTGCGGCCGAAGGAATCCAGTCTCTTGTTATTTTTGTCTGATGGAGTGGAGCGGAAGTGTTGGTATTTGTTTTTTCTGATTGGCCCTGTCAACCACTAAAGAATTAGGAGAGGGGTGCGTAAATAGAAACTCAGAACCCTTAGATGGAACAAAATATTTTCGGTCTAATCTCTTGCTAGTGGGTGTTATTGTAGCTGAGGTCTGCCAAATAGTTTTAGCAGGTTCCATAATGGCCTCATTTATTGGTTGGGCTATTTTGGAGGAGGTCGTAGCTTGCAGGATGTCAGTAAGCTCATGGTGTGTTTCAGGTACCTCTTCCAGGGGAATATTGAGCTCTTCTGCTACTCTGTGACACAATTCTTGAAAGTGAGCAAGTTCATCAGTAGCAGGAGGTGATGGGGGTACCATGGTGTCTTGTGATGTTATCGCTATAGAAGAGGTGTGTGGGGCAGTGTCCTCTGTAGGGGTGGCGGCCACTTCAGGTCTTATCTGGGTTTCAGTGTAAGCAGGCAGTGGGGAGGGTCTGACAGCTTTCCTCCAGGCAGCCCGTGGAAGACCTGAGTGTGGTGTGGTGTAGGTCCATGGACCCCAGTGTGGCCATTGCCCCAGGGGGGGAGCATAGGTGGTCCCATCCAGGGATTGCCATACCAGTGTGGATAGCCTTGAGGATATGGAGATCGTGCTGAAATGCATCTCCCAGTTGTAGGTAACTGACTCTGGGGAGAGTATTGAGAGAAAACATCTGGTCATCGTATTCCTCTTCCTCCCACACATCATTGGAGGGGCTTGAAGTGGTAGGGGAGTACTGAAGGTAGGGTGCTAAAGGTCTCGGTGATAGGCTGGTGCTAAGAAGAGGAGAGTCTGGGGCATGGGACACCCTTAAATCCTCTGGCTGTAAAAGCTGCAGTGCAGCTGAGTGACCAGGAGTCGGTGCTGGTGTAGCTGGTGAAGGCCGTCTGCTGGCGCACTGAAGGGTGTCCCGGGGGTGCAAGCTGGCTCCGCAGAATAGGAGCCCCTGAGGTAGGCACTGCAAGGGAGGCAGGAGACCTCAGAAGGCTCGGTGCTGAGAGTGGCGGCTGTAAAAGTGGCACCGCAAGATCAAAGGACGGTGCCGCAGCCATCGCTTGTGCTGTGAGCACCGTGGTAGCTCTCGGCAATGTACTAGCAAAGGTGGCTGTAGGAGAGCTGAAAGAGGCGGGCAACTGGAAGCCCTGAGCCTTGGTACCGTGTAGTGGGGCAGCCGACTCACGGTCGGTGCCCGAGGTGCCTGCCCTGTGGAAGGTGCTGAACCGCAGAGCCGGAGTCAGCGGAGACCGGAGAGCCAGTTTTAACTTTTTCCCCAAGGAACAACTCCTGAGGGGAGAGGAAGATGTCCATTTTTTTCTTTTCCTTTGCCTCTGGAGGGTGTCACAGAGGTTTGCTGGCCAGAGTCAGAGGCAGGTCTGAGGCAGTTTTCCAGGAACAGCATTTTAAGCCTGAGCAACCTGTCCTTGCGGGTCCACGCTTTCAATTTGTTACAGTAGACGCATTTTTGGGGTACATGAGACTCCCCCAAACAGCGTATGCACTGTGAATGCCTGTCCAAGATGGAGATGGCATCCTTACAGGAGGCACATCTCCTGAAGCCTGGGAAGCCAGGCATGTCTGAAACTGCGGAGGTGTTGTTTTTTTTTAAAGAAATAAAAGTAACAGCTAATGTAACTTATCTAACTAAACTGAGAAACAAACTAACTAGCTAGTCTCAAAGAGCAATGCTGAACTTTGTCTCTAGCCGGGGATGGTAGAGAAGGAAGTGAGGAGCCCGGACTGTGCATGCGCTATTAGAACACTGACAGCTCGAGAAGCAGGCACAGCGCGTGCACAGCCTGTAGAGGTACTGCTGTAGAAATCTCCGATCGAAGGCGCTGGGAGGCACCTTGACCTGAAGTGGAGCACCCACAGGGACGTCACTCAAAGAAGAAATTACAGTTCCTCAATCAGCCCCATCATTACAAGGAGGGCGTAAGGGGCGCTGCCTCCTATTGCTTCCCCTGCAGCAGCTCTGATACGAGCCAGTGGTACTCTGACCAGTTGCTGTCCCTTCCCTGCCTCAGGTACTCAGCAGCACCCAAACTGGCCACCTATGGCATTGCCAGGAAAATAGGAGAGAGCACTTCTAGCTACTCCATTGCCTGCTTTCGTACAGGAGCCCCAGCAAGAGCAACACAGGAGTTTGACTGATTCTGCATGAGCCTAGGAGAGCGTGTTGCAAAGGCTAAGCACCCTGCCCACATGCGGCCACCCAGCGCAGCCCACAAGGAAAATGGAAATGAGAAGCTAAGAACTAACAGTTAGTTACAGCTCCCTGATTCTCTGCCCCTGCACTAATTAGAGCACTACTTTGTGGTATCTTCAGCAGTAGCTGAGCTCTTTCTGCACTACCTAAGTGGGGCAGATCCTCTGGCCTGTTCTACTCTATTTGTGCCAAAGTACTGATTATGGCCCACTGACCTTTTTGAAATAAAATATTTGGCCCTCAAGCTAAAAAGATGGAGACCATTGGTTTAGAGTTTGAAGCATCATACTGAAATCACAATAATCCCATGGACTACAAATTCAAATCCTAAGGTCAGCTAGGCCCATCGTCCCTCTGAATTTGATAACTGAGTTCCGTATATGTTATTATATAGGGGATCATTTTTAAGACTTAAAAAAACTGAAATCCTTTTTAGTCTTTGTGAACAGAAAAGATGTGTGCTAGTTAATGGTCCCCTTCCATCCAAGAGGTGGCTGCATTTTAGTGGTGTGGGTATGGGAACAGCTGTGTCATTTAATATATCATAAGAATGGCCCAACTGGGTCAGACCAAAGGTCCATCTAGCCGAGTATCCTGTCTTCCGACAGTGGCCAGTGTCAGGTGCCCCCCAAGGAATGAACAGGTAACCTTCAAGTGATCCATCCCCTGTCACTCATTCCCAGCTTCCGGCAAACAGAGGCTGGTGACACCATTCCTGCCCATCCTGGCTAATAGCCATTGATGGACCTATCCTCCATGAATTTATATAGTTCTTTTTTGAACCCTGTTATGGTCTTGACCTTCACAACATCTTCTAGCAAGGAGGTCCACAGGTTGACTGTGCACTATGTGAAGAAATACTTCCTTTTGTTTGTTTTAGACCTGCTGACTATTAATTGCATTTGGTGAATCCTAGTTCTTGTGTTAAGGAAGTGTTGTTTACTACTTCTCATATCTACTTTCTCTACAGCAGTCATGATTTTATAGCCCTCAATCAGATCTCCCCTTAGCTGTCTCTTTTCCAAGCTGAAAAGTCCCAGTCTTATTAATCTCTCCTCATATGTTCCATACCCCTAATCATTTTTGTTGCCCTTTTCTGAACCTTTTCCAATTCCAATATATATTTTTTGAGATGGGGTGACCACATCTGCACACAGTATTCAAGATGTGGGCGTACCAGGGATTTATATAGAGGCAATGTGATATTTTCTGTCCTATTATCTATCGCTTTCTTAATTATTCCCAGCATTCTGTTCACTTTTTTGACTGCCACTGCACATTGACAGGTTTCAGAGTAGCAGCCATGTTAGTCTGTATTAGCAAAAAAGAAAAGGAGTACTTGTGGCACCTTAGAGACTAACAAATTTATTTGAGCATAAGCTTTCGTGAGCTACAGCTCACTTCATCGGAAGCTTATGCTCAAATTAATTTGTTAGTCTCTAAGGTGCCACAAGCGCTCCTTTTCTTTACTGCACATTGAGTGGATGTTTTCAGAGAACTATCCACAGTGATTTCAAGATCTCTTTCTTGAGTGGTAACAGCTAATTTAGACCCATCATTTTGTATGTATAGTAGGGATTATCCTTTACAATGTGCATTACTTTGCATTTATCAACATTAAAATTTCATCTGCCATTTTGTTGCCCAGTCACCCAGTTTTGAGAGATCCTTTTGTAGCTCTTCGCAGTCTGCCTGGGTCTTAACTATCTTTAGTAATTTTGTATCGTCTGCAAATTTTGCTACCTCACTGTTTACCCCTTTTTCCAGATCATTTCTGAATCTGTTGAATAGGATTGGTCCGAGAACAGACCCTTGGGGGACACCACTATACCATTAAGGCTATTTCCATTTAAGAACTTTTCCATCTACTGACTTTGACAATAAGCTTGGAATTTAAATATATGCATGCAGAGAATGATTTACAACTAAATGTTTTGTACCCAATTTAAGTGTAAAAAATAATGCTTTAAATCACTAAAAGAATATTGAATAGGTTTTCATGATTAATAATGGAGAAATACTTATTAAGGTGAATTTAACAAGGTTGCATGAGATGACTTCCTGGAAACTGGTATCATATTTTTTCCTGAACTATACTATTATTGACTTTTAGCAATAAACTTGACTCAGATTGGTTATTTGGTCTCTTGCGTATATTTCATAACATATCGAAGTGTGGTCAAGCAATTGACAATACAATATATCAACAGTATTCTGATGAATAGTCTATCAATAAAGTTACATAGTATCAGAAGATTAGTAGTATTAATTTTTCATAATTTATTCCACTAAACCTCTTCCTCACAGGCATGTAAGTATCTTGTATCTTGTGTAAGGATCTGCCTATTGATTCAGTAAGTCGGAACTATCCCAAAGAAAGCTTTTTGTTGTTGTTGTTGTTTTTTTAAATACACCTTCATGTTCATATGTTTTAATTAAAAATAAAACAGGAAACCTTGTATGGGTGCCTGTAAGATGCCTGTAACCCCACACAGCAGAATCTGAAAACACATCGCGGGCAAGTGCCAGTATTCAGTAATAGCTGAGCAATGGATCTGTTCTTTTCTGTCAATGCAAACATTCTGGATAATCCTAATTAAAAATAAAATAAAACAGGGTCAGTAACTGATTTTCATGTTTCACTTCTAAACCTAATCTGCATAGAAGAAAACAAAGTCAGAGGTGTCTGCATCATCCCCCAACCAACCCTCCTTAGAATAAACATAATTTGGTGCAAACAGTACAAGGATTCACACACCAGATTGGGGGTCATTGCACCAGTTTATAATTTTCATAATGTTTGAATGAAGTTTTGGCTTAGGTTAGAAGCATCATTTGTTTGGTGAGGTCAACCTATTCCTAGTGACCATTTTTGCACATTACACTTGTTCATTATTTGTAGTCACAGGATTATTGACCCAAGAGAAAATAGCTCTGCTGCTGAAGGCCAGTAGTCATAGTTGTTTGGAGGAAAATACACAGACTCACAGACATTAAGGTCAGAAGAGTCCATTGTGATCATCTAGTTCAACGTTTTTCAAACTGGGGTCCGCGGACACCTGGGGGTCTCCAAGGGTACTCCACAGGGTCCACGGACCCCGCTGATCAACTCCTCCTCCTCCCTCCCTTTCTCAATTCCTCTCCCTCCATCTCCCGGAGGCTACTGAAGCTAAACTGGTAGATTTTAGTCTGGCCTTGCAGTGGGACTAAGGCAGGCTCCCTGCCTGCCCTGGCTCTGCACTGCTCCCGGAAGCCGCCAGCACATCCCTGTGGACCCTGGCGGAGCAGGTCTCCGCTCTCTGCCCCGCCCCTAGCTTTGACTCCACAGCTCTCATTGGCTGGGAACTGCAGCCAATCGGAGCTGCAGGGGCAGTACCTGCAGAGACCCTCTTGCCTAGGAGCCGCTGCCAGAGAGATGTGTGGTCACTTTCACGAGCCGCACCCCCTCTCACACCCAAACTCCCTCCCAGAGCCCACACCCCCTTCCCAGAGCCAGCACTCCCTCCCAGAGCCCACACCCCAAACCCCCTCCCACTTCCAAACTCCCTCCCAGAGCCTGCACCCCCACCTCCTGTCCCAGCCTGGTGAAAGTGAAATAGGTTAGGGAAGAGCGAGCATGAAGGGAGGGGGGATGGAGTGAGTGAGGGGCGGGAAGAGGTTGGACAGGGTGGAGTTTGGGGGAAGGGGTGGAGTGGGGGCGGGGCCTGGGGCTGATCAGGGAGTTTGGAGGTCCCTGAAAATTTTTAAATCAAAATGGGGGTCCTTGGGTTGCTAAAGTTTGAGTCTGACCTACTGCACATTGCAGGCCACAGAACCTCACCCATCCACTCCTGTAATAGACCCCAATCTCTGACTGAACATGCTAAACTTCTACCCAGTCCTATTGCATCTTATATATATGGTGCATTACACTAGCTGACATACTTGCAGGTGGAGACAGGGAACAAGCAGACTTCTTTGAACAATGTGTCCCAAAGGACAAATTCATATTAAAAGAAATCCTACACATGTTCAAATCCCAACAATGGCAGAGGTCATAAAGTGAGAGCCAAGTATATGTTTCTCTATCCTTTAAAGCCTACAAAGCCAACAGTAGTTCTTCCCCACCTACCACCCCTTTCCCAGTTTTTAGGACTCCTTGAGTATCACTGTTCACCCCAGATTTTTTTTTTTTTTTTAATTTTCTAGCACTTCCAGCCACAGAGCTGGCCTTCAAAACATAAACCAACTGGCTAGGACTGGAAGTCTCAATTATTTTTTTCCCTAAAATAATTTATGTTTTTGAGGGGCCTGGGAGGAGTGTCAGGTTCCTGATAGAAGAGGAGCACCCAGGAGTCCACTGATGCTGCTAAGGAAGCATAAGTATTAGATTCCAGCCACAAGCTGTCTGCCTCCAGCTCAGCCACTTCTCTTTGAGCTGCCAGTGTGGCATCCACCCATAACGGATGCAAGCAAAATAAGGTAGGGGCACACCACCAGACTGAGTCTGCCCACCCATCACCAACAGTAGGCCTCCACCACTCCGCTTCCCCTCCCCCCACCCCCGCAGCTGCCCTGAAGAAGAAAGGAGGCACTAAGGAAGAAAAAGAAATTCTCATCACTCTTTAAAAATGCATTAAGTTTTAGAGCTCCCCCAAGTCAGTGTACTAAGCCTCCCAATCAACTTTCAGTAACTATTTATATTACAATGGCATCCGGATACCCCAGTAATGGTCAGGGCCCTAATGTGTTAGGTGCTGTACAAACAGTGTTTAGAATGTGCCCGCCTGAAAGGTGTCACAGACCCAACAAAGAAATTTTCTACAATTCTTACTCAGTCGCTGAGGGGTTCCCTACCTGCTTTCCCCACATCTGTGGGCAGAGCAGCCAATAGGAGCTGCTGCAGGAAACAAAAAAAACACTGCACCTTCCAGTAAGAAAGGGCCCAGCAGCTCAGGGTGGCTCTGCTTGCTCTTCCACTCCTGTGAGCAATAGGATAGGGCTCCTCTGAGCAATGGGATAGGGCTCCTCTGCTCCTTCCCTCTGCAACACCTGGCATGGGAAGCAGAGTCCTCCCTGCTGCAGCTCTCCCAGGCCAGGAGAGCAGGGTGAAGAATACCAGGAGCTGCAGGAAGAGCAGAGGTGAGGCTGGTTGCGCAGAACTGATATTGGGACTGGCAGAGCTTGGGGCAAAACAGGTCCACGGATAGAATTAATGAGGGGTTGAAGGGGCTTAACGGATGAGGGTCAGAGTCAGGGACAGACAGGTATGATATTGCTTTCATTTCTGTGGCACTTTTACCACTGCGTACAGACACATAGGGAAATACAGTACCTGCTGCAAAGAGTATACAGTCTGAAAGGAAACTAGAATTACAAATTTTAAGTCTGATCCTAGTCTTTTTTGTACATACAAGTTTTTAGGATCTAATTTATTAACTTCATTCTGTTTCATGAAACTTCAGTCAACTCGTCAGGGTAACATGTGTCTCAGGCTGTAATATTTCAAATGAGGGATTTAAAAAACAACAAATGATGAGGAAGATAATAAAAATGAATAACTGAAAGACACATAAAATTCCATTCCCAGAGAGCAGTTTTACATTTAATTCACGAAGTGAGAGGATATCTTTCAAACATGCACACACGTGTGTGAGACTTGGGGCAGGGCTCTGACAGCAGCATGTGAATAAATTTTAATGACTAAATAGGCCTCTTTCCAAATCACTAATTCATAGCGCTCACAGAAATCCACCCACTCTTGAGAGGTTCTTCCTCAATCCACCCATCCCTGGGATTATTGTGCTTACTGTAACAGCTGAAATACAGGCTGAAGGACAAGTGCTAGTATTAATGGTAGGACCCAGATATCCTGGATGTAATAGCTGGCAGACTTCTTCACCAAATAGTCACCGAAACAACAAGAAGTGATGCCGTTTTAGTTCAAACAATCATGAGCTAATTCAGTTTAAACTAAATTGAGGAATACACAAAACTAGATCTGCAACTGGGGTCCTTAATTGCAAAAGAGCAAACTTAAAAAAATTAAGGGAATTAGGTAGGGAAGTGGACTGGACTGAAGAACTCAATGATCTGAAGGTGGAGGAGGTTTGGAGTTACTGTAAGTCAAAGTTCAAGAATCTATGTGAAGTCTCCATCCCAACAAAGGAGAAAAAATTTGTAAGGAAGGGTTGTAGACCAAATTGGATGAGCTAACTCTCAAACAGATTATTGAGACAGCAGAAAGCTTACATGGAATGGAAGATGGGATGGATCAGCAAGAAAAGCTACCTCTTGGAGGTCAGATAGTATAGGGAAAAAGTGAGAACTGCCAAAAAGAGTTGGACCTTGCAAAGGAAATTAAAATCCATAGTAAAAGGTTCTATAGCCATATAAATAAAAAGAAAACAAGGAAAGAAGAAGTGGGACTGCTAAATATTGAGGATGGAGTGGAGATTAAAGATAATCTAGGCATGGCCCAACATTTAAACCAATGATACTGTGGCTCACAGCTCGCAAGTGGCTCTTTAACGTGTCTCCTGTGGCTCTTTGCAATAGGATATTAAAACACTGCATGATTTAATTAACCAATCTAAGCTATTAACCAATCAAGATGCTTTTACTATGTTATTAACCAATTAAGTTATCAACTTGCACTACATTATTAACTTATTTGTTGTGAGAATACTGTTTAAGTATGAATAGTAGTATAGCAAATGAAACAATGAATTTGGGGTAATGTCAATCACTAATTTGGCTCCTGAATCACTGAGACCTGAATATCACTGACTTACATGAATACTTTGCCTCAATTTTTTAGAAAGAAAACAAGGAGCTTAAGGGTAGTGGCAGGTTAGTTAATGAAAATGAGGATAAGGAAGTCAAAATCATCACATCCAAGGTGGAAGTCAAACTCAAACAGATTAATGAACTGCTAATATAGTAACTATTTTTAAGAAAGGAAAAAAAGTGATTTAGGAAACTGCGGGCCCGTTAGTTTGACCTCAGTTACATATAAGGTTTGGAACAAATTTTAAAAGAGAAAGTAGTAAAGGTAAACAGTAATTGGGGTAAAATACAACATGGCTTTACAAAAGGTAGGTCGTGCCAGTCCAACCTGATATCTTTCTTTGAGAAGATAACTGATTTTTTAGACAAAAGCAGTGCAGTAGACCTAATCTACCTGGATTTCACTAAGGCATTTGAAACTGTTCCACAGGGGAAATTATTAGTGAAATTGGAGAATTGAAAGTTAATAAGGAACTGGTTAAAGAGGCGACAACAATGGGTGATACTGAAAGGTGAACTATCAGGCTGGAGGGAAGTTACTAGTGGAGTTCCTCAGGAATTGATCTTGAAACCAATCTTATTTAACACTTTAATTAATGACTTGAGACAAAAAGTGGGATTGTGCTAATAAAATTTGCAGACGATACAGAGTTGGGAGGTATTGCAAATATGGAGGAGGACTGGAATATCATACAAGAAGATTTAGATGACCTTGAGCAATAAAAATGGGATGCAATTAAAAAAATGCAAAGTGTAAGATCACGCATTTAGGGACTATCCAACAGAATTTTTTCTATAAGCTTGGGGACGTATCAGTTGGAACCGACAGAAGAGAAAGACAGACCTGGGGGTATTGGTTAATCACAGAATGACTGTGTGCCTCCAGTATGATGTGGCCATGAAAAAGGCTAATGCAGTCCTAGATGCATCAGGCAAGGTATTTCCACTAAAGATAAGGAAGTGCTATTACAATTCTACCAGGCACTAGTGAGCCCTCATCTGAAATACTATGTGCAATTCTGATCTCCCATGTTGAAGAAACATGAATTCAAACTGGAACAAGTGCAGAGAAGGGCTAATAGGACAATCAGAGGAATGTAAAACCTACCTTACGAGAGAAGACTCACGGAGCTTAGCGTGTTTAGCCTAATGAGACAAAGGCTGAGGGGAGATATGATTGCTCTCTATATATACACATCAGAGGGATAATTCCTCTCCCTCCCTGGTATTTATTTAAGTTAAGGGCCAATGCTCGCAGTAGAACAAATGGATACTAACTGGCCATCAACAAGTGTAGGTTTCAAATTAGATGAAGGTTTCTAACCATCAGAGGAGTGAAGTTCTGGAACAGTCTTCCGGGGGAAGCAGTGGGGGCGAAAAACTTAACTGGCTTCAAGACTGAGATTGGTAAATTTATGGAGAGGACAGTATGATGAGACTGCCTAGACTGGCTGGTGGTTCATCTGTGACTGCTATTAGCAAATATCCCCAATGGCTGGAGATGAGATACCTGATAAAGAGAGCTCTAAGGACTTGTCTGTACTACTGCTTAAGTCAATGTAAGCGATGTCCCTAAAGGGTGTGAAAAAAACCACACCCTGAGCCACATAACTTACATTGACTTAAATCAGTGTCTACACCACAGGTGGGCAAACTACGGCCCACAAGACCCTCCTGTCCGGCCCCTGAGCTCCTGGCCCAGGAGGTTAGTCTCTGGCCCTTCCCCCGCAGTCTCAGCGCACCAAGCCACTGGCGCAACACTCTGGGCAGCTGGGCAACAGAGTTGCAGAGCCGTGGCCTGACCTAGTGCTCTGGGCAGCGCGGGAAGGGGGGTGGTCAGGGGACAGGGAGCAGGGGATGATGGATGGAGCAGGAGTCCCAGGGGGCCGGCAGGGGACAGGAGGGGTTGGATGGGGCAGGAATCCCGGGGGAGCCATCAGGGGGCAAGAAACGGGGGGCGGGCTAGGAGGTGAGGGCCGGACCATGCCTGGCTGTTTGGGGAGACAGAACCTCCCCTAACCAGCCTTCCATACAATTTTGAAAATCCAATGTGGCCCTCACACCAAAAGTTTGCCCGCCCCTGGTCTACACCATGCTATATCAGCAGGAGACACTCTCCCACTGACAGAGCTTCCGCCTTTTGTTAAGGTGGAGTAATTAGGTCAATGGGAGAGCGCTGTCCCGTCAACATAACGCAACTTCACCAGATGCACTGCAGCAATACCCATTTAGTATAGTAGTGAAGACAAGCCCTAAGTTACTATAGAGAATTCTTTCCCAGGTGTCGGGCTGATAAATCTTGCTGCCATTCTCAGGGTCTAACTAATCGCCATATTTGGGGTCAGGCAGGAATTTTCCCTCAGCTCAGATTGGCAGAGATCCTGGGAGGGTTTCGCCTTCCTCTGCAGCATGGGGCCTGGGTCACTTACAGGTTTAAACTAGAATAAATGGTCAATTCTCTGTAACTTGAAGTCTTTAAATCATGATTTGAGGACATCAGTAACTCAGCCAGAGGTCACAGGTCTATTACAAGAGTGGTGGAGGAGGTTCTGTGGCCTGCAATGTGCAGGAGGGTCAAACTAGATGATCACAATGGTCCCTTTATGCCTGGGGGAATTGTGCACCAAAAAATGAAAAATTCTGCATATTTTATTTGTCAAAATAACACAATATAATCATGCTAGTTTCAATTACTTTGGTAATTTATTTCAAAATACCTGTCAGCAAGTATATCCGTAACAATACGGACAACAATAAAGATTCATCCAGGAGTAGAGAGTTAAAGAAACCCCTGCGCCCACTGCAGGATCAAGGTACAAGTTACTGTAAAGTAGGAGAAATGGGGAGGAAAGCAGAGAGCAGATGAATCAGTTGAGAGAATACATTAGTTTAGTGGGATCTGTCCCCACTCTCTTCCTAGGAAAAGGAGAGGGTGCTCCTTGCTTCTCTGAGGGCAAATAGACCCCAAGACCCACTTAGCTGCTCCTAACCCCCCTCCCTTCAGTTCCCCCTCCTTCAGGATCCTTGCCCCAGAAATTATTCCCCTCAGCTACTCCTCACACACTCACTGCCTCTTCTGTCAGGATACAGTACTATACCATCTCTGCTCCCTTACCCTGGAGACTGACTCCTCTTCCCCACCCCACTGGTCCCCACAAGGCTCCAACAGCCCCCCCCCCCGCCACTGGGGACCCTCTACTTCTTCCCATCTACCCCCGGGGGCCCTCTGCTTCTTCCTCCTCATCATAACTGGGGACCCTGTGCTCCCCTCTCCAACCATGATTGACCGCTTTCTTGCCTGCCCCACCCTCAGAGGCCCTGACCATGGGAGACAGAGCCGGAAAACGCTAGCTCCTAGAGAAGGGGAACTGACAGCATCATGCTGCAGGTAAGAGTTATGCTTGGGGCTGAAGCATGCATGGCAAGCAGCTACAGTCTGAAACTCAGAGGGCAAAGATGCCCCCCCGCCCAGCCCAGGCTCCCCATACTGCTTGTGTCAGCCTCACACCTCTGCAGGGCAGGTGCACCAACAGGAGTACAGCTGCACCCGACCCTGACACAATGCAAGGGCTGGGCCTGCCCCAGAAACACCCTGGGGCCCTGCCCCTCTGCACCAGGATAGTGAGCAAGAGAGAAAGAGTCTCACGCCCAGTCCCGCTTTCCCCCACCCCCACCAGCGATTTACTCTCTCCTGGTTGTTCCCACCCAAACCGACATACCTGCTCAGGCCTGCTGCCAGGGAGTGGCGCCCTGTGGCAGCTTCCCTTTGCTTCCCTATCAGAATCTATTATTTTGCAGGGAAACAAAATAATCGGGGGGGGGGGGAGGGAGGGAGAAGAGAGGAGCTGCACATACACCGTGGTGCAGAATTCCCCCAGGAGTACCCCTTCTGACCGTAAAGTCTATGAATCTATGACAGCATCCATCCCATTCAACTGCATAGGGGGACATTTGCACGCCCGTTAGAGGGACCACTATGAGTTCTTTCATGCGAAGATGAGACATTAAAGGGAAACCTTAACAATTAAACATTCAATGTGTACGCAGGTATATGGGGGGGGGGGGGGTGACCACACGTATAAGTGTATCGATAGGGAATTAACCCTACCCCGCCCGGTACAAGATCAGTACGCGCAACCAGAAGACAGTGCAAACCGTGCCCATCCCGGGGGCGGGCGCTGAAGGACAAGCCTACGGGCAGGGCTGCAGGCCCCCCGCCCGGAAGCGCTGCTGGCGGCACACAAGGGGCGCCCCGCAGCGCCCCCTGGCCAATGGGAGCACACCCCGGGGCCCCGCCTCGCGCAGGCCAAGGCCTCCCCGTTCAGCGCCACAGGGGGACCCTACGCCGGGGCCAGGGGCGCCTCCTACCTCCTCCGCCCGGCGCAAGGAGCGGGAGCCTTTCTTGAAGCCGGGGGAACCATGAACTCCGTGCCCCTAGAGCGCAGCGTGCGCGCGCATTCCAGTCCCCCCGGAAACAGGCGTCCCAGCAGGAAGGTTCCGGGCCCGCCACCATCGCTCAGCCGGGCTCCGAGGAGGCAGCGGCCGCTTCTTCCGCATCGCGTGTCCGTTTCCGCCCGCCGGTGACAATCCTGCCGGCGGCCCTCAGCTCTCCTCCGGGGGAGGGAAGGTCAGCAGAGCCGCCGAGCTGGGGGAGGCCGGAGCAGCGGCAGCCAGAGACGTCGATCCGAACGCCCGGCCTGGCCCGGAGTCGCCGCGCCCTCCGGCGGATGAGCAGCTCGGCGCTCCCCCCGTCAGGCCTGGCAAGGCCGCGATCAGGTGGGGAGGGAGGGAGCAGGCTGGGCTGGAGCGGCGCGGGCGGGCGGGCGCAGCGGAGCCGGAACGGGGGAGATGGCGTCTCAGCCGCCGCCTCCCAAGCCCTGGGAGAACCGGCGCCTGGCGGGAACCGCGGCCCCGGCCTTCCAGTGAGTGCACCCCCCCCTTTCCCGAGGATACACCCTCAGAGACCTGCCCCGCCCCCCATGCAGGGGGAGAGACACCCCCCCGCGGACCCTGCCCCGCCCCCCATGCAGGGGGAGAGAGACACCCCCCCCGCGGACCCTGCCCCGCCCCCCATGCAGGGGGAGAGAGACACCCCCCCCGCGGACCCTGCCCCGCCCCCCATGCAGGGGGAGAGACACCCCCCCGCGGACCCTGCCCCGCCCCCCATGCAGGGGGAGAGACACCCCCCCCGCGGACCCTGCCCCGCCCCCCATGCAGGTGGAGAGAGACACCCCCCCCGCGGACCCTGCCCCGCCCCCCATGCAGGTGGAGAGAGACACCCCCCCCGCGGACCCTGCCCCGCCCCCCATGCAGGGGGAGAGACAACCCCCGCGGACCCTGCCCCGCCCCCCATGCAGGGGGAGAGAGACCCCCCCCACGGACCCTGCCCCGCCCCCCATGCAAGGGGAGAAAGAAACCCCCCCACACACGGACCCTGTCCCGCCCCCCATGCAGGGGAGAGAGACACCCCCCCACACACGGACCCTGTCCCGCCCCCCATGCAGGGGGAGAGAGAAACCTCCCCACACACGGACCCTGTCCCGCCCCCCATGCAGGGGGAGAGAGACACCCCCCCACACACGGACCCTGTCCTGCCCCCCATGCAGGGGGAGAGAGAAACCTCCCCACACACGGACCCTGTCCCGCCCCCCATGCAGGGGGAGAGAGACACCCCCCCACACACAGACCCTGTCCCGCCCCCCATGCAGGGGGAGAGAGACACCCCCCCACACACGGACCCTGTCCCGCCCCCCCATGCAGGGGGAGAGAGACACCCCCCCACACACGGACCCTGTCCCGCCCCCCATGCAGGGGGAGAGAGACACCCCCCCACACACGGACCCTGTCCCGCCCCCCATGCAGGCGGAGAGAGACACCCCCCCCACGGACCCTGCCCCGCCCCTCATGCAGGGGGAGAGAGACACCCCCCCACACACGGACCCTGTCCCGCCCCCCATGCAGGGGGAGAGAGACACCCCCCCACACACGGACCCTGTCCCGCCCCCCATGCAGGGGGAGAGAGACCCCCCCCCACACACGGACCCTGTCCCGCCCCCCATGCAGGGGGAGAGAGACACCCCCCCACACACGGACCCTGTCCCGCCCCCCATGCAGGCGGAGAGAGACCCCCCCCCACGGACCCTGCCCCGTTCCTTCTCCCCTGGGGGCAGGAGAGACTCCCTCCCAGGGACTCTGCTACGGACCCCTGCCACTTCCTGCCAGGGACCCTGCCACAGACCGCTTCTTCCCGCCCCTAGGAGGAGAGAGACTCTGTCACATGGACTTTGCTCTCCTGTCCCCCACAGTTCATGAAGATTTGGGGATAATGTTAATGATTATGGGTACTGATCTTGAACCTCTGAATTTATTTAGGTCTGCTGATTTGGGTGCCAGCCTGCTGACCAGGCCTGGACAACCCACACGAGTACCTCCGCCTATTTTGCCACGACCATCACAGCAGACAGGGAACAGTAGCCTGAGCAATTTCAGACCTGCATACAGCAGTTCCTTTTCTCCAGGCTATGGCACATATGGAAACTCCTTTTATGGAAACTATAGCCCTTACAGTTATGGATATGGTGGTATGGGCTATAACCGGTTTCGTACAGACGATCTACCTCCCAGCAGATTTGTTCAGCAGGCTGAAGAGAGCAGCAGAGGTGCATTTCAGTCCATTGAAAGTATTGTGCATGCATTTGCCTCAGTCAGTATGATGATGGATGCTACCTTTTCAGCTGTTTATAACAGTTTCAGGGCTGTGTTGGATGTAGCCAATCACTTCTCCCGACTCAAAATACACTTCACAAAAGTGTTTTCGGCTTTTGCATTAGTCAGAACTATAAGATACCTCTACAAACAGCTGCAGCGGCTGCTGGGTCTGCGGAAGAGCTCTGAGAATGAGGATTTGTGGGCTGAAAGTGAAGGAACTGTGGCTCGCATTGGCCCAGAGGACCGGACAGCTAACTCAGCAAAATCCTGGCCCATTTTCTTGTTCTTTGCTGTTATTCTTGGGGGTCCATACCTCATCTGGAAGCTGCTCTCCACATACAGTGATGAAGAAACAGGTAAAGGAGATCAGCAAAGTGAGGAGAGTGTATGTTAGAAAATAAACTATTCATGTTTTTGCCACAAAGAAATTAGTAAATCATAGCCTAAAAATGCTGAATTAAACAGGGAGATGGGGATTAAGGTATTAAAATAGCCTACTCTTTGATGCTATGTTAATTGATCCATTCAGTTCTCTATGAAAGAGCTTCTACTTCTAGGGAGGGTAAGATTTTAGGGCTGAGTTCTGCAGCTGCTTCATATGTATACAGCTGCAGAATCAGGTTTTTTATGTGAAACAAACTCTTCTTTAGCAGCAAGATTCAACTAGGTATTACAATATAGCACTATACTAATAATATGTTCTTTATTGAACTGGGGGGGAAAAACTTGGGGCGCTTGCTTGCTTTATTCAGTCAATCCATCAATCTGGTGTCTTGGAATAGAAAATTCTGCAAACCAGGACACTTATATGCAGAGGCCGAAATGTGGATTCAGAAGCGTAACTTGAAGCACCTGAAAATGTTGGTAATTGTGTTGTGCCATATATGTATGGCCCTGCAATAAATGTTTGTGCAACACTTTTAAGATTTAAAGTGTTACATAAATGTTTCTTAAAAAGAAAAGGAGTACTTGTGGCACCTTAGAGACTAACAAATTTATTAGAGCATAAGCTTTCGTGAGCTACAGCTCACTTCATCGGATGCATTTGGTGGAAAAAACAGAGGAGAGATTTATATACACACACACAGAGAACATGAAACAATGGGTTTATCATACACACTGTAAGGAGAGTGATCACTTAAGATAAGCCATCACCAGCAGCAGGGGGGAGAAAGGAGGAAAACCTTCCATGGTGACAAGCAGGTAGGCTAATTCCAGCAGTTAACAAGAATATCAGAGGAACAGTGGGGGGTGGGGTGGGAGGGAGAAATACCATGGGGAAATAGTTTTACTTTGTGTAATGACTCATCCATTCCCAGTCTCTATTCAAGCCTAAGTTAATTGTATCCAGTTTGCAAATTAATTCCAATTCAGCAGTCTCTCGTTGGAGTCTGTTTTTGAAGCTTTTTTGTTGAAGTATAGCCACTCTTAGGTCTGTGATTGAGTGACCAGAGAGATTGAAGTGTTCTCCAACTGGTTTTTGAATGTTATAATTCTTGACGTCTGATTTGTGTCCATTCATTCTTTTACGTAGAGACTGTCCAGTTTGGCCAATGTACATGGCAGAGGGGCATTGCTGGCACATGATGGCATATATCACATTGGTAGATGCGCAGGTGAACGAGCCTCTGATAGTGTGGCTGATGTGATTAGGCCCTATGATGGTATCCCCTGAATAGATATGTGGACAGAGTTGGCAACGGGCTTTGTTGCAAGGATAGGTTCCTGGGTTAGTGGTTCTGTTGTGTGGTGTGTGGTTGCTGGTGAGTATTTGCTTCAGATTGGGGGGCTGTCTGTAAGCAAGGACTGGTCTGTCTCCCAAGATCTGAGAGCATTCGGTGGAAAATACAGTCCGAATGCATCCAATGAAGTAAGCTGTAGCTCACGAAAGCTTATGCTCAAATAAATTTGTTAATCTCTAAGGTGCCACAAGTACTCCTTTTCTTTTTTGCGAATACAGACTAACATGGCTGCTACTCTGAAACCTGTTAAATGTTTCTGTGACCCATTATATTTAGTATATGCATACTTGTGGAAAAATTCATTTTCTGTTATAAATTACTTTAAAGATCCATATGATTATGCTGCTTTTTAACTCTTCTGTGAAATAGCATCTAGTAACTGGGCAAACGGAGATGATGATCATGTAATTGGAAGAGCAGAATATGACTTCACTGCTGTTTCAGAAGAAGAAATTTCTTTTCGTGCTGGTGACATGCTAAAATTAGCACCCAAAGGTAAGATTATGATTTATTGTGGATTTACTTTCTAACTTCCAATGACTTTTTAAGGTTTGTGAATGAAGTCCTATTGACAGCCCTTTGAGATCAAAAGAGATGTATTTTAATTGGCCCAACTCAACAGGCCAGTGATTGTGTGGATGCTCTAGAGAAGCAACATGCCCAGTCTCTTTGAGTGCGTTTTGCTTAATTTCCCTAAAATGTTGGCCAGTACAGTAACTCATTTTGACACATGCCAAAGATCACTTACACAATGCATCTTCACCAACCACTGTACTCCTCATATTTCCTCATGGGCCATGCGACAGTGCTGTGACAAAAGTTAGCTCAGTGCAGCGCTTTCATGTTCAGAACACTTCAAACATTAATCCTCTTGGCGTCCTTCGGAGACAGGTAAATTGTTTGCATTTCTGTCTTATTACAAAGTCAGTTTCTCTAAGCTGGTATGTATTCTACCTGGCTCCCACCTGACTTTAGTGAAATCTACACACGTGCATCTGAGGGCAGAATGTGGCCACTGTAATAATCACTGAGGAAACTGTGCTATTCAGAAGAGGATAGTTGTCACATACAGCACACTGAATCCTGTAGATAAATGCAAATATTCCAATCTTTTGAGTATGTGTAGGCCAAAAAAAGATATACATGGAAGTATACGAACAGTAATACTTAAGACATTTTGTATTTATACTTTGTGTAATCAATTGCATGTAGTTAATTACAGTGAAGAGTGTAATCTTCAAAAAGACTTTCAGAGTACTTTTTTCCTCTACAGAAAATATCTTGTATCCTTTGGAAAAGGGGTGTACCTTTTTTAGCCTCTAATTGAACTGCTATAACAAGAATTGACAAATCCCGTTGTCTCTTTTTTTTGTCTGTCAAATAATTTTTAAAGATTTTGATTAATCATGAGATTTTTTTAAATTTTGATTAATCATGCTATTTAAAAAAATAATCTTGATTAATCATGAGATTTAATTTCACTGTTAATAGAAAAAACATTTATTTAAATATTTTTGGATGTTTTCTACATTTTCAAATATTGATTTCAATTACAACAGAATCCAAATGAACAGTGCTTACTTTATATTATTTATCATAAATATTTGCACTGTAAAAAAGATAAACATAAGAAATATTTTTCATGTCACCTCATATAAGTACTGTAATGCAATCTCTTCATTGTGAAAGTGCAACTTACAAATGTAGAATATTTTTTCATAACTGCACTCAAAAATAAAACAATATAAAACTTTAGAGCCTACAAGTCCACTCAGTCCTACTTCTTATACAGCCAATCGCTAAGACAAACAAGTTTATTTACATTTACAGGAGATAATGCTGCCTGCTTCTTATTTACAGTGTCACCTGAAAGTGAGAACAGGCGTTCGCATGGCACTATTGGTATCCAGCGTTGCAAGATATTTACGTGCCAGATATGCTAAACATTCGTATATGCCTTCATGCTTCAACCACCATTCCAGAGGATGTGCTTCCATGCTGATGACTGGTATTGCTCTATAATGATCCAAAGCAGTGCGGACTGATGCACATTCATTTTCATCATCTGAGTCAGATGCCAGCAACAGAAGGTTCATTTTCTTTTTTGGTGGTTCAGGTTCTGTAGTTTCTGCATCGGAGTTTTGCATATTTAAGACTTTTGACAGCACGTTACATACCTCATCCCTCTCAGACTTTGGAAGGCACTTCAGAGTCTTAAACCTTGGTTCATGTGCTATAACTAACTTTAGAAATCTCACATTGGTACCTTCTTCGAGTTTTGTGAAACTTGCAGTGAAAGTGTTCTTAAATCGAACAACATGTGCTGGGTCATCATCTGAGACTGCCATCACATGAAATATATGGCAGATGCAGATAAAACCACAGAGCAGGAAACATACAATTCAGTCACAACTTTAACGCATTATTATTTTAATGAGCATTGTCAGCACAGAAGCATGTCCTGTGGAATGGTGGCCAAAGTATGAAGGGGCATACAAATGTTTAGCATATCTGGCACATAAATACCTTGCAATGCCGGCTGCTACAGTGCCATGCGAATTTCTTATATTAAGGTGACATTGTAAATAAGCAGGCAACATTATCTCCCATAAATGTAGCCCTGGTCTACATTGGGGGGAGGGTCGACCTAAGATATGCAACTTCAGCTCCACGAATAGTGTAGCTGAAGTCGGCATATCTTAGGTTGAATTACCTGGCCATGAGGATGGCACCGAGTCGACCACTACTGCTCCCCTGTCGATTTATCTTGTCTAGACGAGACATGATAAATCGATCCCTGATAGAGCGATCACTACCCATCGATGCGGCGGGTAGTGAAGACCTGCCCTTATGTAAACAATCTTGTTTGTCTTCACAATTGGCTAAAAAAGAAGAAGGACTGAGTGGACTTGTAAGCTCTAAAGTTTTTTACGTTGTTTTGTTTTTGAGTGCAGTTATGTAACAACAACAAAAAACTACATTTGTAAGTTGAACTTTCATAATAAAGAGATTGCACTACAGTGCTTGTATGAGGTGAATTGAAAAATACTATTTTTTCTTTTTTACAGTGCAAATATTTGTAATAAAAATAATATAAAGTGAGCACTGTGCAATTTATAGTCTGTTATAATTGAAATCAATATATTTGAAAATATAGAAAAACATCCAGAAATATTTTAATAAATTTTCAGTTGGCATTCTGTTATTGTTTAACAGCGCAATTAAAACTACGGTTAATCGTGATTTATTTTTTAATCAAGTTCATTTGTTTTTAATCGCTTGAGTTATCTGCGATTGACAGCCCTACTTTTTTTTGGATATATTTTAATTAGGGCCCTACCAAATTCACGGCCATGAAAAACGCATCATGAACTGTGAAATCTGTTCCCCTCTCCCCCCATGAAATTTGGTCTTTTGCGTGCTTTTATCCTATACTATACAGATTTCGTGGGGGATATCAGTGTTTCTCAAATTGGGAGTCTTGAACCAAAAGGGAGTTGCAGGGGGTTGCTTCAAGGTTATTTTAGGGGAGGTTGCAGTATTGCCACCCTTACTTCTGTGCAGCCTTCAGAGCTGGGCAGGCAGAGAGAAGTGGCTGTTGGCTGGTTGCTCAGTTTTGAAGGCAGCACTCCACCAGCAGCAGCGCAGAAGTAAAGGTGGCAATACTATGCCATCCTTACTTCTGCACTGTTGCTGGTGGTGGCTCTGCCTTCAGAGCTGGGCTCCCAGCCAGCAGTCACCCAGCTCTGAATGCAGCGCTGCCGCCAGCAGCACTGCAGAAGTAAGGGTAGCAGAACCGCAATCCCCCCTCCAATAACCTTGCAACCCCACTCTCACACACAACTCCTTTTTGAGTCAGGACCCCTACAATTACAACACTGACATTTCAGGTTTAAATAACTGAAATCATGACATTTACAATTTTTAAAATCACATGACCATGAAATTGACCAAAATGGACAGTGAATTTGGTAGGGCCCTAATTTTAATATATAAACTTCTATATTTGATTTTCTATAAATATTAGCACTTTAAACACCCCATGAACAGTTATCTGGCTTGTCATGTGACTAGTTGTTGATTTAATAGCACTAATTGTAGGTTTCAAGTATTCGCCATGTTTCTGCTGAGGTTTGAATAATGTCTGATGTCTGCTGAGATCTCAAACTCTAGGAAAATGTTTTAATGGTATAACTGTTACACATTTTGAATTACTTTGTAACTATGACTTAGTTTTCTTATTAGAACAACAACCCAAAGTACGTGGCTGGCTTTTGGCTAGTCGCGATGGTCAAACAACAGGACTTGTGCCAGCTAATTACATCAAAATATTGGGTAAAAGAAGAGGTCGGAAAACAGTGGAGCTGGAGATTGTTACAGAGCAGCAGCCAGCTTTTACCAACACAACACCTGTTAGAGGAGCCACTGATGCGGATACTTTAGAGGAGCAAGAAGCTGCCTTTGAGTCTGTTTTCGTTGAAATGAATAAGGTTCCCATTACCTCTGACTCCACTGTGATAGGTGGAGATAAACAGGATCTGTGATGCACATGGATAAAATTTAGTGATTGAACTATACTTATCAATAATCCTTTTGATATTCTGAAAATCGTAGAAGAACACTGTTAGGACTGTATCAGGTATCTTGCTGCTGGTGATGGGTGAACAGATAACGAAATAATTTACCCAAACTTTAATAGCATGCTTGATTCACTTAAAGTTGTACATTTGTGGCCCTGCCCAGCAAACTATTGGCAATTGTGAGATCTCAGGCTGGGGGGAGTTCTGTAGAGGCAACTGGGTAAGTCAATGTGTTGCATCTCTAGCGGCTCACTTTGGTCACTTGAAGGAATAGTGCTGATGAATTCTACACGTAGCAGTGTCCAGTCCTCCTTACTAGAGAAAGAATTGGCTTGATATGAGGCCTTTGAGAGGGGGTGTTGAGAAGGAAAACTGAAGCATTTCTAGCAGAGGCCTCCTAAAATTGTATATTGAAGAGCCCTTAAAATACTTCATTTTTTTGGCTGCTTTTTGGTAAAATTAGTGCTTCCACTACCGCAAAGAAAAATGAAAGACTTCAGTCCTTTGTTATAAAAAGGTGACTATCTTAAGAAACAAGATTATCATTGTGAAGGAAGGTACATTCAACTGGAGTTGTAAGCAGATAAATGCTGTTACCAGTGTTTATTTGTCCTTTATTCTAATGTTGTTTTCAAGAAAGTATAAGCCGTTTTCCCCACCACCACCATTCTGGGAACTTTTCCTCATCAGAGGCCGGAGGACCATGTTTTATTCTGGTTTATAGTGCACATGCTTTAGGCCCTATGTATCTTCCAGCCAAGCACGGTTAAGGATGCTCATTTTTATCAACATCTCTCTAGGGCCTAGTGAGCTAAGTTAGTACAGGCACACTTCCAGCCAGGTATAATAGCGTATCAAATTCTAGTAATTCTGTATTTTAAAAGCTACATCCAAACTTCCCGTGTTTCAGTGTAATTTCTTTTTGAACTTTTGTGAGAAAATTCAGCCTGATTTTAACACAGCAGCAATGCGTCAGTGGATAAGAAACATCTGTGTTGCCATTAAATAGATAGGGTTTTCTATTAATAATCCCACAAAATAGGGAACAAGAAGAAAGCTGCCCATTTCATTGTATCATCATGGAGATGGATGAGTTAACTGCTAACTTGATTGTTCCTGCTGCACTTCAGGCGTTAAATCTGGCATTTCCCCCATAAAATCTGAGATACATTGAGAACCATAATTGCATAAAGACTATTAACAAAATACATTTTGTCTTCAAATCTGTTTACTTTTGTGAGCTCTGTACTAAAGTCATACTTTTCTGTAAAGCAAAGTTAAGTAAAGCTTCAGATTCCTCTGTCGGGACTCACTCACATTAATATTAGATGTGATTAACACAGAATCATTTTCAGTTCAGGCTGTAATTCTTTTGGAATGCTCTTGTATACCGTGTTGAACCCTTCAATGTTAGAACAGATCATACAGTTGTAATGTACTACAGCAAAGGAAAAATACGGATAGCTATTAATAAATCATTTCAATTAAGTAGCCTGTTTCTTAAAAACAAAAACCCACAGCAGCACCCAAGCTAGTTAAACTTGCATACTTATACTAGCTGTTCCTGGGGGAATTCTGTGTCAAAAAATTAAAAATTCTGTGCACAACATTGCAATAACACAATATAATCACGCTGGTTTCAATTATTTTGGTAATTTCTTTCAAAAGACCTGTTAGCAAGTATGTTTGTAACAATACAGACAACAGCAAAGATTCAGGATAGTTTTGACAAATAGATTCCTTACTAGGCATATGAATACATAACTTTCAGTAATTCATTTAACCTACAGAAATGTATTTCCCGCCCCCCCTCAGAAGCGGTGCAAAGGTTTGAGAGGAGTTGGGGTAATGGAGGAGCTGAGGGAGGGGAAAGTAATTGCTGGGAAGAAGCTTGGGTGTGAACTTGGAGGGTTGTTGGGTGTGGGTGGGAAAAGTATGGAATGGGGGTTTTCTGGTCAGGGAGGGATTGTTAGGGAGCCTCCCCCATGCAGATGCTGGCTAACCCCTAGCTTCACTCATTCAGTCTGTGACTCCCCACAACAGCCCCTTATGCCCCATGTTGTCTGGCCCCCATATCCTGTGCCTCTTGAGCTGGTCCCACGGAGAGGGCACTGTGAGGAATGCAGCTTCTTCTCTTCCCTAACCGCAGCTGGGGCTGCTCCCGCCCAGGAGCAGATGCTCTCTGTCTTGGCGCACAGTGGCTCCGGGTAGGCGAAAGGTGTACGTGCAGGATTTTTCAGCAGAATGTATTTTCAGCTGAGAAAAAAAAAAAGTGTGTGGCACACGAATTCTCCGTGTGTAGGAATAAGTAGCATAATGGATGTTGGTAGTTTTAATTCACGTTTCTATAGAGATCTTCAACATCAATTTCCATTGCAAGCCTCATTAATTATGTTTATATTTTAAGTGCATTTGCTAGAGTTAGTACTTAGGCAACTTGTGGTGAACAGAATTGCTAAGATCTAGACAAAACCGTTACAACAAGCTATTGCTAGCCTCAGGTTGGGTAGTAGTCTAAATGGCTGGTATACTGGAGCCCTGGATTTTAGAATAACCTCTGGACTCTTGCTGTGTACAATGGCAAGGTTAGGAGCATAGGAGATAGGGCCCTGGCTCCTGGGGGACAGTGTAGTGAAGCATTTTTGCTACTGCTTGCTCAGTAAGATTATATGTAGCTGCTCTGGGAGAGGGAAAGGAAAAAACAGCCCACAGTGAAGGGGTGAATGAAAAACTCTTTGAGCTACACTTGAACCAGTACACATTTCTGAGAAACTTTTCTCAACATGCCCATGCACCAGATGAGGGATTAACTAAAATTTGGATGGGACTCCCTCTGCTGCAGAAACAGAGGAAACTGAGGACTAGGATGTACATTAAGATTGTTAGAAAACTTTACATCAAATGTTCAGTTTCTGCCTGCATTCTTTGTTCCTGATGGGTTTAATTATTTTACTATTGGAGCATCAATCTTTCTTGTATCAATAAAGAATTTTAACTGGCGCAGTAGTCTCTTAAAAGAATAAAGCTTTTTTTAAAATGTGTGTTAAATCAGGCTTCTACTTTACTAATCAAGACTAGATTAGAAAACACTTTCAGTTGAACATTAATTAGAACCTTTAAAACTCATTAATTCGTAATAAAGACATAGTTAAATTTCACATCTGAGTTTTTTTGGTCATGTTCTTAGAAAGTATTCTCCTGGTAGAAAAGGGGTAGCTTATAAATAATTGGACGTTGACTAACCTGTCTTACTTTGTAGCAGCTTGACTTAGTCTCTCAAATCACTGTAAATGTTATAACTATGCATAGAATTCTGACCTTTCAATCATGTTTACTCACTTTAATGGAAAAAGAGGGCTGAGAAAATGGTGTAGTAAGTTATATTTTATTTTAAAAATTCTGAAATTGTATTGACTATAAATGTATTAAAATTGAGATTTTGGCTTTGTTGGATATAAATTAACATCAGTACAAGAATGAGTTTAAAATGGAATCCTGTGAGCTAATTATTTCTCATAGTAAACTAATTGTGCAAATATGTAAGAACAGAAAGTGTTAAAAATGTTTTTTAAAACTGCATTAGAGATGAGAGTTTTCCTTGGGAAAGAATATTAATATTTTAGTCTTTAATAAGAGCCAGGGTAAAATTCTCAATAGTGCACAGGTCCCATTTTCAAAAGTGACACAGGCACAAAGGAGCCTAAGTCTTATTGACTTTCAGTGTTGTGAAACTATAGGGGAAAACTCAGTGAAAATTACTCTCAAACAACAAGCAATTAGTTTAAACTGTAAAAGTGACATGTAAAAATTCACCTTCCACATTTTACAGACATCCTTGACTCTGATATACAAAACTTGCTAAGGATCTTTTAGCATATCCATTATCAATATGTATATAATTTTGAATACATGAATAGTGATGGATATGCTGAGTTTGTACCTACTGTTTGTCAGACAAGGTGGCTTGTGAAATGCATACAGTACATTTTTAAATGATAACAGTGTCATTAACTGCATGTACAAACTGTCAGAGTACTGGAATACTTAAATTACTTTGATCATTTCCATAACTCTGTGGTTATGGTTTTATGAAGTTTGCATAAGGATTAAATATTTTATAAGGGGATTGATACAGTAAAGATGTATTCAGCACTGTACAATGGCTAAACTGTTGTGAACAAATGAGGTTTTTTCCTGAGACGTTTAATGTAAAAGTAGAAGTCTGTGTAATAAAAAGGTGGGATGTGGTCTCAATAACTAGAAAGCTTCACAAATATTATGTATGTTTATTTTAAGGTTTTTGAAGGAAGAGTGCTTTGCCAGCATTGACTAGGAGGCTGTTCAAGGCTTAAATGGTAGTAGAAAGAAGTGAAGATTACGGGAGTAGTCATGGATTCAGTGTATGGAGGAAGGTGTAGGAGATGAGAAAAAAGATGTAGGTGAGGACTGCTTGATTTATGCATTAGGCAACTGACTCTCCTATTCTCAGAGCTCTGCTAAAGATAACACATCCATATTATTTTTGGGGAAGTACACCTAAGCAACAGAACTTGAAATCCCTCTTGGGGCATTTAGTTGTATGTACTCTATTTGGATTACCCCTGAATTTTAATCTTAAAATATTAGGCTCTTTGTTACATGAACTGTATCTTCATATATATATATTTGTACAGTACCTAGCATAATGAGACCTCAGTCTTGATGGGAGCTTCAAGATGCTACTAGAATACTAAATAGTACATACAAATTCAAAAGACTTATTCAAGTTTTTGAATAGTATTGCAAATTGAAAGCCATTACTTTTTGTCCAGCAGAATAAAGAATAACATAAAAAATGGAAAAATATTAGTCTGTTTTCCTTGCATAAGTTCAAAAGACTACTCTTCTTATGGAACAAAAAATCCTCTGAGCCAGCAAGATTATTTTAATATGTTTGGGCTCACTAGAAGCACTTTACCGGTATGAAAATACTAGTATCCTATATCAGTAAAGTGCTCCTAGTGTGGATTCAGCTACACTATCAAAGCTGTCCTTTGTATCAGTATCGCAAAACCTCCCTCCGCGCATGAAAAAAGCTGTACTGTTTTAGCAGAACCATTCAGCTACTGTCTTCCTGACTGTTAATCATCAACTTTTCCTCATTTTGCTGTACAAAGTCAGCATTAACGGAATCTGGGAATTGCTGTCAGGAAAATGGGGAATTATGCTATTTATCTCATTATGTATTTGGTTCTATGTCCATAGTAATCAAAGGGAGTTTTGTCACTGACTTCAAAGGATGCAAGATCAGAACCTTAATATACTGATTCTGTTTTTTGTATGCTTGTGTACACTTTTCACAGCCTATCTCCTAATACAGCACTCAGCTTTTCTTCAGCGAAATTGGTGACAATGATGATCAAGGGAGTGAGAAAAGGACAGGAATTTAGTATAGTGTATAGGTTTACAGTAGTAGGGTAGGATGAAATTAAGAAAAGAAAAATAAGGTAAATGAGAAGAAAAATCCAGACAGATTTTTAATAAAGTAGACTAGTATCCCAAGTGAAGTGGTGGGATACCCTCATCTGGACATGCTAAAAGTTGATTGAAAAGAGAAATGCACCATAGGGAACAAACCTGCAATGACTAATAGATTAGATGAATGAATAGATTTCCTATTTCTAGGAATCCATGCAGTTTCAGAGCTCTCACCTGTTTGGAAACCTTTTCTTTTTCTAATTTTATTTTAAGAATGCATGCCTTCTCTGACATTCGCTTTAACTCATTTCTTAGTTCATCCACCTGCTGCTGCTGATCTCTGCAAGAAAGGAAAAAATAATAAAATAGCCAGCCACCCTTAGGGACAGATTGTAATTTCAAATGTGTGTTGTGTATCACTGCAGTTCTAAAACATTCATTACTCCATCTGCACCTTAAATATGTAGACTTCTCAATATGCTCGTTTGAAATTAGAATCTCTTACAGAAAATATTCAAAAAGTAAAGTAAATACCTCCTTTGGGGTTTTTTGGAAGCATTTTTCATAAAAAGGTGCATAGAGCATGAGATAGGCATTTATTTTTTAAAGTATTTTATGTAAGGCTAAATAAATAAAATAAAGTTTGAAAAATTTTCCTACTCCTAAAGTCCTGCTTCAAAATTATCTATGGAACAGTTCCATAAGAATTTTTAGTAGTATTCTGGTAGCCTAAAGGTCCAAAATAGAATCAAGAGTCTTATGCTGAATGCTATAAAAATACTGAATGAGATAGTCCCTCTCCCAGGAGCCTATAAAATGTAACCAACTCTTTCCAGAGAAAAAGTGATGAACAGAACTAAAATACTCTTAAAACATTCTACTCTAAAATGTGATTCTGTAAAAATGACAAAATATTTTGACAAAAAAAAACTAAGTTTTTTGGGGTGAGGTGGGGAGGTAAAGAGGGGATTTGAACAGCTCAACCACTATTTGCCTGTCAGTGATACAGTTTCAAATGTACCCATGTTATAACTTAAAATGTTTTTTTTTCCTAATAGCTCAGCAAATTCAGCCTGGAATCTGTCTCATTTTTCCTCACACATCAATAATAAATATTTTTAAAAGTTTTGTAGGCTAAATTAGGCCTTCAGTATCATGTGTGTAACTACCTTTGATTCTTCAGTAAGTTTGCATATGTACAACTGATTTGAGCTTAGTAAGTAACATTGATGTTGCACATGCAGGGAAATAATCCTTCCCATCCTCCAATAGTCTGTGTCACTTTGTGATTGTTTTTTTCTAGTTCAGCAGATGTGTCATACTCAACAAATCACACACACAAAAACACCTGGAATTTTCAGAGAAAAATCTCAAGGGGGTAATGTTAAACAAGTTGGGAATCTTTTGAAAATTAATGGTGAGGTTATGGAGTATTTAGACAGGCAAAAATCCCATTGATTTCATCTCTCAAAGACTGCAAAATCAGGCCCCATCATTGGATCATATTGTATCTTCCTGTGATGGGAGAAGGGGCCCAGGAAACATTGAAATTCACCTCACAGAATTCCCCATTCATCTTAACCTTGAGAGGGAGGGATTTATTGGTGCTCAGAGGAGGCAGATGGCATGTCTTCAAAACCATGGAATTTCTGGGAACACACAAGGAAAAGACGCTCCTGTTCCAACCACCTACGGCAGCGGTTCTCAAATGTGGCCACCATAGGCTTTTCTTGCAGTTACAGCCTCCAAGGCGATGATGGAGGGGAGGGCAAAGCAGTGGCCTCTCCCCTGGGGCCACCAGCAGGTGTTGGGCCTTGCCCCACTCTGGAGATACAAACGCTGGAGGAGAAGACAGCCATGAGGTTCCCCATCTTCCCGGGGGCCATGGGGTCAAGCTTCAGCCCTGGGATGGCAGGGGGCAGGCTCCTGCCGTGGGGCTCCGGACGCTCCCCCCCGGCCCTTGCTGCCTTCTCAGGCCCTGGGCTTGGGTAGCAGGCTTGGGCCCAAGGCTCAGCCCCATAATTGTCCCTGGCTCCCGCTGCCCCCCCCATCCAGGGCTTAATTTGTCCCTGGGCTTTCTGGGACTAAGTCTGCTGTGAAAAGTGATATTTGTTTGTGTGTTAATGCCACTTTTCACAGCAGACTTAGTAGCTAGCTGGGAGGCCCTTAAAAGTGATATTAAACATACAAGTATCTCTTTTCACAGCAGCAGACTCACTAGCTAGCAAGTCTAAAAAAAAGCACCCAAAAAGCAAAAGGAACAACAGCAAAGATAAGAACATGCAAAGTACCTTATTTGTGTTTCTATTCTTTTTAGATCCAGTAAAGAATAGAGACAACTGTACATTATTTTTATTACTGAGTATGCAAAAAAAAACCCTACATAAATAAATTACAGTGATTAAGGACATGTATATGTGTGTATTTGTTTTTCCTAAAGTTAATTAAGTATTTTAGGAAAAATTGTCTCAGAGTGGCCACCAGCAAGAGTTGGTGCCTTCTGATGCCACCAAAAATGTGTTGTGAGAACCCCTGACGTAGAAGCTTCTGCTTCCAGACCCTCCATCCTTCCCCAGTACCATGACTTGCTTAGGAGCCACAGTTTCCACTAAGAAAAGGAGTACTTGTGGCACCTTAGAGACTAACAAATTTATTAGAGCATAAGCTTTCGTGAGCTACAGCTCACTTCATCGGATGCATTTGGTGGAAAAAACAGAGGAGAGATTTATATACACACACACAGAGAACATGAAACAATGGGTTTATCATACACACTGTAAGGAGAGTGATCACTTAAGATAAGTCATCACCAACAGCAGGGGGGGGAAGGAGGAAAACCTTTCAGGGTGACAAGCAGGTAGGCTAATTCCAGCAGTTAACAAGAATATCAGAGGAACAGTGGGGGGTGGGGTGGGAGGGAGAAATACCATGGGGAAATAGTTTTACTTTGTGTAATGACTCATCCATTCCCAGTCTCTATTCAAGCCTAAGTTAATTGTATCCAGTTTGCAAATTAATTCCAATTCAGCAGTCTCTCGTTGGAGTCTGTTTTTGAAGCTTTTTTGTTGAAGGATAGCCACTCTTAGGTCTGTGATCGAGTGACCAGAGAGATTGAAGTGTTCTCCAACTGGTTTTTGAATGTTATAATTCTTGACGTCTGATTTGTGTCCATTCATTCTTTTACGTAGAGACTGTCCAGTTTGGCCAATGTACATGGCAGAGGGGCATTGCTGGCACATGATGGCATATATACATACATACAGTGTGTATGATAAACCCATTGTTTCATGTTCTCTGTGTGTGTGTATATAAATCTCTCCTCTGTTTTTTCCACCAAATGCATCCGATGAAGTGAGCTGTAGCTCACGAAAGCTTATGCTCTAATAAATTTGTTAGTCTCTAAGGTGCCACAAGTACTCCTTTTCTTTTTGCAAATACAGACTAACACGGCTGCTACTCTGAAAACAGTTTCCACTGGTTTCCTTTCCCTCCTCCAAAGAGGTTTTGAGCACAGAGCATAAGGCAATGTTGCAAAAGGTATCATTTACTTACTGCCTCTGAAGGGTAGCATGCCATAGAGCAGGGATCAGCAATAATTTTCTCAGGGAGGCCATTCCACAAATTTTGGTAAATTGTCAGAGGCCACACATTTCTACTATTCTACTGTATATTCATGGAGGGGGTGCAGGGTCTGGGAGGGAGTTTGAGCGCAGGATGGAGCTCTGGGCTGGTGCAGAGTGTTGGGGTGCAGGAGAGGGTGAGGGGTATGGGCTCTGGGAGGGAGTTTAGTGCAGGAGGGGGCTCTGGGCTGGGGCAGAGGATTAGGGTGCAGGAGGGGGTGTGGGGTTTGGGTGCAGGAGAAGATGAGGGGTGGGCTCTGGGAGGGAGTTTGGTGCAGGAGGGGGCTCCAGGCTGTGGCAGGAGATTAGGGTGTAGGAGGGGCTGCAGGGTCTGGAAGGGAGTTTGGTGGAAGGAGGGGGTTCTGACCTGGGGGCAGGGGGTTGGGTGCAGGAGGGAGTGCAAGGTGCAGGCTCTGGCTGGGAGACGCTTACCACAGGCAGCTCCCAGCTGGCAGCGCAGAAGGGCGCTCGGGCAAGCTGCCTGCCTACCATGGCCCCACGCCACTCCCGGAAGCGGCTGCTGCTGGCATGTCTCTGTGCTCCCTTTGGGGGGGGGCAGTGGGTCTCCGTGCACTGTCCGTGCTCGCAAGCAGTGCCCCCGTAGCTCCCATTGACCGGTTTCTGGCCAATGGGAGCTGTGAGGAAGGTGCTGGGGACAGGGTCAGCATGCGGAGCCGCCTCCCCCCGCCAGGCGAACAGAGACATGCCAGCAGCAGCCACTTTCGGGAGTGCCGTGGGCCCATGGTAGGCAGGCAGCTTGCCTGAGCGCCCCGCTGCGCCGCGGGACTTTTAGCGGCCCGGATTCGGAGATCGCGAGGGGGCAGCGGAGGCCAGACAGAAATGTTAGTCATGGCAGGCTAGACCAGACAGAAATTTTAGACAGGCCAGATCCAGCCCGCAGACCGTATTTTGCCCACCCATGCCACAGAGAGTCACTGTTCCCTAATTCTGTCTCACCACCAGTGCTGCCCTTGAAATCCCATGAAACCACAAGCCTAGAGAGTTTAGGCAGAAGAGCCTGCTGGGCTTGGAGGCAGGAAGAAATAAGCAATGTTGGTTGGTTCTGCTCATTCATTCTGCTGCTTTTGCAATTTTTCCACCTCTTTATTTTAATTTGCTTCCTTCTGTGCCTTACAGTGGAGGAAAGCTGTGATCCTAAAATCCCCTCAGTGCCAACTAGCAAAGGATTCATTGTTCTGTAACAGTAACTCCTGTCAGGCCTGACGAACTACATGTAGCATACCACTTTAATAGTATTTATCCATAAATGATGTCATGTAAGCTCTTAAATGAAAGCCAGCATCACACTGATCTTTAATAGTATTGTAAAATGTAGGTACAGATACTAGTGAGATACTACAATTTGTATTCTGTTTTGTAATTGAAATAAATATATTTGAAAATGTAGAAAAACATCCAAAAATATTTATAAGTTTAAATTGGTATTCTATTATTGTTTAACAGTGGGATTAAAACTGCAATTAATCATGACTATTATTTTTAAATCTAGTTAATTTGTTTTGCATTAATCACATGCATTAACTGACAGCCCTAATATTAACCTGTCTGCCTTGGTTCACATGTAAATAAAGCATTGTAAACCAGTGCAATGGAACACACCAGGAATAAATCCTGGGCTATCAGTCTGACTTGGGGATCAGCAGAGAATATAAAGAGATGGCAAAAGGATACCTCTTTATATTGTACCTGAGGAAATAATCAGTCAGTGTGATTACATTCATGAAAATGGGATCCTAACTTGCCGTAGTTGGAAATGCTGCAAGACAACTTTGGGTGAGATTAGATTTATTTTAGACAATGTTTAGCCTATTAAAAGTTAAGTTTGATCTCAAGGAAGTACATATTGATTTTGTTTTATATGTAACCTATTTCCATTATTCTCTTTACTCAATATCTCTTATGTCTTAGCCTTTGATAATAAATATATCTCAGTGATGTGAGGTTATATAGTAGCTGATCCTCTGTTGACTCAAACAAGCTGATGTGTATACTGTCTCTTTGGGGATAGCAAACGTGATATTTCTGTGAGTAACTAATGACAGGGTCTGGATATTATAGGAAAACACTTCAAAGGGGTTCAGGGAGTGGTGTGTACCTATTATTAATCTGCAAAGCAAAGTGAGGGCAAGCATGCCCAGAGGAGATTGTTTGGGTGGCTAACAGACTGGAGGTATCAAGAAGCTCAAACCCAGTTAAGCAGCAGCATGTCTGTCTCTTGCTGAAGGCAGAGGGGTAATAAGGTGAGTCACAGCCTAACAAAAGCACAGGGCCAATTGTAATATGCTCTACAGTGTATCAAAAGTAGAGTTAAGTTTTATTGTGCTATTAATAATTCACTACAGAATTAACACATTTCATTACTGATGGGAATGCAAGATTTTCTTTCCTTCCCCAAACCAAGGCACACTGGTGTTAAGATAAATTGAACAAATGTTAGACTAACTCCATTACAAAGACAAATGGGTTTGAATTTTCAGTACCTTGTCCTCAGTTACTTTCATGTAGCTAGACATTGTTGAATCTTTTTCTTTTAAGGCAACTTTGAGTTGAAGATTTTCTTTCTGCAAGATTCTAATTTTTTCCAGATAGCTATTTTCTTCATGTAAGGATGCCTATCCAGTTACAAACAGTGAACATCAAACTCTGATGAAAAGAAATATAGAAGATGCAATAATACAACAAATATTCTATGAAGTGCTAATCCATTCATTTGATCTTGAAAACAAAATTATGCTGTATGAAAAATATCCTTCAACAATGTTGTAACATGACTTTAAAGAAAGTTGTATTTCTACTTTAAAATGTTCAATAAGGTTTTTAATTAAATAATAGCAAACAGTATCCATCATATATTTTGTCCAGTTCATACTGCAATTTCTAAGCAACAAAGGTCACATTTCTAGCTGTAAATTTCCACGGTACAGGATCTGGTTACAACATAGTAGACCCGTGCTGCAATTACACCAAAGTTCAAAGTTGCAGTGTAGATGGGAATAAACTACATTTTTAATCATGCTTCTGAGTCATGCTACAGTCCTGCAAAGGTCCAGATCCGTAGCACCATACAAATCCATAGTTCTATCCTATCTACACGAAATACCAAACCAAGTTTTAACCATGTCTATGGGTTACTATTTTGTAACAAGGTCTCTCAAATTGCATGGTAGAGATGTATGGTAAATGAGATCCTTGTTACACACACTGCATTCCAATTTACAAAGTATATATTGCTATGCATTTCTCCAAGACCATTTTCGCTACTTGAAACCATAGGATTTTATTTTTAATCATCAATATTTTCCAGTACTGCCCTTCAACCTACTTATAATATCCCATTACAGGGAGCCTTAAATAAATCTAGAATTTTGCCTCATCTTTAAATCGATAAAAAGTCCCAATGATGTTCCCATAGTTGCTATTTCAAACTCCGTTCCTTTCTCACTGACAAATATAGTGTAGAGTTTAAAGAATTGAGAGAAATGGAAAGACTTGCTGCACCATAAATTTAACAGCTGAACTAATGAGAAAAAGATGGACCAAGTGGGATGAGCTAATTAAAAAAAATCATTGATATAACCCATAATGCTTCTCATGTGCTGCATTCTTTTATACACACACACACAAAGTATTTTACATTTTCATCATTTTTATTACATATATAAAAAACTAACATACTACCAACAATTCTGTTTAGCATTAATAAAATGTAATTAGTAAGGCCCCATCTACACTAAAAATGCAATGATGATTTTATAACTGTTATCTAACCCATTTATAACAAAAACAGGTGATCTCTGTGCATACTACAGATTTTTTCACAATGCAACAAATGAGTCAACCATCTTTATGTGTTCAGGTCACCCACACTTCCTAACTCTGTTTGTCCCAGTTCCTTCTGGGAAAAATCTCATAATGCCTCATGAGGGGATAGAGAGCATGTAGTACATGCCCACAGACTAACACCAACAGCATGTGGGGCAGTGCACTTAGAATGTGGTGCCACAAAATGAGCTGGAGGAAGGAAGACCTGCCGAACTTGTAACAGAGGCGTGGTTAGGGGGTCCAATCTACAAATAAACAATGTGTTGAACTGTTACAGATAGACAACCCCACCTTGGGCATCTGGTGAGGGCAAAACATTGTTACCTGTTGCCATTACTAACCAAGTATTAACCATGTTGTTTGAATACCAACTGTGTTTGGAACCAGCCTTGTCACTAACTAGTTACAAACCTTATTAAAATTATAATTCACATTTGACCTAAAGGATAAACCCTAGCAGTTCCTTGAAAAATTAAAAACGCAAATGGTGAAATCCTGGCCACAATGAAGTCAATTGAGCCAGGATTTCATCCAAAGAATGAACAGAAGTAAAAATGTAATACAATTTAAAAAAAAAAAACCCCAGAAAAAAGCACAGAGAGTGAGTACTATACAAAATGAGCTATAGTGATTCAAGTCACTAATATATTTTTAATTCTGATATTCAAAAGCACTTTCAGATGCCCTGTCCACAATATGACTAGTAATTACCTGAGACACAAGGTGGGTGAGATAATCTTTTATTGGACCAACTTCTGTTGGTGAGAGAGAGACGTTTTCAAGCTACACAGAGCTCTTCTTCAGATCAGCTCTGTGTGGCTCAAAAGCTTGTTTCTCTCACCAACAGAAGCTTGTCCAATAAAAGATATTACCTCACCCCACCTTGTCTCTCTAATATGCTGGACCGACATGGCTACAACTATACTGCATAGTAACTACCTAACATATGCTCCCATAGCTTGCATACCAAAATGTGCAGCAAAACCTGGCTCAAAATTTAACACAAAAACCACCTCCTTGGCATGACTGCTACAACAACTTGCAAGACAAATGTTGCCATAAAAATAAGACCTTTAGAAGACCTATACGTTCCAAAGGGGTGTGTGCACTGAGGATACTTAGGAGACATGGCAAAGGTGTAGTACTATATATATGAACCAGGAAAAAAAATTACTACAGAAAAATGATCTAAGCTGTATCACCTTGCTATTAGTAGAAATCAACATCATGGTAAGGCAAAATGTAGCTGTTTCAGTGGCTTTCTAGTTATTCATGAACATGAGCCACCTGCTATGAGTGGAGTATATGGGCTGAATCAGATTTCCAATGATCTTGGAAAAGTTTTTTGCCCATTTCCATAAACCATAGCCTTTTACCAGTGATGTGTAGTAGTGCAGCACTCTATATTTTCCCTAATATAGTCTCTGATTTTTTTTAATTTCTTCAGTAGAATTTATACCCACATCCAATCTCGCTTACCGCAAATCATTTTTACTCCTAACTTGATAACATGATACTCGTCAACTTATGTAGCTCAATTTTGTAGTAAATATTGTCCTTTCGTGCTTCTCTTAGCTGTTAAAAGATGCAATCACCTACATTTACTATCTTGCTCAGGGAAATCTATACCTTAATTTGAGTAGCATGTCCACTCTGGACAGGGAAACAATACTAAACTAGTATAACAACTACCATATCAGAAAATGGTCTTCCTGACAGCTGTTGATATGATAGCATGATTCAAGCCATAGTGTAATCATGCCCAACAGCTGCAGCAATTCTTTTCCTTACAGTAGAAACCATTATATTTTACTGATTTTTTTCTAGATAAATTCAAACCAGGAAAGGAAAATCTCACCTGAATAGATCTACTGACAAGTGTCTTTTTTTCTTGAATTCCAACAGTCAAACCAGAAATAAAAGGAAGGCCTTTTATTGCACACAGATCTGGTCACCCCATCTCAAAAAAGATATATTGGAATTGGGAAAGGTTCAGAAAAGGGCAACAAAAATGATCAGGGGTATGGAACAGCTTCCATATGAGGAGAGATGAATAAGATTGGGACTTTAATAGTCTTTTCCAGACAGAAAAGGGGGATATGATAGAGGTCTATAAACTCATGACTCGTGTGGAGAAAGTAAATAAGGAAGTGTTATTTACTTTTTCTCATGACACAAGAACTAAGGGTCACTAAATGAAATTAATAGGCAGCAGGTTTAAAACGAACAAAAGGAAGTGTTTCTTCACACAACACACATTCAACCTGTAGAACTCTCTGCCAGAGGATGTTGTGAAGACCAAGACTATAACAGGGTTCAAAAAAGAACTAGATAAGTGCATGGAGGCTAGGTCCATCAATGGCTATTAGCCAGGATGGACAGGGATGCAAAACCATGCTCTGAGGCGTCCCTAGCCTCTGTTTGCCAGAAGCTAGGAATGGGCAACAGATCACTTGACTTGATGATTACCTATTCTGTTAATTCCATCTTAAGCACCACTGTCGGAAGACAAGATACTGGGCTGGATGGACCATTGGTCTGACCCAGTATGGCCGTTCTTATGTTCTATAGATTAAGTGTACCCTAAGATTTATGTGGGTAAGGAAATGAGACTTGGTCATGGAAGATGGGGCACTGACATAAACATTCAGGATAGTGCCAAGACCCTTTAAGAGGGTAAACCACCATGAGGAGTTACTACTTTTAGCATTCAGTTTTAGTTCCTTTTGTTTAGATGTTAGCTTAACTTTTAAGTATACCTTAGCTACTCTAATCTATCTCTTATCTCCAGCATCTCAGCATTGAGGAACCTGGAACATCTGACTCATTGTGACTTGCCAAAGACTAGGCTGTCTCTTATCTAAAGGAAGGCTATGGATATGCTAGTCTAAGTAACTTCTGCAAGAAATGTTACCATGGGTACCACTCAGTGATGAGCTGCCAAAAGCTGAAGAACTGGTTCCTTCAGTCGCTCCAGGCCTTTGGCAGCACCAAAGGACCTGCCGCCAAAGACCCAGAGCGACCAAAGGGCCTGCCGCCAAAGTGTCGCCAAAGACCCAAAGCACCGCCGGGTGAGTAAAAATTAAAAAGGGATTCTCAAGGGAGCCTCCCCAGCCGAGAGCTCAGGCGAGCAGGACGGGACGGTCCTGCGGGCCAGAGTTTGCCCACCCCTTTAACAACCAGTTCTAAACCGGCTTCAAAATTTAACAACCGGTTCGTGCAAACCGGTGTGAACCGGCTTCAGCTCACCACTGGTACGGCTAGAACTGTATTACTACTTTCTGATTCTGTGGTTTGGAGCTTTGATAACTTTTCCTTTAATAAAAATCTCTGCAGCCTGTCTCTGTCCTCAGCGTGAATGTTCTTGCCACACCCTCCAATGGTCGGTAGAAGGTATTGAACTCTCTACATCAGGAGTTCTCAAACTGGGGGGGGAGGTGGGATCCCTAAGGGGGTTGCAAGGTTATTACATGGGGGGTCGTGAGCTGTCAGCTTCCACCCCAAACGCTGCTTTTCCTCTAGCATTTATAATGGTGTTAAATATATAAATAAGTGATTTTAATTTATAAGGAGGGTCGCACTCAGAGGCTTGCTATGTGAAAGGGGTCACCAGTACAAAAGTTGGAGAACCACTGCTCTACATTCTCTAATCCTGTAGTCTGATTTTGGGAGAAGAATCTAAGGATATTCTGGTCAGATCATTGGTGAACCCTATAATAAACCAACCCTCTAAGAATCAAGTTAACAAAAACTGCACAAAACTGGAGAGATCTGCTAAAAGCACAGGCCTGCCTGCAAGTGCCTAGCTTCTGTGCAGGTGCAGGAATCTCTTTCCTCCAGCTTTGTTTCCAGGCAATATGGCTTTCCCATGCTCCACTGCCCCTGAAATCACCCAGGGGGACTCAGGCGAAAGTTAATGAAGTCCTCAGGGAATTCTCCACTGGCAGATTCACCACTACTAGCTGGGATGGGAAGGGGCAATGTATATACATCTAGCTGTCCCCTCCCCACTTCCAGGACATGAGGTGCCAACTCTATCTCTTCTGTGCAGGAAAGGGGATCGCATGTAGGTCCTGGAAGGACAATAACTCCTCCACAGGAGCTGAAAATGTGTCTTTTACCCAGAGCCATCCTGGTGGTAGTGGTGAAATTGAGACCAATCACTGCAAAAAGAAAAGGAGTACTTGTGGCACCTTAGAGACTAACAAATTTATTAGAGCATAAGCTTTCGTGAGCTACAGAAATGCATCCGATGAAGTGAGCTGTAGCTCACGAAAGCTTATGCTCTAATAAATTTGTTAGTCTCTAAGGTGCCACAAGTCCTCCTTTTCTTTTTGCGAATACAGACTAACACGGCTGCTACTCTGAAACCTGTGATTATGCAATCACTGCAGTGATTTTTTCACTGGTTTTTGGAACAGCACATGTACAGGTTGGGATGTTGTGGCGCTCTGAGGCTGGGTGCTGGGGTGACATCATGCCCAGGTACAGAGCTGGTGGGTTGGGTGACATCGCACTGAGGGGGCGGGGAGGCGGGTGACGTCGAGTGGTGGGGTGACGTCATGCCGATGGCGAGGTGAGCGATGTCGCGCTGTGGTGGTGGTGTGACGTCACGCTGAAGTGCCGAAGGAGGGTGGCGTGACGTCACGCCGAGACAGGGCTGGGGCCCCGGGGCGAGCGGGGAGGGTCTCATCTGCCCCAGCCCTGGGTAAGGAAGGGAGCAGCCCCGCCCTCCCCGGCCACCTGCCTCAGGCGGCGGGTCCCAGCCCGGCGTCGCCTTGCGCGGCTCGTTGCTAGGAGACCAGATGCTGGGGGTAGGGCGGAGCCGCTGCACTGCGACAAGGCGGGGGAAGGAGGCGGAGACTCGAGCCCGTGACACCGCACGCCAAGGCCCGCCTCTTTGGGGAAAGGCCGCGCCTCACCACCCATTGGCTGCCCTCTGGCGGGGGGCTGCCAGCGTCTGGGGCGCGGCCGGTGGGGTGGGTCGGCGAGTGGGTCGGGTCGGGTCGGGTCGGGGCGCGGCCGGTGGGGTGGGTCGGGTCGGGGCCGGGAGATGGTGGCGGGCATGCGGGCGGACTGTGGCAGGCTGTGTCTGGGCGAGGTCGGGGGAGACGCTGAGTCTGTGGCCGAGCTGCGGTAACGCTCTGTCTGGATTCTTGCCTCCCCCAGAGGACGCGCCGCCTTGGTCCTCTCCATCCCACCCTCGCGCGGCGCTGGGGCTCGCCGAGCTCCTCCGTGCCTTCGAACCCAGAGGTCCGCATCCTCCTGCTGCCGCCCGGATCGGGCCCCAGGTAACCGACTCCCAGCCTCTCCCTCCTTTCAGCGCCTCTTTCCTGCTGGGCAGGAGGCGCTGAGCACCCGCCTCGCTCTCCAGGGGACGCTGCCCCTGGGCCCGCCCCGCACACCTTCTGGGCGCTGCTGAGCGAACCCCACGATTCGGGGTGTGGTTCATCGGTCTTGGGGTCCCTGCTTCCATGGACAGGGGCCCCTGGGAGGTGGGGTGGCTGTGGTAAAACTAACACAATTAATTTGTACCCAGAAAAATAGGTGGAAGACAAATAAATAGTTAGATATTTTATTATCTTTTATTCAGTACTCAGAAAGTACCTTCACCTGATTCCCCCCCCCCAAAAAAAAACCCCCCAAAAACCCAGCACACCTGCCCAAATTTTTTTGAATACTACATTTCATAGACATGCCTGGTCTGTTAAATATGTGTAATCAGAAATGTCACTCAACTTAATAAAATATTAGAAATGACATGTCATAGATATTTTAAGGATGCTCATACTCTAATATGGTCATAACGCCCTGTTAAATAGAGAAGTCTGATGACTAATGTCTCTTTAAACAACAGATTGATTTTTAATTCTTATTGTTTCTGATATTTACATGGCAAGGATTTTTAAATATGTTAATACTTCCTAATTAAACATACAGTATACAAAAAATCCCTCCTTCCCCCCCCCCCCCCAGAAAAAAGGAAAGAAAAAGAAAATTCTCTGCAACTTTAGTAAATTCTTTGCATGGAAATGGTTAAAATCCCAGTCCTAGAATTGTGCTTTGTCTTCTTTCCATACCAAGGATTTGTCTGCATATTTGTTTAAAATTTTAGTCTTACATGATTCTCCACATTTCCCTAACTGTAAGTAAATCTTCTATACCTTTATGAAGTTGCCTTCTTTCTGTGTGTATTTAATGTACTATTCTAAGTGGTTTTAAAACTTTTTAAATTTGTGCCATACCCATAACTGCTATGTCTCACCTTATTTGTGGCATTTTTTTTTAAGTTGATCTTCACTTGCCGTAGTGTAGACTGTGCAGAACACAAAGATGCAGTGTCATCTCTAGAGAGTGGTGATACTTTATTATAGGCCTTTGCCAGGTTGCATTTCTTAAAAGTGTGTACCATTGCTGCAAAGGAAATAGTCTTGAACATGGCTTTAGCTATGGCTTTTACAAGATTTATTATACAACAATAGAACAGTGTTGGAGAACCCACAATGGCAAGCACAATCTGTGCTAATTCCAAAATAGGAAGCAAATACTCAGACATAATATCATACTACATGCATACAATAACCAAGCTCATTCATTTGCCTGTATGATGATCCATGTGTGGCCCAGCTCTTTGTATATGATCAGAATGAGCATTTAATTCAAACAGCAGTAGTTGTTTGTATTTTGATTATTGCACTTGCAGATTTAAGTAGCTGTATTTATTTGACCGTGTGATATACTTTTGAGAGTAGATACTTCCCATAGGGCAGCACATGTCAGTGTTGTATATGAAAGAAAGAAATTAGAGCATGGGGTTAATCTAATCCATCCAGGATTGGGACCTGTTCTAATTCTGACACTGACTCGTCATTTGGTTATGCTGTTGAACCTGTGTTTAGTTTGTGGCTAAGACTGTAGTCCCATTCCTAGTCATTTTATGACCAAAACAGGTCTTCATCTAGGGTATTTGTATGGATAGCCAAATCTAGGCTCCAGTTAATACTAAAATAGAAAAGTGCATACTTGATAAACAAAACCTTCATGCCTCTCAAGAAATGTCACTGCTTCTTGGAATACCTGTCATAATTGCACTGTTGAGTTGCTTCACCATTATTACTAGTAAAATATATAGTGTGTATATATATATATATATATATATATATATATATATAAATATATATAGACTTCTATAACCCATTGTGGTTTTGTTTCCCTTAAATTTTAGAACTCTTGCAAATGAGAATAACTACTGTTATTAAGAATAACTAACTTAATAATGAGAATAACTACAGTTCCTCTATCTCTGCACCTGAATATACAGTATATTTGTACAATAGGAATAACCTTTATGAGGGAGCATGTTTATAGGCTATCAGTATCAATAGTGATTGTATTTTTATTAAGCCTAACCATAAGCAATACTTACATCTTGACTTTATAGAGAATAAAAATCATTCCTGCACCTTTACCCTGCTGTCATTCAGACAGATTTTTTTTTTTTAACTGTCAGCTAAGGGTAGACTGGATAGCACAGGCGACAGGTTTAATATCTAATAACCATTCACCTCATTGATTCAGATTTGGCCTTGGTCATCCCTTTTGGTAACTTCTTATGCAATATTCAATGGCCCATGTAAAACTATTGGTTTCTGTCCATTCACTAATGGAGAGAGGTCTGAATTTAAAAAAAAAACCATCACAATTTTGATAGTATTCGAGAATGAAGGCCAATTATTGATTGGACATGGAGATTGACCTACTTTTACTCCTGAAGGTTGCAATTCTGGAATGGGTTTCAGAGTAGCAGCCGTGTGAGTCGGTATTCGCAAAAACGAAAAGGAGTACTTGTGGCACCTGAGAGACGAACAAATTTATTTGAGCATAAGCTTTCGTGAGCTACGGCTCACTTCATCGGATGCATTCGGTGGAAAATACAGTGGGGAGATTTATATACTCACACAGAGAACATGAAACAATGGGTTTTATCATACACACTATAAGGAGAGTGATCACTTAAGATGAGCTATTACCAGCAGGAAGGAGGGGGGAAAAGGAGGAAAACTTTTTATGGTGATAATAAAGGTGGGCCATTTCCAGCAGTTAACAAGAACGTCTGAGGAACAGTAGGGGGTGGGGTGGGGGGGGAGAAATAACATGGGGAAATAGTTTTACTTTATGTAATGACTCATCCACTCCCAGTCTCTATTCAAGCCTAAGTTAATTGTATTCAGTTTGCAAATTAATTCCAATTCAGCAGTCTCTCGTTGGAGTCTGTTTTTGAAGTTTTTTTTGTTGAAGGATAGCTACTCTCAGGTCTGTAATCGTGTGACCGGAGAGATTGAAGTGTTCTCAGATTGGTTTTTGAATGTTATAATTCTTGACGTCTGGTTTGTGTCCATTTATTCTTTTACGTAGCGACTGTCCAGTCTGACCAATGTACATGGCAGAGGGGCATTGCTGGCACATGATGGCATGTATCACATTGGTAGATGCGCAGGTGAACGAGCCTGTGATAGTGTGGCTGATGGGATTAGGCCCTATGATGGTGTCCCCTGAATAGATATGTGGACAGAGTTGGCAACGGGCTTTGTTGCAAGGATAGGTTCCTGGGTTAGTGGTTCTGTTGTGTGGTGTGTGGTTGCTGGTGAGTATTTGCTTCAGGCTGGGGGAGCTGTCTGTAAGCAAGGACTGGCCCGTCTCCCAAGATCTGTGAGAGTGATGGGTCGTCCTTTAGGATAGGTTGTAGATCCTTGATGATGCGTTGGAGAGGTTTTAGTTGGGGGCTGAAGGTGATGGCTAGTGGCGTTCTGTTATTTTCTTTGTTGGGCCTGTCCTGTAGTAGGTGACTTCTGGGTACTCTTCTGGCTCTGTCAATCTGTTTCTTCGCTTCAGCAGATGGGTATTGTAGTTGTAAGAACGCTTGATAGAGATCTTGTAGGTGTTTGTCTGTTATATTGTAGAACTTGGCTGTAGACAATGGATCGTGTGGTGTGATCTGGATGAAAGCTAGAGGCATGTAGGTAGGAATAGCGGTCAGTAGGTTTCCGATATAGGGTGGTGTTAGCACCGTAGTGTCCAGGAAGTGGATCTCTTGTGTGGACTGGTCCAGGCTGAGGTTGATGGTGAGATGGAAATTGTTGAAATCCTGGTGGAATTCCTCAAGGGCTTCTTTTCCATGGGTCCAGATGATGAAGATGTCATCAATGTAGCGCAAGTAGAGTAGGGGCATTAGGGGACGAGAGCTGAGGAAGCGTTGTTCTAAGTCAGCCATAAAAATGTTGGCATACTGTGGCGCCATGCGGGTACCCATCGCAGTGCTGCTGATTTGATAGTATACATTGTCCCCAAATGTGAAATAGTTATGGGGATCAGGACAAAGTCACAAAGTTCAGGCACCAGGTTGTAGTCCATCTTTGTGTGGAACATTGGTGTAGAGGGCTTCTACATCCATAGTGGCTAGGATGGTGTTTTTAGGAAGATCACCGATGGATTTTAGTTTCCTCAGGAAGTCAGTGGTGTCTTGAAGATAGCTAGGAGTGCTGGTAACATAGGGCCTGAGGAGGGAGTCTACGTAGCCAGACAATCCTGCTGTCAGGGTGCCAATGCCTGAGATGATGGGGCATCCAGGATTTCCAGGTTTATGGATCTTGGGTAGCAGATAGAATACCCCAGGTCGGGGTTCCAGGGGCGTGTCTGTGCGGATTTGTTCTTGTGCTTTTTCAGGGAGTTTCTTGAGCAAATGCTGTTAGTTAACTTAACTTAGTTAGTTAACTTAGGCTTGCATAGAGACAGAGATTGGACAAGTCATTACATAAAGTAAAGCTATTTCCCCATGTTGTTTCTCCCCCCACCCCACCCCCTACTGTTCCTCAGACGTTCTTGTTAACTTCAAGGTGGGCCATTTCCAGATTATCACCACAAAAAGTTTTCCTCCTTCCCCCCCTCCTTCCTGCTGGTAATAGCTCATCTTAAGTGATCACTCTCCTTACAGTGTGTATAATAAAACCCATTGTTTCATGTTCTCTCTGTGTGTGTGTGTGTGTGTGTGTGTGTGTGTGTGTGTAAATCTCCCCACTGTATTTTCCACCGAATGCATCCGATGAAATAAGCTGTAGCTCACGAAAGCTTATGCTCAAATAAATTTGTTAGTCTCTAAGGTGCCACCAGTACTCCTTTTCTTTTTGCGAATACAGACTAACACGGCTGCTACTCTGAAACCTAGGCTCCTTTTGAATTTACTTACAACTTGGGGTGCCGCTTGCAGGAGGCGGTGGTATAGAAGAATCAAAAATTACCAAAATTGACAATCATAATAACTAAGGCCAAAATTTTTCAAAATTGTTCACTAATTGAATTGTATGCCTCAGTTCCTTGATGCTCAACTTGAAACCCATAGGACCTGATTTTCAGAGTTGCTGAGAGCTGCAGCTCCCATTGACTTCAGCGATGTGGGTGCTTCAGAACATCTGAAAAGTCAAGTTGTAGATATCTTAGATTGGGCATGCAGAATTAATGGAGAGTCTGAAAAAACTGGGCCTACCTTGTAGGCATGTAAGCATATGATTGGACCGTAAAGCACTTATTTACCAAGTTTTTAACTGGATGAGTTTAGTATTGTTTGAAACTACTGCGCATCATGCAAGTTTTGTCCAATTTTCTTTTTCTTATTAATCTCCACTTTGTGGATCCCATCAGTTGCTAGTATTTTCACTTTAAGTGCTGGAATATCTATTTTAATAGCTACTCCCTCTACATAAGCTTAACTTAATTTACTTTCCGTGGCCAAAGCATGTGCTACAATAAGTAATTGTATATCACTAGAATACGCTACTCATTCGTATCTACACCTTAAATTAAGACTATTTTTCTCTACTTTTTATACAGTAGCTGTTATACTGATTCCTGTCTTTCCTATTTACTACCTAATTAGAAAAATCAGTGTCTCAATTTCTTGCTAGTAACTTTTTATATTACTGTTGTCAGGTTTATATTTTTAAAAAAACCCAGCTGAACTCCCTGTAACCTGTAATAAGAATTAATGGTACCTACCATCTTGATGATTTTTCTGAGTGGTCTCCTATTTAATCTACTCACTCATTCATACTTGAAGGAAGAGGAGATGATTAATAACACTGCATGTTCCCTATTGAGGAATAGTTTTCTTCTTTTAGATTTAGATGTCAAACTATAGTATGACGCATCTTGGTATCTTCAGAATAACTTCTGTTGTCTTCTTTTATAAAATGCCTTAACATTTCTAAATATTACCACTTCTAAAACAAAGCCTGCTGTAGTTTAATTAGTGTTCTTCTTTTTAACCCTAATCAAGCTGAATCTTTTGGGTTTTTTTTTTGTTTGTTTGGGTTTTTTTAGGATAGAACTACTTAAGGTATTGATCAGGATAAAAATCTGTTGGTACTGAAACAAACTACTTTGCAATTGTGCTTTTTTTAATGGAATCTGGGCTGCATAGATGTCTGTATATGATTTATTTAAGTAGTAGTATTAGCACTTGACTTTGTATAGTAACAATAGTGCTGTCATTAATGTGTATTTTACTTTAACTGACAATGCAATTATTGCTGCTGTGAAACATGAGCAGTATTAAACTTTATGGGTCTTTATGTATACATATTTACAACATTTGCCTCTCCAGCTTTTAGTGCCAAAAGATGAGTCGAGGATACTCAGAAAACAATAACTTTCCATATGACAACAATCAAATGGTTTTGGACATGATCCTGTACTCTTTAATCGGTGTCCCTCAGCCTATCAACTGGGACAGTGTGGCAAGGCTGGTTCCAGGATTTACATCCAAAGAGGTAACTTTGTTAACCATCAGTGTCTCTGTTTAAACAGTGCTTTATCAAGAAAACTACACTTTTTTATTAGAAGGGGGGCTGGAAGGGTGGGGGAATGGTTTTGTAAAGTTACTTGAACTTAAAGGACCTGAAAGAGTTAAACAATATGTTAAAAATGCAAATAGGAAGGTGTTAGAAAACCTCCACATTCAAGATATGAAGTAAACAAAATTCATAACTTGAATGCAGAATGTTCATCTTATAGTCTAAGGTAGTATTACTGGGAATTAGTCAAAAGAACAAGTGAAGTGAAAAGAAAGAGTCTGTAACGGTTCAAGAAGCTTTCAGATTACACTGTAAAATATAGCCTTATGACAAGGAAGGCAAATACATACTTCATATTCATGGGCATTACATTAAAAAATGATTGACTGGAGTTGAAACCTATGTGAAACTTTATTGTCCTACAAGCTGATAGTGTTTAGTATTAACTAGTGATTCATAGTTGTGGATGCTGTCACTTAATTTTTCAGCTGATGATACAATGCTTTCAACTATAATTAAATTAATTCCCTGTATGTTTTTCATTGACCTCTTTTTCTCAACTGAGATAATATCCCTGGTCAGTAGAAAAGTGGTTATTCTGCTTTAGGATATGCAGAGCCTCTATAGAAGGCTGTTAGAGTTGCTGTGGTGAATTTAGCCCTATGATCTCAAGTGACTATTTAATCTAATAGACTTTGGCAGAGTTAAAATACATTCTCTCAAACTCCCATGTGAATTGTCCCATTCAGTTCAATGGAACTATTCTTATATGTAAAGTTACTCTCGTGTGTAGTTTGAAGCATTAAGGCCTTTAATTTACATTGAAATCTGCATCTAATAAATGAGGCCCAAATTTAAGTCTTTGTACACAAAAATTAAATTTTTAAAAGCCTAATATTGTTTTGTTTGCATTTTAATTTTTCCCTGCAGTTCTGGTAACCCAAATATTTCAACATTAGCCTGTTCATGAAAATTTACTCCTGGGAGAATTCTGAGCCACTGTGCATGTGCAGCATTCATGTGCTGTGTAGAATTTTTTTCTGCAGAAAATACATTCTGCCAGAAAGGTACTGCAGTTAGACCTTTTGCCCACCAAGGGCCGCTGTGGTGCCAGAACAGAGAGCAGCCACTCCCACGCCAGCCCCAGCTGCAGATAGGGAAGAGAAGAGGCTGCCTTCCTCACAGCGCCCTGCCCTTGGGGCCAGGTCAGGAAGCACCGGATATGGGTGGACAGACAGCATGGGGCACATTTGTCAAAAAAACATTTCCTGAATCTTTTTTGTTGTCTGTATTGTTACAGACTTGGTTGCTGACAGGTATTTTGAAATAAATTACCAAAATAATTGAAACTGGCATGTTTATATTGGGTTATTTTGACGAAATATGCAGAATTTTGTAAAATTTTTAATTTTTTGGCACAGAATTCCCCCAGGAGTAATGAAAACAAGGAAGGGAAACTAAATAGAAATAAAGTGAAATTTTCCAATCTGAGCGAAGTCCATAAAGTAAAGGAACAATAATTGTGCAAATAGGAAGTTAAAATTATCAGACACGTAGAGAAACTCACTATGTTGGGGAAGAGTCAATGCGGCTTTTGTAAATGGTAAGACATGATTTACCTTCTGTTAGAATTCTTTGAGGGTATCAACAAGCATGTGGAGTAGGGTTATCTGGTCAATACAGTGTACTTGGACTTTCAGAAAGTCTTTGACGATACCCCACTACAGAAGCTTTTAAGCAAACTAAGCAGTCATGGGATGAGGGAGGAGGTCCTCTCCTGGATGAGTAACTAGTTAAAAAATATGTAACAAAGGGGTAGGAATAAATAGTTTTTACAATGGAGATAAATACTGTGGTTACCCATGGGTCTGTCCTGGCACCTATCCTGTTGAACATATTAATAAATGATTTGGAAAAGGGGGTGAACAGTGAGGTGGCAAAATTTGCAGAGGATACAAAATTACTCAAGATTGTTAATTCCAAAGCTGACTATGAAGAGTTACAAAGTGATCTCTCTAAACCAGGTGACTGGTTAACAAAATGGCAGATGAAATTCAATGTTAAGTAGAGTAATGCACATAGGAAAAAATAATCCCAACTATATAGCAAAATAATGGGGTCCAAATTTGCTATTACCACTCAATAAAGAGATTTTTGGCGTCATCATGGATGTTTTTTTCTGACAACATCCACTCAGCAACATCAGTCAAAAAAAAAAAGCTAACAATGTCTGGAGCCAGTAGGAAAGTGATAAATAATAAGAGAGAGGAAAAAATATCATACTGGCACTTGTATGGTACACCCAGACCTTGAATACTGCAAGCAGCTCTGATAGCCCCATCTCTTAAAAAAAAAAAAAAAAAAAATGTATTCAAATTGGAAGCAGTAAAGAGAAGGGCAACAAAAATGATTAGAAGTATGGAATGAGCTTTCATATGAAGAGAGATTAAAAAGACTAGGACAGTTCATCTTAGAAAGGGATGACTAAGGGGAGATATGATAGAAGTCTATAAAACCATGAGTGATGTGGAGAAAGTGAATAGGGAAGTGTTACTTACCTCTTCACATAAGAAGGGCTAAGGATCACCTGATGAAATTAATAAGCAGCAGGTTTAAAATAAACAAAAGGAAGCACATCACACAATGCACAGTCAATCTGTGGAATTTCTTACCGTGGGATGTTGTGAAGACCAAAAGTATAACTGGGTTTGAAAAAGAATTACCGTATATACTTGTTCATTAGACCGTTTGTTTATAAACTGACCCCCCAAGATGGGTAGGTAAAAATAGCAAAAACGGTATGACCCTTTCATAAGCCGACCCTATATTTCAGGGGTTGGCAAACTTCGGCTCCTGGCCCTTTAGGGTAAGCCGCTAGTGGGTCTAGACGTTTTGTTTACCTAGAGCATCTGCAGGCCTGGAGCCCCTCAGCTCCCAGTCGCTGCGGTTTGCTGTTCCCATTGGCCAGTAACAGCAAACCGCGGCCACAGGGAGCTGAGGGGCTCCATGCCTGCAGATGCTCTAGGTAAACAAAATGACAATGTATTAAATATTCAATTCAATGATTCCATAGAGTTTAAAATCATCAAATTTTGGTGTAGACCCGTTTATAAGCTGACCCCCTGCTCTTTGATGCGTCACTTTTTTAACAAAAGTATTCGGTTTATGAACGAGTATATACGGTAGATTAATGGAAGATGGGTGCATCAGTGGCTTTTAGCCAAGACGGTCAGGAATGCAACCCCATGCTTCAAATGTCCTAAACCTCCAACTGCCAGAAGCTGGGACTGGACAACAGAGGATGGATCACTCAAAATTGCCCTCTTCTGTTAATTTCCTCTGAAGCATCTGGCCCTAGCCACTGTCAGAAGAGAGGATACTGAGCTAGCTGGACCATTGGTCTGACCCAGTATGGCCATTCTTAATTTCTTATGTTCTTATTTTATAGACATTTCTACTTGGATTACTCAAAGGTATTATAATTTAAGGAGCTAGGTTTAAAAAAATCTAACTAATCTTTTAAGGTTAAGATTAAGCTGTAAAGAGAGGGAAATGCAGGATTAAGTCAGAAACTCCATCGTTTAATTTGTGTGAATGTTGGTTGGGTCTTGAAACTGTGGTAAATCTTGCATATTGCATGGATATTCTGCCCTTTTTAGGTATTGCAGAGTGAGTTACCATGTGGTATAATCAATATTGAGCGTGAAGATTCTTAGTTGGTTTGGTTTCAATTTAGAACTCCAATGTTGGCCATTTAGGAGGAGTTGGTGTATGTATTTTATGACTTTTAAACCAAACCTTGTACTTTTGGATAATCTAAGTACTACACCCAGATGTAGAGACACTCTTTCCTTAATCTGTATTTGATATAATTTTAACATTAGCTTTAATAAACTTTTTTAACTATGATGTAACAATCGACTTGCAGAAACTATTATCAATAAACAATATCAGCCTTTAAAGTGATGTAGTTTCAGGTATCTGCTTCATATTCCCATTGTTTTATCTCTTGACAGTGTGCAAAAAGATTTGATGAACTGAAAAGCAGTGGAAGTTCACCTGTTGACGACCAGTACAATCCATTAATGGCTACCGGCGGGAGTCCTGTTGAAACCCTAGCAATGTACATCAAATCCTCTCTGCTGGATACACAGGGGGTGTTTCAAGAGCCTTCCATTGGGCAGAATTCAATTTCCATAACTGGTAAATTCTGTGACTTTGATTATAGTGTTATGTCCACTGTTTTTCTTTTGTCTGGTAAACCTATTTCTGGAATTAGTAGTTAGTAATCTTCAAATAAGTTTGCCACAAATACTGCTGCATAAACTAAAATAACTATTTCCAACTGAGTCAACCCATTTAGTGTTTCAAGTACAAATGTTTTATAGTTTATGGCTTTTTAAAAGGTAGTTACAATAACAGTCAGTTTTGAACTGCTTAAAATGATGTATGTGATTTTTACACTAAATCTTTCAGGTACATCCTTGGCAGTTTTATAGCCACAGGTATGTTAATGTCAAAACTTACCGCTGGAGGTGGTGATAGTTGTGACTTTAAGATAAGTAGAAAATCTCTAAAGAAAATACAGGAGCAGTAGAACATTGTGTTTATTTCTTAGATTTCACTATTCTTTCCCTGCCAAAGGCCCAATCCATCTGCCACTGTAGTCAGTGAAAAGACTCCCACTTACTAAAACAGGAATTTGGATTGTGCCCCAGTGAACCAGATTGGTGTCATGAGAGACTTTGATGATGTGCTTTCTGATTTATGACCAGTTTTTCATAGACTTGCAACTTCGAGAAACCATTATTTTGGGGGTTAAATATAGCAATTTTGTCTTTGTCTAAAGTTTTTAAAGAAACAGTTAAACAGCTGAAATGATTTTGTTTATGAATGATAGGAGGGTGGTGGCAAAAGTTGCTTTTTCTAACTAGAGCTCTTTAACAGTGCTACCGTAAAAACAGCTGAAGTGTGCAAACTGAAACAGACATGGTTCTTAATACATATTTTAAAAAAAAATCTTTTAAGCCTTGCAAAATATGAACATTTGCAAATTGCATAATGGGTATGCAGTCTAGAAATGTTTCCTTAAGGCTTCAGGCACATGCTTAAGTTGTGTACACATAGCAAGTTGAGTGCTCACTTGGTGCTGGGAATTTACCAGGTAAGCAGCTAGTGACTTGTTAGTTTTGCTTATAAACTCCTCAAACAGAATAACTCTGGATTTTTTTTCTTTTTCAATAACCTAAGAAATTTAAGTGCAAAAACCAACTGGCCTCTTCAGACATCACATGCAACTACTGCTAGTTAAACAGGCATTTTCTGAATAATGCAGTTTAACAAACATAGAATGCATGTAGTAGTAATTGCCTTCTACAGGGACCGTCACACATGTAAGAGACACAACAAAATCTTATTAAAAAAAAGAAATGTACATTCTTCCTTTCTCTCCTTCTGGCATACCTTAAATAAGGAACAGAGCCAAGTGGTGGCTGTGGAGGGGAATAATTTAGAGGAACTTCCAAAACGTCATTGAGTGAATACCTGTGAAAAGATGGCTCTGGCTGTGCTCTGCAAAATCCAAGGCCCCACCTCAGTCATAGGTCTCCTGGAAAGGAATTTCGCAGCCTGGGGACACCCATTCTGAAGGCTCTGCCCCTACCCCTCACAAGACCCCCTAGAGACTGTCAGATAAATAGACCTCACCAATCTTAGCTGTCATGGCAGATTGTGTAGAGAGGTGATCTGAGTGAGCTGGTTCCTAGTCCATTCACAGACTTAAAGATGGATTAGAACTTTGAACTGATCATTGGCTTTGCTGCTTCTGATGTGTTCTTGCTGAGTTAAAAGACATGTTGCTGTGTTCTGAACCACTTAGTTTCCTGGTGGCCTTCAGCATCTGCTACTGTTACAGCAGATTGCAGTAATCTAGCCTTAAAGTGATAAAGGCATGCATCACTGTAGCCAGGTTCTCTTTGATTGGGATAAGAGTGCGTGCTCTTGGGCAGTTAGAGGGAAAAGTTATTTCTGGACAGGATTGCTACGTGTGAATCTTAGAGCACTGATTAATCCAAAGAGACTATGACCTTATGCACCACTTTCACAATTGAAAGACAGACGCATAGAATTGATGGTGGGGTCGCTGATCCTGCAAGTTCTTTTATAACTTTTTTTTTTCCCTTGTGAACCCCAATCCTCTACATTTTATTTGGAATGAACCTGAGCCAGTACCTTTCATCCAAGTGCCTGCTTTGCTCAGGGGCATCGGAGGATCTACCGTATCCATGCTGATTTGAGAAGTATAGCTTGGTGTCAGCTGCTTGTTCTTGGTATTTCAGTTCAAGTACAATCAGTCTCCCCTAGTAACTTCACATGTTGAACAATGAGGGTGAAGGAATTGTAACCTATAGGACTATCTGCATAAGGGAGGGCTCTTTGGGGGAGGAGGGAGCTGCTATCCATCACAATCAACAGGAATCTCCAACAACTAAGGGGGCGGGGAACAGCTTAAAGCATTCTGTTCACCCAGCCAGATCATGAAGGTGAGATGATAGTATCTCAGGCTAATCTGTGTCAAAAAGTGCCAGTATATGTAGCAGTATTGGTGTAAAGATCTAACTTCTTCAGTGTAGCCAGGAGGAAACAGGTATGATAGAGCCAAAGCGTTCTTTTGCAGGCTTTCCCATTAACTATTTAAAATGGCGACTTCTCTACATTCAAAGCTGCAGTTCTACAAGAAGTTTAAGGGACTTTTTCACATTTGATGGGTCATTACACCACCACAAGAAAATTCTGCTGGAAGGCTGCATACTGGGGCTCTCAAGGCCTGATCCAAATCCACTGAAGTCAGTGGAAAGACTTATTGATTTCAGTGGGCTTTGGATCAACACCCTACTGCATGCTGTACATTAGTGAGGAAAGCTTATCTAAGGTAAAGGTCAATTACCCTTTACTCCAGTGTCTGCTGTAAAGCTACTCCTGAGTCTAAAAAGATTTGACTGTCTGCCTTTTCATTGTAACTTAACCCAGATTGCTGCTTTAAACCAGGTGTTCGAGAAGCCTGTGAAGTTATAATCATGACGACTTCTTTTCAGAATGGGAGCAACACACTTGCAACACTAGTAAATGGTATACGAGTCCCTGAGTTTAGCCTCAAATTCTAATGCTGCTTTTTATTATGTTGAAGGAAGGTCCAGTGTTGCTTCCACAAGAAATTGTTCTTCAGAAGCTGAGAAACATTCTGCACATAAAGTTGGAGAAAATGCTGATGAAAGTCAAGGGTAGGATGATGATTGTTTGCTATTTGGGAAGCTAATATCAGTGAAACTGAAATCTGCTCTTTACAGATTTGCATCTTTCTGGCTGTGTCTACACAGAATTTTCAGCAACTTTCCCACCATTTGTCAGTTAGTATTTGTGCAGCTCCATCCGTGCTAGCAACTGTTGGAATGCTCGTGGAAATCAGTCATAGGTGTTTTCACCATCATGTAATCTAATCAATTGTTCACGTTTTACCATAATGTCATCTAACAGCGTGGTGAACACACCTGCTCCTGTGCTCCACTAGCACTTCCACCAATGTCAGTACTTTTGGAGCTGCAGTGGTGCTACACCAATGATGGGGAAATAGCTGAAAATTCTCGGTGTAGAGAGAGACCTATTGGTGATTTATGATGTTAACCAAATTGTCGAGACAGTTGAATAACATAAACTAGCTTCTGTTCGGCCTAACACTTTATACAAACAAATGTATGACGTTACCAAAGAGATAATTACTCCAGCCAGGACAGGTTGGGCATTTTAAAACTCGCTACTCAAAGAATTAAATTTAAGAGAGAAATAAAATTATGAACTGCATAGACCAGTCAAAAAACTAAAATAACAGCACTTTGAAAGAATATGATTACAAAGAATATATGGGCATTGCAGGAAGTACCAAGGAGTAACAGCAACAACATAAGCATTTGTTGGGGGGGGGGTGTCTCCCTTCTGCCTGAATGGGCTCAACACTGAGTAACATTATCCTCAGGTGACTAATTGTTACTCCAAGTCCATAAGGCACACTTTAGGTATAAATAAGTTATTTCTTAAATATTACCCATAAATACATCTTGCAATGATTATGAATCTTGACAAGTTACGAGTTACACATTACTCTTCATGGATAAATATCTTGTAAGACATGTTTGATGTAGTGAGTTTTGTCAGGTCTGAGGTGAGAGTTTGTTTGCAAAGAACATGGAACCTTTTGCCTAGGAGCCTCTGTGTCGCTGAGCATTTACTCCCATGTGAACACTGCTCATTATTGTGAGAAAGGGTCACTAGCCTAAAATAATTAAATTCTCTAAATATGTTGTTTTTTACCTGTAGATCTTTTTAAAAAAAAAAAAAAAATCCCTGCAGTGATGAGTTGGAATACCTTATATATTTTTGCTAGATATTTAAATTCTGTATTGTACCAATGCATATTAATTTACAAAAGTTTTTAGACATGCTTGTCAAGGGCATTTATTTTAGACCTTTGACTCGTACTGCTGTCTCCATGGAAGCTGATATTTTATTGATATATTCTGAACTTAGACCTCCTGTTAGGAAGTAGACAATAATGGTACACTCTAAAGCAGAGGTGGGCAAATTACGGCCCACGGGCCACATCCTGCCTGCGGGACCATCCTGCCCGGCCTCTGAGCTCCTGCCCCAGGAGGTTCACCCTCAGCCCCTCCCGTACTGTTCCCCCTCTTCCCACAGCCATGCCACCGGATGGACAGCAGGGCTGTGAGCTCCTGCTGCTCTGAGCAGTATGGTAAGGGGGTGGCAGGTCCCGGAGGGCAGTCAGGGACAGAGCAGGGGGCGGTTAGGGGCGGGGAGTCCCGGGGAGCAGTCAGGGGCAGGGGCGGTTGGATGGGGCGGAGGTTCTGAGGCGGTCAAGGGTCAGGGAACAGTGGGGGTTGGATAGGGCGTAGAAGTCCCAGAGGGCCTGTCAGGGGGTGGGGGTGTGGATAGGTCAGAGAACGGGGGGGTTGAATAGGGAGTGGGATCCCAGGGGGAGCATTTTGAGGCAGCGAGTCCCAGGAGCGGGCAGTCAGGGGATGGGAAGTGGGAGGGGACCAGACTGTTCAGGGGGACACAACCTTCCCTACCCGGCCCTCCATACAGTTTTGCACCCTGATGTGGCCCTTGGGCCAAAAAATTTGCACATTCCTGCTCTAAAGTATTTTAAGTTCTTCAGATGGAAGATGCTATAAAATTACACGTACTGATTGACCATCTCCACACCCTGGTGATCTAGGCAAATAGATCTCCCTCATTTTATAAAATTATAGAACAGAGAACTTAAGTCATTTTCCAAGATCACACAGTGAGCCAGAGGCAAACCAGGGAATAGCATCCAGAAATAGATTCATGGATACTAAGGTCAGAAGGGACCATTCTGATCATCTAGTCTGACCTCCTGCACAGCGCAGGCCACAGAATCTCACCCCCCCACTCCTACAAAAAACCTCACTCCCACTCTCTTAGGTCTTGTCTACACTGCAAGCCAGGGTGTGAATCTGCAGTGCACCAACTTCCTGCACAATAACTCAACTGTGAACAATGATATAGCTCAGTGAATGTCCCAGTGTGTGGCTAAGCATCTACACTTTCTCCTGTGAATAAGACTGATCATGCATCCCAGGGCACATAGCTTGCCATTGAATAACATGCAGGGGTGAGAGGAAAGATAGAAGCTTTCTCACTGCAGTTAAATGTGAAGATTTGTTTATCTTGTAAATTAAAATTTTACAAAAATCTGGGTTGATGAGATCAAGGTTCTGACCAATCATGCAGTTTGTGGGTAAAATCTCCATGAATCAACACTGCCTTTCTTATTGGTTTCTGGTCCTAAGCTATAACTTTTCTTTTCCTGTTTTTGTTTTTGTTTTGTTTTGTTTTTTAAATCAAGGCCAAATATGGTGATCCATGTGTGTGACGAAGCAAAAAATTTGAAGGAAGATTTTGTTTGTCCTCGAGATCTTTTGATTTCTGAAATGAAGTACTTTGCTGAATATCTGTCTGTGGATGCCCAGCGCTGGGAAGAGGTGGACATTTCAGTTCACTGTGACGTTCACATCTTTGACTGGTTAATAAGATATGTTAAAAGGAACACTAAGGAATATGAAGTATATGAAATACCCACTTTAGGTAAAAGAGATTCTATTGTTCATTTGCTGCAGATTCATTATCTGCGTTGTCTGATCTGTGCTTCAGACTAAAAGTATATGTGCAAAATTGTCTGGAAGATAATATCCATCTTTAATTCAACTGCAGCCACCTAGGCCCAGTCTGCCGTGGCCAGAAACACTGGTTTGTTGGAAATGTGCTAAAACAGTTTCCCTGATCATGATAGAAAGTCCCTGGTTTTGCTACTACTGATAATCTTAGGGAAATATTCCTCTGGTCGTTACAGTGGTGAAAGCACTAGTCTATGTTGACAGCTAGTATCTTTACCAAGGTAATCTAGAGCCACTCTGTAACAGGATTACTTCACTGTGAGAAGCACAAATGGCCAATCTACAGTAGCATTCTCTCTGTGGTTACAGCAACATTTGGAGACTTTCCTAAAAACTTCATTGTAAATGCAGTATAAAGGAGCAATTCTGCCATCGTCTTGGTAGTCATGGGGCAAAACTTTGAAAAGCACTTAAGTGACTTAAGAGCCTGGCATTGACAGGGGCCTCACAATGAGAGTCAATGGGCTCCTAAGTTGCTTAAGTCCTTTCAAAATTTTTCCCTTGTACTTAATTTTGAGTCCGATTCTACTTTTATTAAAGTCAATGAGAGGGTCTTTAAGTAGCTTAAGTGGGTTAATTAAGCCCATCCAAGGATGGAATAAAATACATTTTAAAAAAAATCAGAAATTTATTTAATTGGATATTTTTATTTAAATTTAAAGACAGGCTTATGTTTAAAAACTATTTTAAAATTAAATTTGAAATTGACAACCTATGTTAAGGCCTAAACTTATTACAATATCTATTACAATCATTTATATTAAATACAAAAAATATTAAACAGTACATGTTTTCTTCTTTTTAGTCTGTTCAACTAATTCAGTTCAATGACTAGTTCATGCAAAGGTGAGAAGCCAATTGGGAGCTGCAAAAGCAGGAAAGCTTGTTTTCCTCTTTGAATCTATGAATAAAAACCTATATGTGAGAGGATAAGATCTAGTTCTAAAACCTTGAAGGACAGTGATCAGACAGTCACTTCAGTTCACTAACTACACATATTACTTCCTTTGTTTAATAAAGTTTTGAATCCAAAACATGTTTTGAAGAACTTTTTCCTTATGTATCCAACACATTGAAGGTACTTGTATTTAATTAAAAAATTAAAATGATTGTTTTGTGCATTTCTAATTGATTTGAATTTCCATCCAAATAAAGTTTGACAAGTTACAAATAAAAAAAATAATCATCATCTTGTAAAAGGTTAAACTATATTATTGCTTTTAAATAAATGTGCATAGATATGTGATATGCTCCTGGTTGGCAAAAAGAAATAGCAGATTTAGTGTATAGGCTATATTTAGTTGCAAATTAACATTTTAATTTGTACCAACCAATGAGAATCAATCTTTAGGAAAATAACCTAAAAGTGTAAATATAAAACATGATTAAAATAGATTTAAACTAAGGTTTCCTGCTTGCAGATTTAAATTAGTCCACTGTGGCCAGTCCAGATCTAAATCCTCTTGAAATGAATTGGAAAATTCAAATTTGGAAGCACTGAATGGGCACTGGATTAGGCTCTGCTCCAGCAAAATAACATTAGCTAGCTCTAGCACATGTGCTGACCAAACTGTTAAAAAGTGGCTTAGATGGAACAGTGTTTGATCGGTTAAAATGCTCTGTTTAACTATGTTTGAGTTGATGTATTGACAGGAACTAAGGACCTGTCTATACTAAGAAAATGATTATTTCTGGGGATCATGTCATAACTGTTTGATGTTGCCTGTATAGATGGGACCAGAATTCTGTTTCCAAATATCAGAGGCATGACGCATGTTGGAAAGTGGAATGATAAGAACTTGTTTAGTAAAGTAATGCCCTCCTTTAAAGAGGCATTGAGCCTCTTGGGGTATTCTCAATTTATCAAAGGAATAAATTAATCTTAACCTTTTCATCTTGTTCTGCTGTTTCCTCTTTTAGAACCAGGAAATGTCATTTCGATTCTTATTTCTTCTGAGTTTCTGAAGATGGATTCCTTAGTGAGTATAACAAGAGTTGAGAAATTCCATGACATAGTAGCACATTTTATCACCAAATGGTTGGCATAAATCTTAGTAGCTTATATGCTAAGCTTTGAGAATGTACTTATAGCTGTATAAAACAGAGAGGGGAAAATAGTTCATGTCCCAAAGAGTTTACAATCTGAGGATCAGATTCTGCCACCTTGCTCATGAAAAGTAGTAATTTAATAATTGCACAGTCTCTGATTTCAGTGGGATTGCTTGCAGAGTAAGGTACTACTGAATGTGATTAGGGGAGCCAGCATCTACCTCCAAATGAATACTTATTAATCTAAATAATAGCTTGCTGCACTGTGTGAGCTAATGGCAGTATCTGACTTTTGACAGCAATCTTAAAGGAAACCTAAAGTCTCCACATTTTCAGTGTTTTACACCAGTGGCTCTCAGCCTTTCCAGACTACTGTGCCCCTTTCAGAAGTCTGATTTGTCTTCCATACCTCCAAGTTTCTCCTCACTTAACTACTTGCTTACAAAATCAGACATAAAAACACACAAGTGTCAGAGCACACTATTATTGAAAAATCGCTTACTTTCTTATTTTTACCATATAATTATAAAATAAATCAATAGGAATATAAATACTGTACTTGCATATCAGTAATATAGCTTGTAGAGCAGTATAAAAAGTCGTCATATGAAATTTTAGTTTGTAATGACTTTGCTAGTCCTTTTTCTGTAACCTGTTGTAAAACGAGACAAATATCTAGATGAGTTGATGTACTGGAAGACCTTTGCATACCCCCGGGGTACACACATCTCTGGCTGAGAACCACTGTTTTATACTAAGGGCCACTTCTTCCCTCTGCAGTGCAGTTCTCCATCAGTCAACATATTTAAGCCCCATTCACTTTAATTGGAGATGTGCACATTTAATGAGGAGAAAGGATTGCTTAATTATATTTTTTGTGTAGATATGCAGTTTTACCTTTAGTTTTCACTTCCAAAAGCTAGTACTTAATTCATATAAAAAGCTCGTCTTCTTTATAGTTCATCATGTAAATGGACAGATCAGTGATGTATTTGTTTGATTTTCTTTTTCCAATTGTTTAATAGTAAAGACAAACACTGTGCAGCCAAGTTAAGGAAAGAATTTAGAATTTAATGTACTGCATCTTCTTGCTGTCACAACTGTCATTATTTGTTTGCAGTTCATGCTAAATATTAAATTTTACTGGTAAAGCTAAATTTGGTGGGTGCAATGCTCTATATACTGTTAAAGCTATAAAACTGGCCTCTAGTTCTGGATCATGAACACTATGGAGGTGACACTTCCTGAAAATGATTCAGGGGTAGTAGTCAGAATCAAAGACCCTTCAGGATTGCAGTAGTTCAGAGTTACGTTTAAGCCATGTACACAAAAAATGTGACTTGCTTTCTGAGCCATTAAATTGTATTTTAGAGTTGAACTGAACCAACTTTTGCTAAATGCCATTAATTCTAACGAATCCTGAATCCTGCTCCTAAGAAATTTCGAATATAAAAGTAATAGGTCTTCTGAGATACAGGTTTGTGTATCATTAATTTCAGTGTTCATAGTATCTCCTTTCCTTCCTAGGTAAAAAAATGTATTAATTATTGCCACAAAAACATGAGTGCTATCATAGCCACCCCGTGCAACATGAACTGTGTCAGTGGTGACCTCCTTAAGCGTATAGCTGATCTTTTCACACACAATGAAGTGGAAGATGTGAAGGACAAAAAAGATAAATTTAAGAGGTAATTTTTTACCTCTTATCGCTATTGATCCTCTACTACAGACTCCTGTTCCTTTTTTAAATATTTTGTCATAAAAGTCAAGACTTGTTAAAGAATTAGTGTGATGTTAGCAATGTATATACTTTTTAAAATATCTTAATACACAGTATCATAAAATGGCTCAAGAAGAAGACAGAATTTCAAGAGAAAGTAAGAAGTTCTAGATGGGAGCCAACAAGTGAAAGGGCAACTCTCCAAATATGAAGAATCATGAGGAGTCCAAGAATTGAGAGAATTGAGTGGATGGGATAGTAGGTGACTATGAAGAAGGAGGGTTAGAATGAGCTTTGAAAACAGACATTTTGGACTGAGAGATGGGTAAGGAGCTACTGACAATAATTGAAGATGGGAGTGGTGTGTTCCTAGTTCCTGGAGAATGAATAGTTTGGTTGCAGTATTCTGGAATCCCTGAAGTTTTAGAGTTGGAATTTTATAGGGATATGAAAGATGGTGCTAAAATAGACTGGAATACAGTTAAAAACATGCATAAGGATTTCAACTGAGCTAGGATCAAGATAAAGACTATTGTAATAATCGGACTTGCAGACAAGGAAGATGAGGTAGGAAAGCATTTTAATTGTCAAGCATTACTGGCGTTAGGATTAAAGTTAAGGAGAGTAATAGTGGAAAGTCCAGAGGTATAGAGCGAGTGTGATCTTGGAAGCATTCAGTAGTAGAAAGCTTATAGCCAAGGTAAAAGCTGATTATCTAACAGGCAAACACAGAGGTAGTGCTCCTAATGTGACCTTGCTTTCAGGGATATGTCAGGTTCTGGTGTGATTGGCACCAATATAAGTTGCTCGTTAGTTGATTGAGGTGCAGAGTTGTGTGTCATCTGCATAGTAATGATACCTAAATTGGTATATGTCTCTTCTGCTGTCATTGAGAAAAGATAAAGGACACAAGGGCCAAGGAAAGAGCCTTGAGACACAACAAAGGGAAGAAGTAAAGATTTTACTACATATGGGAAAGGAATGGTTAGGGAGGTAAGGAGAGGACAGATTCTTGCTCCAAACACCCAAGAAGTAAAGAAGTGTAGGAAAAGCTATACAAAAGACTTATGGGATAACTTTACTTGAAAGAGGGTCTAGAGGTGACATTTTGGAAAATCACCAAAATGGTTCACATTGTGAAAACAGTATTTATGAGGCTTAGACTGCATCTACACTGCAAGCTAGAGGTGTCATTTCCCTGCTTGTGTACCTTCCAGCTTCAGGTGGGTTCGTGTTTGGCACAGGAAAGCTGTGCCTCTGCTGCCACTATCCATGTTACCACAGCTACACTGCTATTTGTACTCATGCTAGCTTGATGAGAACTAGTACAAGTATGTGTACATGAACAGGGGAATCAAAGCTCGTAGTGTAGATGTAGCGTGAGGGTCTTAAGTGCCTTTGAAGTCAGTAGGACTTGGTTACTTTGGCTTCCAAGTCACTTAAGAGCTTTTGAAAATTTTACCCTAAGTCATTAACTCTTCAGTTATCTAATTCTTGAGCAAGTTGAAAACCGTCCAAGAAGTGGTGCTGAAAGCAGAAAAGAGGCAAGAGGAAACTACTTACTCCAGGGCCTTACAAAGAACGTAAAGTTTATTTGGGAAATGGGTTGACGGCAACAATTCCAAATCCATCAGAGAGATATTAAGTGGAGATGGCATGATGACTGATGAGCGAATATGTGGGTTCAATAGGGTTTTTTGGGAGGGCTGAGTGTGCTTTCCAGAATGATAGGGTGGAAAGGAGCTCTTTTTGTAGATGGCAGGCTGGCAGAGTTCCTTTTTTGAATAACTATTTTAATGTTGCTGCAGGTTTTGTGTTAGGGCACCTAGGGCTTTATATAGGCATTTTTTATTTTATAAAAATAAATAAAAACAAAATAAAAATGTTAGTGGTAGCAAGCGAAGTTGGAAGAGGTTAGTTCTTTTTTTTCAGTAGTTGAAATTACCTTGGTGATAGCTTCAATAGATTTAGAAATGGGGGAAGAAAAACTTGGTGCCCCCTTCCACCTATCAGTGGGTCAAGATAGTAACAAGTTACGTGTCTGTCTGTTTGTTCTTGAGAAAGAGGAGGTAGCAATCTCTCTTTACAGGACTCCACAAAGAGAGAAATGGGAGGGCTAAATGTTGGTGGGGAAGATGGAGATTTAATAGTCCAGAATAGGTACCAAGAATTGTAATGCTTGGTTTACTGAAGTAATAGGCTTAAATATGTTTATAAAGGCAGGACTGTTTTAATTAATTAATTGGGTGTAGGATCGGGTCCTTTTTGGCCACTTTAAAAAAGCACAGCCCAAGACTTCTATAGACAAATGTATATAAAGATGGCAGATGACCATGTTGGAAACAAGATTTCCGCATTGTATTTCTTACAGGAAAATTGTATAACTTCACAAAAGTCAAATCTTGAAACTAACATCTTAAAACCACCTCATTTTAAAGTAGCAGAATGTAATTATTGATTAACTGCAAACAAAGCAAAGTTTAGTTCTGAGCAAATTTTTATAAATAGTGGCTGTTTATCAACAGTAAACTTTTCTGCAAGAAGATTGAGAGACTGTTTGATCCAGATTACCAGAATCCAGATTCTCGGGGAAATGCAGCTACATTGTACAGGTGTAGTAATGTTCTTTTCTTACTTCCTTTCTGCTCCATTTATGTAGGCTACATGTGCATTCCAAAGTGCCATTCATACTGTTGTATTTCATTTTATGTTTCAATTTTTTGTAGATGCTGTTTATGTAAGAAGCTTTTAACTAAAGAAACAGAAAGAAGAATCCCTTGTGTTCCAGGAAAAATCAACATAGATCAACATGGAAATATTATTTATGTTCATATAAGGTGCTTCATGCATTGAAAACATAACTTTTTCTGTATACATGTATCCTGTTAAGTATGTTTCTAAATACATAGTATTTGTAAAGTTAACAAATACAGTAGAACCTCAAAGTTATGAACATCTCAGGAATGGAGGTTGTTCATAACTCTGAAATGTTCGTAACTTTGAACAAAACGTTGGGGTTGTTCTTTTAAAAAGTTTACAACTGAACATTGACTCAATACAGATTTCAGTCTTTACTATGCAGAAGAAAAATACTGCTTCCCCCCCGCCTTTTTTTTTTTTAAAGTACTTTTCATTTAACACAGTACTATACTGTGTTTGCTTTTTTGGGGTGGGGGTGGGGGGTGTCTGCTGCTACGTGATTGTGTTCTTTCAGTTCCAAATGAGGTGTGTGGTTGAACCGGTCAGTTTGTAAGTCTGGTGTTCATGACACTGAGGTTCTACTGTACTCCATCCAATACAAAATTTATAAACTGTAGGATTAACCCACAAATCACCTGAACAACTTCTTTTTTTTTTTTTTTTTTTTTTTTTTTTAAATTCTTGTTGCCTTTCTTAGGCTCCTACAAATGGAAGGTTATGATGTTAGTCTGACCTCAATTGTATTCAACGTGTTGGAACACATTTTGAAAGAGAAGGTAGTTAAGTGCATGCATCCGATGAAGTGAGCTGTAGCTCATGAAAGCTTGTGCTCAAATAAATTTGTTAGTCTCTCTAAGGTTCCACAAGTACTCCTTTTTCTTTTAAAGGACATAGAGGTGAATGGTAATCGGGATAAAATACAACAGGGTTTTTCCAAAAGATAAATCGTGCCAGATCAACCTGATCTCCTTCTTTGAGATAACTGATTTTTTAGACAAAGGCAGTGCAGTAGATCTAATCTACCTGGATTTCAATAAGGCATTTGATACAGTTCCACATGGAAAATTATTAATTAAATTGGAGAAGATGGGGTTTATTAATATGATAATTGAAAGCTGGAAAAGGAACTGGTTAAAGGGGAGACTACAACGGGCCATACTGAAAGGTGAACTGTCAGGCTGGAGGGAGGTTACTAGTGGAGTTCCTCAGGGATCAGTATTGGGACCAATCTTATTCAATATTTTTATTACTGACCTTGGCACAAAAAGCAGGAGTGTGCTAATAAAACTTGCAGATGACACAAAGTTGGGAGGTATAGCCAATATGGAGGAGGACCGGAATATACAAGAAGATCTGGATGACCTTGTAAACTGGAGTAATAGAAATGGGATGAAAATTAATAGTGCAAAGTCATGCATTTAGGGACTTAACCACAAGAATTTTTGCTGTAAGCGGAGGACTTATCAGTTGGAAGTGGCGGAGGAAGAGAGAGACCTGGGGGCATTGGTTGATCAGAGGATGACTATGAACTGTTAATGTAATGCAGCAGTGGAACAGGCTCATGTAGTCTTAGGAGGCATCAGGTGAGGTATTTCCAGGAGAGACAGGGAAGTGTTAGTACCATTCTACAAGGCACTGGTGAAATCTCATCTGGAATACTGTGTGCAATTCTGGTGTCCCATGTTTAAGACAGATGAATTCAATCTGGAACAAGTTCAGAGAAGGGCTACTAGAACGATCTGAGGAATGGAAAACCTACCATATGAGAGGAGAATCAAAGAGCTTGACTTGTTTAGCCTAACCAAAAGAAGGTTGTGGGGAGATGATTGATCTCTATAAATACATCAGAGAGAGAGAGAGAACTCCTCTCCCTCCCTGGTATTTATTTAAGTTAAGTGCCAATATGGACACATGAACAAATGGAAATAAACTGGCCATCAACAAGTTTCGACTCAAATTAGGTGAAAATTTCTAACCATCAGAGAAGTGAAGTTCTGGAACAGCCTTCCAAAGGGAGCAGGGGGCGGACCTAACTGTCTTCAAGACTGAGCTGAATACATTTATGGAGGGGATGGTATGATGGGACTGTCTAATGGCATGTGGCCCATCAGCACCCGCCAGTAGCAAAAATCCCCAACAGCCAGAGACAGGATACTAAGTTGGGAGGGCTCTGAATTACTACAGAGAATTCTTTTCCCAGGTATCTGCCCAGTGGGTCTTCTCCACATGCTCAGAGTCTAAGTGGTCCCCCCCATATTTCCTCCAGGTCAGCGTGGTAAAGACTCTGGGGGGTTTTCACCTTCCTCTGCAGTCTGGGGCATGGGTCACTTGCAGGTTTAAACTGATGTAAATTGTGAATTCTCTGTAACTTTAAGTCTCTAAAGTTTAAACCATGATTTGAGGAATTAAGTAACTCAGAGATTAAGGCACTATTTCAAGAGTGGGTGGGTGGGTGAGGTTCTGTGGCCTGCAATGTGCAGGAGGTCAGACTAGATCATGATGATCTCCTTTAGACCGTAAAGTCTGAGTCTGTTGTACTTGGCAGTTTATTCCACAATATTATTGTTGTTAATCCATCAAGACCTCAATTGAAATCACTGGGAGTTTTTGTTGGGTTAACCTTTTTAAAATGTAAAAGATTCAGAGCTAATCACTTAATCATCCTAAGGACTTGAAAATATGTTTAGCCAAAGACAAATGGAATTAAGGGTTACATTTCAAAATGAGTTGTTAGTGATGGTTCCATACTCCTGAACTATAGAGTCTGGATTGACTGTCTCGAATCTGAAGATGTCAAATCAAACACCCAACCAGTTTCAGAACAAATAAAAATAAACTTCAGTGGTTAAGGTGTTTTTGTCAGAGGCTTTCCAAACTTCTCCTTTGTTATATGGTTAGTTCCTCACCACAAGTATTATCTTGGTTTTTGTTTTAGTCCAGGCATGGTTCTATATAGCTGGATTTCCCTGCCTCCGCTTAATGAGGGCCTGCATACTCTAGAATTTTTCTGTTGCTAATTTAATTTCCATCATTTTCATCAGATCTGATGGACTAAAATCAGCCTAACAGTAGTTCAGTGTCAGCCCTCAAAATAATATGCATTAACTGGATATTGTCTCCTGTCAGTTATTCTAATAACAGGGAGAGGTTTCTATCCAAAGAAGCATCTTACTGATGACTAGAACAGTGAAGTAGGTTCCATCTTGCAGTCTCTAAAGTGGCAGCTGGGGCCATAGCCTTATCCTGACAGTCTAAGAATATTGTGTATTAGCCAATTTTAAATACCTTCCTTATGTTACCATAGTTACATTCTTATATATGTATGTTGATGCTACATAATTCCTTGTGTGTAATATATATATTACTAGACTATACACTGTTCTAGACTTAATTTCCCCCCACTGAAAAATGAGAGAGAGAGACAGACTTTCTTTTAAAACCCAAAAGAGTATTTAGCAGTGAGGCAATCTGGTCTGTGAAAGATAAAATGTTTTGTTTTGTTTTTCCACCTTCACCCACTAACTTCATCCTGCCTTGGTTAGACTGTAAAATCTTGAGGGCAAGGGCCAACTTTTACTCTATTTGTACAAAGGCAAGCATAATGGGTACTGACACTTAGTGTCACCTCCACACCTATTTTTGTGTAATTGTGCTGCTATGGACGTACTAGCATTAGAGCTACTTCTAGTCACCATTAATCTTAAATTAAGTGCAAGAAAGGACAAATTAACCGTGCCTAGGAAGGCAGCCGTAAAACAATACAAGAGAAATGCTCAGAATAGTTTGGGATGCTGTATGATGTCTGAATTTAATGCTGATTGTCCTACAACATGTTCTTGCTATGGTAGCTCTTCTGTGAAGGCGTTTTGTTGTTCTTGCTTTTTGGTTTTCTCTCCAAACTTCATTGATACAAATATAGGACTAAAATCTCTTCACAATATAATGTGCAGCCTGACTGTGCCTCTTTTATTACAGAGATAAAACTTGGGAAGTGCATGAGTACTTGATCAGTCTTTATGAGGAATTAAAGTCTTGGCGAGATGTGTACTGGCGCCTCTGGGGGACTATCAATTGGCTGAGTTGTTCAAGATGTAATCAAGTGGGTATTATTGTTTTCACTTAATTGTTTTGTGGCAGCATGAGAACAAAACCAACATAATAATTTTGTGGGTGGATGGAGAGGGGTTGGCTTTAACTCATAATTAAGAACTCTTTTTCCAGATGGCCTCATTTTGGTAGAAAAATACCTTCCTCTTCCCCAAATTTAATCTATCAATTTTGAGACCAATAAGACTTTTTTTGTGTGTGTGTGTAGCTTATAGAGTGGGAAACATAATGGGATTTGTTATGAAAACTATGGAGCAGCTGTTGCTCTGTAACTTTTTAAGCTCCTTCTTTGTGCCCCGCCCAAATACAATTCAGGTAGCTAGAAAAAAATGGGAAATGATCTTGTACTGGAATATCTGAATTTTAAATGAAAACATTGACTAAATTAGGACTAATCTCTGATCAGGTTTGAATATGAGACTCATAGCTGTCTGTGAGAGGTAAATAATTGATCTATATCTAATGTACTCCAAAATTCTGACTTTGACAGGCAACATGTCATCTATTTTTTTTTTTTTAAATATATATAGTCTTTCCTATGTACCGAATTTTCTCACTGCCAGTATCATACACAGCCAGTTCTTTATCCCGGTGTGGCAAGCGCATTGGGTACAACTGGCACTGGAATATATCCCTGCTGTAACCAAAAAATTCTTCGATTTGATCCTACTCCACTTCCAAAGGTACTACTTTAATATTACACTTTTAGCAATGATTCAGCATAGGGCTGGATCATGATGTAAAGATCCTCCCTGATGTCAGGGGCAGTGGCCCAGGAGGGAGATTGACTCCTTGTGGGCCTTCTGGCCTCTCTGCTGCTCTGGGGGGAGTACAATATACTGAGTCTATTCACAGTGTATTATATGTTCCCTGGCAGGCATGTTGGGGAGCGAAGTCTCACCCCGCACCTGCATGTGGGGTGAGGGATGTGGAGGCTCTCCAGAGCTGCTTTCCCTTCCTGTGCTGCTACCTGTGATTCAGGTGGCTGGAGTAAGGGGGCACATATGTCCTTTATGCCATTTGCCATCACATAAACCAGGCCATGATTTGACCTATAGATACATAATGCTGAAATTGGATATGAAAGGGTATTCGCTAAAGAATGGGCCAGTAAGCACAAAAGGAACTATCCTCGTGGAACAAGTTGTGCTTCTCAGGGAGTTTAAAAACTAAGTTCCCATTTAACTTTAGTTGGAGTGGGGTCAGGCCCATCAATTGAAACACACAGTGAGTTGTATATAGCTCTGTGTCCTGACGAAGGTGCCTAGTGCTGGGGATTGTGAAAGTTCTTAGAATATGGAATCCCTCGGTGCAGTACTTAGTGAAGGGAGTTTTTGTCATAAGCCAGTACATCTAACATAGTCTCTCGCTTTTATGATAGGGCTGTAAAGTGCGGGATCATGTGATCGGTTTACCGGCTGGAGGTGAAGGTGGGGATACTCTGCCATATCAAACTACTAAAATATTGAATGATCTGCTTCAGCATAGAGATGATGTTGTTGTTCCTTTTTCTAAAGATCAGAATAGGTGAGAAAATTGAATGAAAGCTACTGAAATTATTTAACATTTGACATTAGCACTTGAGTAAATTTACATTTGATTTTTTCCCCTCTTCTAAACAGACAATGTAGTGGAATTTTTAAAAGTTAACTAATATATTTCCAGTATTTTAATTAGAAATTGGGACAAGAAACAGAAATGTTGCTATCTGTCGCATTTGAAGCAGACGCTTGAAGCAATTCTAACTTCGTAACAGTTCAATCTTGCTTCTATTCATATTTTCATTTAGGTACTTCCCAAAACACTAGCCATGTAGCTGTTCTGCAGATTATCCATAGCACAATGGGGAGGAAAAAAGGTCAGATTCTAAGCTTTGTAAAATAGAAAAACTATCATTTTCTTATACTTCATGAACATTTCCTCCTTATAGTGATTCGGGGATTGGGCTGTGTGATGAGAGAGGAATTGAATGTGATGTGCTGTTAGAACCAAATACACTGTGGGGCCCAAAAACTGGAGAAATCAATGCTGTGAGTAATTGCTGCTTTTGTTTTGTTGTGTTTTCTCTCTCTCTCTATTAATGATTGTAGTGGACGCTTAGAAAACGCATCCAATTAAGAGACCTACTGCTGTCTTAAAAATAACTAACAAAAAACCCTAACCTAGTTAATAAATCTAAAACCTAGGTTTCAGGGACATTATCTGCTAATTTAGGGCCAAAATGTGGGTTTAGTGGGGAGCAGGGAGGTTCTTATTTTATTTTTATTTATTTATTTATTTATTTAAAACAAAAGCTGTTAAAATTAATTAATGCCCACACAACTACACCACAGAGACCATTCAGAAACTGAAGCTAGTTAGGAACCCCACAATCCTCTTAAGAAGTGAATCATGTAGAGATCCTGTTACACAAGTGCTCTCTTCTCCTCAGTGTGCTCAAAGTGGTATGTATAACGCTCAGTGAATTGAAATATGGGTACTTAAGAGGCTGCCATGTCTCGTTATGTCACATTTGAGATCAGAAGAGTTCCTCAAGTTGAAGCCCCTCACTTTAAACTTTGTAAAGTGCTTTGAGATCTACTGATGAAAAGTGTTATATAAGAGCTAGGTATGTATTATTAAATGAGGTGGGATTGCTGGCAGGGCATTCACCATTAAGGCCTCTTAGCTTTAAACTTCCTTTCCCTGTTTGGTCTGCCTGTATTTTTTTGTTTGTTTTTATTTACATTTATTGGAAATTGCATTGAACATCAACAAAAAATTTTAAGACCCATATTAAGCATAACACTTAAAATAGATAAAATACTTAATTACCATTCTAAACTCCTCCTCCTAATCTTGCTTGTCACAAAGCACACAGCTGATATTTTGTAAGCTACTGAGTACTTCAGTGCCAATGGTACATGTTAAAACCCCCATATAAGACTTGTGTATTTTCATAAGTCCCCAGAAGAGCCTCTTGTTGTGTAAACAGCCTTTTCTAAGGGCAAACAGATATCAGTCATTGGTCCATTCTTCTGTTGATAGACTAGATTTCCTCCAATAACACACAACACAGCTCTTTCCTACCAATGAATCTACTCCCACATTACACCAGTGCATTTTAAGTCAAGCTGGGATAGATCATTAATAATGCCAACCGTGGTATAAAGAGAACCTCTGCAGTCTGTTGTATTTTTGCAGTCTTCATGCACTGTAGTCCATAACTTCTGAATAACACAGCAGTTCCAGACAGTTGGCATGAAACTGCCAGTAGCAGTAAGACGGCCTAGAGAAAACTACAAATGTGTACTGGAACAAATGTTTGCAAATGCTGGCCTAGACAGAATCTTGTGGTTAACTCAGGTTGTTGCTACCATAATATAAGTGTTTATTACCGGCTACATAGTTTTAGGTATTAAAGCAAATTCTAAAGTGATTTACCTAAGACTTTTTTAATTTACTATGTCTACATTTAATTGAATACTAATTCAGATTTATGCACATGCTTAACTTTACACACCTGAGTAAAATTTAGTGGGGCTGCTCTCCTATATAAAGTTAAATGTGAACAACTCCTTGCAGGATCCAGGATGTAGTTTACTTGAGCAAATACTCATTGTTTTTTATAAATCCATTTGACTCTCATTTTGTTTCACAGTGTATATTAACTTGACCACCTCTCTGCCTTTTGTCTCTAGTTTCTTTCTCTGAAAAACTGGACTCTACAGCTGGTTAGTAAAATAACTAGTTGATCGTGCTTTAAATTTTAATATGTTTAAAAATTTTGTTGCTCTTTTATGTTAATAAATAACTTGGAGGGAAAATGGCAGTGACATCAATCTGCTTTAATTTTTAAATTATAGGATAACGCATTTTCAGTGTAAGCTCTAAACACTATATATGTGGAGATGCTACAGTAATTGCTGCTTTATAAGTGTAGCATATCTGGAGGTTAAACATTAATTTAATCAATATCTTGTTTAAAAAATTCCTTTAATTTTTTTCAAATGTTACAATGAAATCTTTAGGCAGCTGCAGTCCTGTATATTTTCTTCCTTCCTATTATTGCTGTGTTTCCTTTACTATTCATTGTCATAGACAGAGGATTCTGAGATTGATGTTCCAAAATAAGATCCTACACCAAACTTGCTAACTACAGTAAGAGTACTCTTTTAAAAAAAAAAAGAAAACAATATATTATCTTTTTTTTATTCCACAGCAGAGCACGATTTGTTATGGACTAATTTTAAAATAATGTTCTTATTTTAAATCACTTTATAAATTACAGACAAACATCAGTCTTACACGCTGCATTGTGCTGAGGACAATGGCCTAAACTTTCAAAAATGACTAATGACTTGGGTGCCCTGCTTGAGACATCTTTATAGGGGCCTGATTTTTCAGAAAGTACTGAGTACCCACCCTCCAAAAAGGAGGGCTTTTTAAAGTGCATCAGATGGGGTACCCAGAATCACTAGTCATTCTTGGAAATGTAGGCTGATGAGTTCAATCCTGCACTGCTGCCAAGCCAGAAAGCAGCAATGCTCCAGTCACACCCCAGTATGTTGTAAAGGGGTGGCATAGAGTTGGATGTGCTAGGAGAATTGGTTGGAATCTGATTAAGCTAATTTTAGGGCCCCTTTGTATTGCTCCATTAGTGCAAAAGTCTGTCTCAGAGCTGAGGATCTGGCCCAACATATAAAAACAATGTATATAGCTCCATACAGGAGCACAGTGTGTGGTGCTTGATGAGTACCTCTTTTCACGTGTGGTGCGTATGTGTTCACAAATTAGTGAAAGCAACATTGCATCTCACTTATTAATTTGTCTTACAGTAGCAATTGGGGTTCAGCTATACTGGGCGCTGTACAAATATAGTACAGAAGGTCACTGCCACAAAGTGCTTTAATTGCAAAATACAGAGAAGATAATATAAATGAAATAGGGAGTGTGGGAACCTTCTGCCATTTGCCTCTATGATGATCTTCAAACGTGCTTTATTTTGAATCACCTATATGGGCACAGGCCAGTGCAACTTATTCAACACAACCCTGCATTCACTGAGTAGCTTCACACCAGGGATGCTCACCCCAGGGCAGAGCAGGTTGCATTGTTGCTGTTCTCCCTGTCTTCGAGACTAAGGTCAGAACCCAGTACATATAAAGCACATAGGCAAGGAAGCCTAGTTTAACAAAAATAGCTGGCACTCAGCCTTGTTTATCTGCAACAAAAAATTTAATGATATGGAAAACCTGTAGAGTTTGAGGAGATAGTGACCTTTTGTGGTACTTTATTCATGTTGCTTAGAAACAACAGTCACTGCTATCAGAAGAGGAGGAGTATACCACTGGCTCAGAGGTCACTGAGGATGAAGTGGGGGATGAAGAGGAAGTCTACAAGAAACCAGGTACAATTATCTGTCTAAAAGAAAAGCAGTACTTGTGGCACCTTAGAGACTAACAAATTTATTAGAGCATAAGCTTTCGTGAGCTACAGCTCACTTCATCGGATGAATTTGGTGGAAAAAACAGAGGAGAGATTTATATACACACACACAGAGAACATGAAACAATGGGTTTATCATACACACTGAAAGGAGAGTGATCACTTAAGATAAGCCATCACCAGCAGCAGGGGGGGAAAGGAGGAAAACCTTTCATGGTGACAAGCAAGGTAGGCTAATTCCAGCAGTTAACAAGAATATCAGAGGAACAGTGGGGGGTGGGGTGGGGGGGAGAAATAACATGGGGAAATAGTTTTACTTTATGTAATGACTCATCCATTCCCAGTCTCTATTCAAGCCTAAGTTAATTGTATCCAGTTTGCAAATTAACTCCAATTCAGCAGTCTCTCCTTGGAGTCTGTTTTTGAAGCTTTTTTGTTGAAGGATAGCCACTCTTAGGTCTGTGATCGAGTGACCAGAGAGATTGAAGTGTTCTCCAACTGGTTTTTGAATGTTATAATTCTTGATGTCTGATTTGTCCATTCATTCTTTCACGTAGAGACTGTCCAGTTTGGCCAATGTACATGGCAGAGGGGCATTGCTGGCACATGATGGCATATATCACATTGGTAGATGCGCAGGTGAAGGAGCCTCTGATAGTGTGGCTGATGTGATTAGGCCCTATGATGGTATCCCCTGAATAGATATGTGGACAGAGTTGGCAACGGGCTTTGTTGCAAGGTTAGGTTCCTGGGTTAGTGGTTCTGTTGTGTGGTGTGTGGTTGCTGGTGAGTATTTGCTTCAGATTGGGGGGCTGTGTGTAAGCAAGGACTGGCCTGTCTCCCAAGATCTGTGAGAGTGATGGGTCATCCTTCAGGATAGGTTGTAGATCCTTGATGATGCGTTGGAGAGGTTTTAGTTGGGGGCTGAAGGTGATGGTTAGTGGCGTTCTGTTATTTTCTTTGTTGGGCCTGTCCTGTAGTAGGTAACTTCTGGGTACTCTTCTGGCTCTGTCAATCTGTTTCTTCACTTCACCAGGTGGGTATTGTAGTTGTAGGAATGCATGATAGAGATCTTGTAGGTGTTTGTCTCTGTCTGAGGGGTTGGAGCAAATGCGGTTATATCGTAGAGCTTGGCTGTAGACAATGGATCGAGTGGTATGATCTGGATGAAAGCTAGAGGCATGTAGGTAGGAATAGCGGTCAGTAGGTTTCCGATATAGGGTGGTGTTTATGTGACCATCGCTTATTAGCACCGTAGTGTCCAGGAAGTGGATCTCTTGTGTGGACTGGTCCAGGCTGAGGTTGATGGTGGGATGGAAATTGTTGAAATCCTGGTGGAATTCCTCAAGGGCTTCTTTTCCATGGGTCCAGATGATGAAGATGTCATCAATGTAGCACAAGTAGAGTAGGGGCATTAGGAGACGAGAGCTGAGGAAGCGTTGTTCTAAGTCAGCCATAAAAATGTTGGCATACTGAGGGGCCATGTGGGTACCCATCGCAGTGCCGCTGATTTGAAGGTATACATTGTCCCCAAATGTGAAATAGTTATGGGTGAGGACAAAGTCACAAAGTTCAGCAACACACACTTTGCTTCTCTATAAAAGAAAAAGGACACTAAGCTATCTAAACTACTACATGCAACAAGGGGCCACAATAGTGGTTCCCGTAACCCACCCAGCAATATTGTTAATCTATCCAACTATACTCTTAGCCCAGCAGAAGAATCTGTCCTATCTCGGGGCCTCTCCTTTTGCCCCTCCACCCCCACGAACATGATACAGTTCTGTGGTGACCTAGAATCCTATTTTCGACGTCTCCGACTCAAGGAATATTTCCAACACACCTCTGACCAACATATTAACCCACAGAGACCTTCCTGCCAACACTACAAAAAGAAGGATTCTGGGTGGACTCCTCCTGAAGGTCAAAAAAGCAGCCTGGATTTCTACATAGAGTGCTTCCGCCGACATGCACGAGCTGAAATTGTGGAAAAGCAGCATCGCTTACCCCATAACCTCAGCCATGCAGAACACAATGCCATCCACAGCCTCAGAAACAACTCTGACATCATAATCAAAAAGGCTGACAAAGGAGGTGCTGTGTCATCATGAATAGGTCGGAGTATGAACAAGAGGCTACTAGGCAGCTCTCCAACACCACTTTCTACAAGCCATTACCCTCTGATCCCACTGAGAGTTACCAAAAGAAACTACAGCATTTGCTCAAGAAACTCCCTGAAAAAGCACAAGAACAAATCCGCACAGACACCCCTAGAACCGCGACCTGGGGTATTCTATATGCTACCCAAGATCCATAAACCTGGAAATCCTGAAGGACGACCCATCACTCTCACAGATCTTGGGAGACAGGCCAGTCCTTGCTTACAGACAGCCCCCCAATCTGAAGCAAATACTCACCAGCAACCACATACCACACAACAGAACCACTAACCCAGGAACCTATCCTTGCAACAAAGCCCGTTGCCAACTCTGCCCACATATCTATTCAGGGGATACCATCATAGGGCCTAATCACATCAGCCACACTATCAGAGGCTCCTTCACCTGCGCATCTACCAATGTGATATATGCCATCATGTGCCAGCAATGCCCCTCTGCCATGTACATTGGCCAAACTGGACAGTCTCTATGTAAAAGAATGAATGGACACAAATCAGACGTCAAGAATTATAACATCCAAAAACCAGTTGGAGAACACTTCAATCTCTCTGGTCACTCGATTACAGACCTAAGAGTGGCTATCCTTCAACAAAAAAGCTTCAAAAACAGACTCCAACGAGAGACTGCTGAATTGGAATTAATTTGCAAACTGGATACAATTAACTTAGGCTTGAATAGAGACTGGGAATGGATGAGTCATTACACAAAGTAAAACTATTTCCCCATGTTATTTCTCCCCCCACTGTTCCTCTGATATTCTTGTTAACTGCTGGAATTAGCCTACCTTGCTTGTCACCATGAAAGGTTTTCCTCCTTCCCCACCCCCTGCTGCTGGTGATGGCTTATCTTAAGTGATCACTCTCCTTACAGTGTGTATGATAAACCCATTGTTTCATGTTCTCTGTGTGTGTGTGTGTGTGTGTGTGTGTGTGTATATAAATCTCTCCTCTGTTTTTTCCACCAAATGCATCCGATGAAGTGAGCTGTAGCTCACGAAAGCTTATGCTCTAATAAATTTGTTAGTCTCTAAGGTGCCACAAGTACTGCTTTTCTTTTTGCGAATACAGACTAACATGGCTGCTACTCTGAAACCTGTAATTATCTGTCTGTTATAGCAAGAATCTTTTCTTGGTAATTAGGGATTAGAATACAAGGCAGAAGTTTTCTTTTTTGTAAAAGAACTTCAAATAGAAATAAATATAATAAACCCTATCACAAAATGTCTCACTTGATTTTATACTTTTATTTTTTTCTCTGAGACATATATTAAATACACAGATTTACCTATGTTCTTCCATTCATCAGCTCCAGCAGTAAACACTCACAAATGGGAAAGTACACATATCCAATGTTCTCATACCAGTGAGACAGATTAAAGCTATATTCTGTATGGTCTGTTCCCTTCCTTGGAAGGGTTGCTATCAGAGCTGTTTTAGCCCTCCTGTCACCTCCTAGGTTAATGTTACAGAAGTTGGACCTCAGGTTACTAGCCATGTGGCTGTGTCCTCTGCAGCAGCATTTGCAGAGTCCCACTCCTTCATTTGCACACAGTGGTTATTGATCTTCTGTTGTAAGGACCAGAAGTGAAAGGCAGGCTGCCTCAATTCTCCTAAGATTGCACTGATTCTTCCCCCTAACTTGCACAGTCTGTCTCGTACATACAAAGGCCTAACACGGCCTGCAGGAAGTAAGTGCTGCAGGACTGACCACTTTCCTGGCCACCCAAGCAGGAGACAAGGCAGGAAATCCAGAGTAAGGCATGAAGAAGCACGTGGCTCTTAGTTTCCATCACGACAGATAGGGCCTTGATTTCAAATTGGGTGGGTGGAAGACTGAAGATTTTGGGAAAGAGAAGGGAGGGCTCTTAGGGCCAAGAACCTTCTGCTGTTCTTGGAGTGGTGAGGGTGTGGGTAGAGAGGAGGATGGAGACTGGTGTGTTGACATGGATAGAGAGAGAGGCAAAATCAGAGTGCTTCTTGAGAAGTGATGTCCTTGGAGAAAAGGAAACTAAACATGGTAGACTATTTTGTATAAGGAAAAGCAACTGAAAAAGACGCATTGAGAAAATAGCAAAGATATACAACAGAAGAAAAGTAGAGAGAGAGAAATTTAAATGGGGGATAGGGAGGGAAGAAAATCCCCAAACAAGGGAGATGTAGTGAGTGACGTTTTAATGTAAAAATGATGCAGACCTCTTGTAAAATTCAGTTGTTTGTTTTTTTTATTGTGTGTGTGTGTGTGTGTGTGTGTGTGTGTGTGTGTGTGTGTGTGCGTGTAATATACATTCTCTCAAATCAGAACCTTGCTAATTCTCAATCAGGAAACGGAAGATTTTTACAAATAACATTGTAGAATGTTTGCTAGTAAACAAAGTGTTAGTTAAAACTAAACTACATGTCAGGAAAAAATGGCAAATTACATTTTGAGATCCTACCCTTGTGACTTTTTTGATCATTCGCTTATTCAACTAATTCACAAAATTCTTCAACTTGCAATGGATCTTCCAGACATTAATGCAAATTAGTCAGTGTGTGTTGATCATGCTTATTATAGTGTTGCCTAAGGGCCAATTGAGATTGGTGCCCTGTTGTACTAGACTCTATACAAACATAGAATAAAAGACAGTCCCTTCCCCAAAGAGCGAACAATCTAAATAGACAAGACAAAGGGTGGGAAAAGGGATATAACATACAAGCAGAGTGAAGAGTGTGATGCCTGGTAGATGGCATGTTTAGGACCATGGTTTTCTTATGTTTAAATCCTTTTGATGGGTTATGATAAGAGGAAATTAACTAGATGGAAATACAAAGGAAGGAAAGGGGACTTAAGAGGTTGGAGCAATCAGTCTGCACAGGGCAGAGAATGTCCAGAGTGAAAACTTCAGAAAGCATTCTGATGATGTCATCAAGACTTTTGGTCCCTACTTGCATTTTTAGGGATGTATTCAGTGTATGCATGTTTACATTATATTTACAATAGGAAGTGTATATTGCATATAATTTCTTTGTACTGTAAACTTCAGCTCATGCATGCTTCTTAGGGAAAGCATGTGAGTGGGTTTTGCCTTTGTGCTTTGTGGATGTTGGTCCCATTTTATCATTATCCACCCCATAGCTTTGCTAAGGAGGGAGAATATCCAGGTCACTGACTGACTCATATGTGTGCAGGAATGTGGAAGTCACTATGCACAGCCAGTGTGATTTAAATGTTTTAAATATTGAGGATTGTTTGCTACTAAATAATGTTTTAATTAACAGGGAGAAAAGAGAAGCCAAAGAAGTTAATCAAACATCCAAAGAAACAAGTTTCTTCACCTAGTGTTCAAAAAAAGGAGAAACCAATGGAGAAGGTAAATCTAAGTAGTGAAATGGACTGTTCAACTCAGTCAGTCCAATGAGGAACTTTTCTTTAATTTTTGCAGCTAGTCTTAAATGTATTCATTAATGCATTTTTCTGTTTTTTTTGACAGTCAAATTCTCGAGATGCATCTCCATTCATGTAAGTATTTCTCCAAGTCCTGGGTGAAACATCCTGCTTAGTAAAATACTACTGACAACACTTTTGTTTCTCTTGTTACCAGTGTGAGTATGCAGCAGAATAAGTGGGATGCTTCTAGATCACTGAGATTCAACCAGGATGCTCAAAGAGAAGATGGTAAGATTTCATTGGTTTAGCTTTTGTAATGTTAATGTTAGAGGGGAAAAAATAGAATTCTGTTATGCAACTACATAACTATTTCAGTAAAGTACTCTGCTTAGGTATGTCATGGCTGAATGTGATTTCAAACTAGTTTTATACTGGTATAACTACATTGACTTCTACGCAGATTGCTTCTGTCGATGTGCACGGGCTGAAATTGTGGAAAAGCAGCATCACTTGCCCCATAACCTCAGGCGTGCTGAACACAACACCATCAACAGCCTCAGGAACAAATCTGATATCATAATCAAAAAGGCTGACAAAGGAGGTGCTGTCATCATCATGAATAAGTTGGAATATGAACAAGAGGCTACTAGGCAGCTCTCCAACTCCACATTCTACAGCCCATTATCCTCTGATCCCACTGAGGATTACCAAAAGAAACTACACCATCTGCTTAAACTCCCTGAAAAAGCACATGAACAGATCTGTGCAGACACATACCTAGAACCCCGATCAGAGGTATTCTGTTTGCTACCCAAGATCCATAAACCTGGAAATTCTGGACGTCCCATCATCTCAGGCATTGGCACCCTAACAACAGGATTGTCTGGCTATGTGGACTCTCTTCTCAGGCCCTACGCTACCAGCACTCCCAGCTATCTTTGAGACACCACTGACTTCCTGAGTAAACTACAATCTATCAGTGATCTTCCAGAAAACAGCATCCTGGTCACTGTGGCTGTAGAAGCCCTCTACACCAACATTCCAAACAAAGATGGACTACAAACTGTCAGGAACAGTATCCCCGATAATATCACTGCAAACCTGGTGGCTGACCTTGTGACTTTGTCCTCACCCACAACTATTTCACGTTTGGGGACAATACATACCTTCAAGTCAGCGGCACTGCTATGGGTACCCGCATGGCCCCACAGTATGCCAACATTTTTATGGCTGACTTAGAACAATGCTTCCTTAACTCTTGTCCCCTAACGCCCCTACCCTACTTGCGCTACATTGATGACATCACCATCACCATCACCCATGGAAAAGAAGCACTTGAGGAATTCCACCATGATTTCAACAATTTCCATCCCACCATCAACCTCCTAGACCAATCCACACAATCGGTCCATTTCCTGGACACTACTGTGCTAATAAGCGATGGTCACATAAACACCACCCTATACCAGAAACCTACTGACCGCTATACTTACCTACATGCCTCCAGCTTTCATCCAGGACACCCCACATGATCCATTATCTACAGCCAAGCCAAGTAAAGATACAACCGCATTTGCTCCAATCCCTCAGACAGAGACAAACACCTACAAGATCTCTGTCAAGCATTCTTACAACTACAATACCACCTGCTGAAGTGAAGAAACAGCTTGACAGAGCCAGAAGAGTACCCAGAAGTCACCTACTACAGGACAGGCCCAACAAAGAAAATAACAGAACGCCATTAGCTGTCCTCTTCAGCTCCCAACTAAAACCTCTCCAGCTCATCGTCAAAGATCTCCAACCTATCCTGGAAAAACGATCCCTCACTCTCACAGATCTTGAGAGACAAACCAGTCCTCGCTTACAGACAGCTCCCCAACCTGAAGCAAATACTCTCCAGCAACCACATACCACACAACAAAAACACTAACCCAGAAACCTATTCTTGCAGCAAAGCCTAATGCCAATTCTATCCACATATTTATTCAAGTAACACCAAGATAGGACCTAATCACATTAGCCACTCCATCAGGGGCTCGTTCACTTGCACATCTACCAATGTGATGTATGCCATCATGTGCTAGCAATCCCCTCTGCCGTGTACATTGGCTAAAACGGACAGTCTCTACGTAAAAGAATAAATGGACCCAAATCTGACATCAGGAATCCTAACATTCAAAAACCGATAGGAGAACACTTCAACCTCTCTGGCCACTCAGTAAAAGATATAAAGGTGGCAATTTTGCAATAAAAAGCTTCCAAAACAGACTCCAATGAGAAACTGCTGAGCTTGAATTAATATGCAAACTAGATACCATTAACTTGGGTTTGAATAGAGACTGGGAGTGGCTGGGTCATTACACACATTGAATCTATTTCCCCATATTAAGTATCCTCACACCTTCTTGTCAACTGTCTAAATGGGCCATCTTGATTATCACTACAAAAGTTTTTTTTTTCTCCTGCTGATAATAGCTCATCTTAATTAATTAGCCTCTTACAGTTGGTATGGCTACTTCCACCTTTTCATGGTGTGTGTGTGTCTTCTTACTGTATGTTCCATTCTATGCATCTGATGAAGTGGGCTGAAGCCCACAAAAGCTTATGCTCAAATAAATTTGTTTGTATCCGCAAAAAGAACAGGAGTACTTGTGGCACTTCAGAGACTGACTAACACGGCTGCTACTCTGAAACTTGTTTGGAATTACTTCTAACTAAGTTGAGTTAGTGAGAGGAGAACTGGGCCCTTTATGATTCTAAAAAACTGTATATTAAACTTGGTTAGGTTAAATTTTTAAATGCTTATCGACAATTACAAAAAACTGGAAATGATGATAAACCACACCACCATTTCAAGTCTGGAACTTAATCTTCTGCCATTCCTAATACAAGCCTATTGTTATTTTATTCAATCATATTAGCAACTATGCATGAATTTTGGGTCTCATCTGTCCATGTAGCTTTGCAAGAGCAAAGAGATTATCCTTTGCAACAAAAGGCTTATGACAGAAGGAAGGCATGATTCTGATCTCAGTCATGACTGTGTAAAACACTGAGTAATTCCACTGAAGTCAATAGTTGCATTGATGCCATATTCTCCTCTCACCCCTGGGAACTGATCCCCACCTGCTGTAATTTTTTGCAGCTCCACTTAATAGAATGGCCCTATGCTGACTTACACAAGCTGAGGTTCTGTCTTATAGTGACTCATGTCTATTGAATTTTCTGTTGGGCCAGATATTCTGTACTTGCTTCCATGAAATATGAAAAAACATTGCAGATGATATCTCTAAAGTGGATCTCGGCATGTACTCTGATTAATATTTATGTATAGCATATATTATTCTGTTCAACAATTGTGTAAGTGCTAGAATTCAGTTGCAGCCACGCTTTGTTATGCTACACAATAACTTCAGAATCTTCTTGAACTCACAAAATGTTGGTGCAGCAAGGATAGCACTCCAGGCAATGATACCTTAGGATCAGATTAGCACTAGTCTCTTCTTTCCCACAGGAGAAAAATACCTTTTTGTTACAGAGGGAAAATAAAGCGAAAATATTCATCACCTCACATGCTGAGAGAGTGACTAATGCAAATGGATAGTCTGGGTCCCCTGGCAGGAGTAAACTTGGGAGGAAGTTCCACAGTTACAGACAGGAGAAGGAAAAGTTCCTTGACTGGTTTTGTATTTTTAGTTTGTATTAAATGGCAGCTGTCTGGAATGTCAGAACAAAGTCCTGGAGAGAGAGAGAGAAAGACGAGGGGGCAGGTGATGTGGTTATAAGTGTGTGGTAATTGCCTGGGCATATAAATTGCATGGGTATGTGATAAATTGTGTGTCACATGGATATTGCCTCCACATGTATGCTTTGTGAATGCCTTTCTCCCTATCTCTCAGTTTATAAAGAAGTAAGGTCGTATTGTTCTGTGTTGCTTTTCCTCACTACTGTATGGACTTGAAAGCTATGGTCTCAGTAAACTACCTAGTTTCCTTTGCTTTTCCATTTCTTTTATAAATCTATGCTGCCTCAAAACCATTCTCTTAGATCTGGCAGTGCAATGGATGCAGATAGATCCCTGCATCTGCATGGAGCCCAACTGAAACTGCATTACACTGCAGAATCAGGACCTTACTTTGGATCATAGATACTCATGCTTTTCACATGAGCCAAGAATAAAGCCACTCATTTCTCTGTATAGTGGATTATTAGTAATATATGCATAACCTCTTTCCTCATGTTTATGGCTCTTCATCTTGGTAGTAAGGAATATTTAGAATATTGATATTTCTTTTATTACTTGCAGATCAGCGAAGGATGTGTGAGATTACAGGTCACCTAATAAAAATGAGATTGGGAGACCTGGACCGGGTCAAGTCAAAGGAAGGCAAAGAAGTAAGACTTTATATTATGGTAATATTAGTGTGTATTTTATGCAGATCTCTTGAATTCATGCATTTTCAGTACCAGAAAATGAGATTTAGTTTTTTTAAGATGTCTGGAAGACTTAAGCTTTAACATGACTTTGATCAGGTTTTAATAGTTTAAAGTGATTTTTTTTTTCTAAAACACTTGGTCAGAAAAAGTTTCAAAAGGTCACTACTTCAAAAACTGTTGACCCAGGAAGTAGGATGGGTTTGGAGGGGCCAAGTATCAGGCACTGGGAGCACAGCAAGATGCAAAGTCTTTATGGCTCTTTCTTAATCAGAGCCAGATCATGGCTAGTGTGCATGATTGCAGGCTCACACACCTTCACAATGGGGCTCTGAAGGGATGCAATATGATCTTTGCCATCTCCTTTTGGAACAATTGCTTCTGCAAATATAAATCAGTTATCTAAAAACTAATAAACTTTTAGAAAGTCACTGATTATACTGGAAGAGCTAAATGATTTGATCTCCCTGTACTGCAGCATGCAGGTGGCATTTACTCTAGACTTGAAGCTCAGATAAAGGCCTCAGCGCAGGTCAGTGCTCGACAAAATAGCACAGAGAAAAACACAAGGTAAGTTGTTCTTTAAGTGGCAGAAAAAGGCAGGATGTGTATTTTGGTTTTTTTTTTAAAAAAGCCTTCTGTGACCAGAGCCCTAGTGGGGAGCCAGCTGTGGTTACTCCATTAGGGTGAACTGCAAAGAATGGGGCAGAATCCCCAAAAAGCTGGTGAATATTCCAATACTTGGATTTACCGAGCCATCATAAAACAGCTTCTTTATTACTTTACTGGTTACTCAGAAGTCAAACAACACAGTTCACTTAAAATGATCCAGCCTCAGGCCTTCATCCAGGTACCTAAGTCAAACATGATGATTGAAAATCCTGTTTCATCATATAAAAGAAAAGGTTCTACCGATCCCAAAGGATCGTACACATTACCTCCCAGGTTACTGATTATTCCAGATCTTAACCAAATACACACTACAGCCAGTTCTTATTAACTAAACTAAAATTTATTAAAAAAAAGAGAGAGAGAGAGAATGGTTAAAAGATCAATATGCATACAGACACGAGTTCAATTCTTAAGAAATGCAGAATAGCAGAAATGGTGAGCTTTGTAGTTGCAAAGAGTTCTTTCAGAAATAGTTCATAGGTTATAGTCCAAATATCATATTCAGGGCATACCACTATAATGGAACCTCAGTCTTGCAACTCAAACTTCCCCATGAAGCCTAAGCAGATCTGAGATGACAGAATCAGGACCCAAGGATCTTTTACACAATTTCATGTGCTCTTTGAGTTGGGATTTCCTTGGGGAACAAACAGTAATTAGGATAAAAAGAAAAGCTGTAGCTCACAAAAGCTTATGCTCAAATAAATTTGTTAGTCTCTAAGGTGCCACAAGTACTCCTTTTCTTTTTGCGGATACAGACCAACACGACTGCTACTCTGAAACCAGTAGTTAGGATGACTTTGAAGGAGGTCCATCACCAGTACTTACCTATACGAATTAACATAAGGCCATTTGCTTGTTCCTCCACCATTCACAATACATTTCATAGAATCATAGAATATCAGGGTTGGAAGGGACCCCAGAAGGTCATCTAGTCCAACCCCCTGCTCAAAGCAGGACCAAGTCCCAGTTAAATCATCCTAGCCAGGGCTTTGTCAAGCCTGACCTTAAAAACCTCTAAGGAAGGAGATTCTACCACCTCCCTAGGTAACGCATTCCAGTGTTTCACCACCCTCTTAGTGAAAAAGTTTTTCCTAATATCCAATCTAAACCTCCCCCATTGCAACTTGAGACCATTACTCCTCGTTCTGTCATCTGCTACCATTGAGAACAGTCTAGAGCCATCCTCTTTGAAACCCCCTTTCAGGTAGTTGAAAGCAGCTATCAAATCCCCCCTCATTCTTCTCTTCTGCAGACTAAACAATCCCAGCTCCCTCAGCCTCTCCTCATAAGTCATGTGCTCTAGACCCCTAATCATTTTTGTTGCCCTTCGCTGTACTCTTTCCAATTTATCCACATCCTTCTTGTAGTGTGGGTCCCAAAACTGGACACAGTACTCCAGATGAGGCCTCACCAGTGTCGAATAGAGGGGAACGATCACGTCCCTCGATCTGCTCGCTATGCCCCTACTTATACATCCCAAAATGCCATTGGCCTTCTTGGCAACAAGGGCACACTGCTGACTCATATCCAGCTTCTCGTCCACTGTCACCCCTAGGTCCTTTTCCGCAGAACTGCTGCCGAGCCATTCGGTCCCTAGTCTGTAGCGGTGCATTGGATTCTTCCATCCTAAGTGCAGGACCCTGCACTTATCCTTATTGAACCTCATTAGATTTCTTTTGGCCCAATCCTCCAATTTGTCTAGGTCCTTCTGTATCCTATCCCTCCCCTCCAGCGTATCTACCACTCCTCCCAGTTTAGTATCATCCGCAAATTTGCTGAGAGTGCAATCCACACCATCCTCCAGATCATTTATGAAGATATTGAACAAAACGGGCCCCAGGACCGACCCCTGGGGCACTCCACTTGACACCGGCTGCCAACTAGACATGGAGCCATTGATCACTACCCGTTGAGCCCGACAATCTAGCCAGCTTTCTACCCACCTTATAGTGCATTCATCCAGCCCATACTTCCTTAACTTGCTGACAAGAATGCTGTGGGAGACCGTGTCAAAAGCTTTGCTAAAGTCAAGAAACAATACATCCACTGCTTTCCCTTCATCCACTGAACCAGTAATCTCATCATAAAAGGCGATTAGATTAGTCAGGCATGACCTTCCCTTGGTGAATCCATGCTGACTGTTCCTGATCACTTTCCTCTCCTCTAAGTGCTTCAGGATTGATTCTTTGAGGACCTGCTCCATGATTTTTCCAGGGACTGAGGTGAGGCTGACCGGCCTGTAGTTCCCAGGATCCTCCTTCTTCCCTTTTTTAAAGATGGGCACTACATTAGCCTTTTTCCAGTCATCCGGGACTTCCCCCGTTCGCCACGAGTTTTCAAAGATAATGGCCAAGGGCTCTGCAATCACAGCCGCCAATTCCCTCAGCACTCTCGGATGCAATTCGTCCGGCCCCATGGACTTGTGCACGTCCAGCTTTTCTAAATAGTCCCTAACCACCTCTATCTCTACAGAGGGCTGGCCATCTCTTCCCCATTTTGTGATGCCCAGCACAGCAGTCTGGGAGCTGACCTTGCTAGTGAAAACAGAGGCAAAAAAAGCATTGAGTACATTAGCTTTTTCCACATCCTCTGTCACTAGCTTGCCTCCCTCATTCAGTAAGGGGCCCACACTTTCCTTGGCTTTCTTCTTGTTGCCAACATACCTGAAGAAACCCTTCTTGTTACTCTTGACATCTCTTGCTAGCTGCAGCTCCAGGTGCGATTTGGCCCTCCTGATATCTTTCCTACATGCCCGAGCAATATTTTTATACTCTTCCCTGGTCATATGTCCAACCTTCCACTTCTTGTAAGCTTCTTTTTTATGTTTAAGATCCGCTAGGATTTCACCATTAAGCCAAGCTGGTCGCCTGCCATATTTACTATTCTTTCGACTCATCGGGATGGTTTGTCCCTGTAACCTCAACAGGGATTCCTTGAAATACAGCCAGCTCTCCTGGACTCCCTTCCCTTTCATGTTAGTCCCCCAGGGGATCCTGGCCATCTGTTCCCTGAGGGAGTCAAAGTCAAATTTCAAAGAGAGATGAATATTGAGATCCCATATTTACAATTCATTTAAATGCTAGGATGTTCTTTTGATCTCTAAACTATCAGAATACAGCATAGACAGGGACTGTTGATTACATCGTTGACTCTATTCATACATGTGTAAATACACAAACGTTATCTCCCCAGATGTCTTTTGAGGGTTATTTATTTTGCAGGATGTTTAACCCTTTCTAGCCATGTGTTACACCTTCTCATTTCAAACTCTCCCTCCATATCCCCTCTTTCCAGTGTGCGAAGTGCATCTGGAGGTGAAAATCACCCTCACCCCACTAAACCTTGTAGTGGAGTCAGGAGAATGGAACCCAACCTTGCAGAGCTGTGGTACAACCCATCTGCAGCATGTGGGTTAGAAGTGCGACTTCCCCTCTGTAAACCCATCTGGAATTTTGGGTTTCTGGATCAGTGTCCACACAGATCTATTAAAAAGAAAAGGAGTACTTGTGGCACCTTAGAGACTAACAAATTTATTTGAGCATAAGCTTTCGTGAGCTACAGCTCACTTGCATCTGATGAAGTGAGCTGTAGCTCACGAAAGCTTATGCTCAAATTTGTTAGTCTCTAAGGTGCCACAAGTACTCCTTCTTTTTGTGGATACAGACTAACATGGCTGCTACTCTGAAACAAATCTGTTAGTCATCTCTCTGTCCACTTCCCAAAATTCCCACATCAGTGACCTATTTGGCATTGTTCCAAAGTCCCATCCTTATTACATGAGGATCAGAAAAAAAAACAGAGGCTGACACCTTGTATGTGAGGGTTTAGTCTGGAGCCAATGTTCTACTCACTACTTGGTGGTCAAGTGGTGAATCTTAGAAGTAGAGTTTTATAATGGATCTGCTGATAGCTCTTTCTTAACCAGAGCCAGAGTTTGCCTAGTGTGCAGTGAAAATTGATATGATTTCATTTCATACTGAAACCTGTAAGGAGTTCCTGTAAGTCGTTTTGCATCTGCATGCACGCACATGTATGAAGGTACTTCTGTGGGGCTTTCTCTGAAAAGCAAATATTTGATGGCCAAGCCTTGATTTAAATATTTATCTTTTATACAAGGATACAAATGGGTGACTAGAGATGCCATGATATAAAGGGACAATGAGCATAACAGTATAATGTACTGTTTCTCCATTCTATGTTATACTTGAATGTTTAGGGTTTAGGATTTTGACAAAAATCATAAAATGGTTTCATACAGTGAACTATCAAACTGACTATTATAATTAGCAACAATTAATCCTATATCATGATAAAAGTGCCTCCACATGTGTATGTACTATTTATTTTAAATCCAGGTCTAAATCTCGCTTTGGTCAAGGCCGTCCAACCTAAGGAACCTCAGGAAGAAATCATATCCAGAATCATTGCTACTTCCTGGAACTGTACTGTACTCCAATACAGAGAATGCATTCTCCAAAAGCTTTTAAGCTTTTTGACTTATTTATTATTTATTACTGTAAGCCATGTAAATTATTCTGCTATGATGAATGAATGCAAAATCCAGAAAGGTCTAATACTTATTTTAATTGTAAATACAGTTTCTTAGATTTGCTTTTTTAGGCTATTGTGTTAAGCTACATAGAAAACATTTTATAAATCAGCAAAGTTAAAATATTTGAAAATCCTTGCTTATTGAAGAGTGGTGCTTATAAACTACTCTAGACCATCACTTTTAACTGCTAGACATTTTAAAACGAAGAAACTACTGAATTATGAGTGCAATCAGTAATGTTTTAAATGCATCATCTAGTATTGCGATTTGAATTATACATCTTAGGCTGAGTCTGGGGGTGATCTTTATCTTGCTTACACTGGTTTGACTGATGCAACTTTATTGAAGTCCATGGAATTACTTCTGATTGACAAGGCTATAAGTTAAATCAGAATCAGGCCCCTAGGCTTTCCTCCCCATGCCCACACAACTTCCATTCGTGCTAAGGTGAGCATCAAGGGGGATTAGACCCCTAAAGATCATGTGAAATGAACCTACTGAGGGTATGATAACTTTACATCTTGCATGAGGTATTCATTTTCTCAACTTTAATGCATGGAAAACAACATATTCATTCTCATTTTGCTCATGACACTTCTCCTGCATCACACACTTCTTCGTTCCCTTTTGTTGTCTGAGCTTTAGAAGCATAGTAAAGCAGTTTCTTCCTTTAGTGATACCAGTGCCACTGTAACTTTGTTAGCAGAGGTGGTGTAAGTTCTGTACCTTTTGAAATAAAAGGAAATCACTTTTTGAGACATCTTGCCTATGTAGATCTGGGCCAGGAAGTATGTTTCTAGACCTGCCTGAATAATCCTTTTTGGCAATAGAATGTTCTGATATGGTTCTACTGGAGCAGTAGGGTCCATGTTTGTTTTAGTGCACAGTCCAGTAGTACTGGAATGGAACAACTTGCTTGGGAAAAAATCATGTTTATTCAAATGAAATTGCAGAAAGCAGTATTTTGAAAACCACATTCTAATTTTTCTAACCAGGCAAAAAGAGCACTCAGGGAAAACTTATTCCAGATCGTAATCATTCAATAAAATGTGTTTGGAAATTAGCTCAAGATCTCGGGGTGGGGGTGGGGAATCCTTCCTTAAATTGTATTCTTTATTTGCAGGCCGTTATTTGGCTTGTTTCTAGAATTTTAAATAATAAACTGAAATTGGAAATTAAGCATGGTGGTGATTGCAAGAGGGTGCAGGTTCATTAAAAATAAATGTTAGCTCAGTTTACATGTGTTCTTCCAAGTTAACATCAATCCAAAATTCACTGAAACCAAGGGAAGGACTTCTGTTGACTTTGGCTTGGGGTATGATTGGTAGGTGCAGCAGTGTTTTATCTTGCATTCATAAGAGACATGGCTTTATCAAAACCTATTGTTTGTTTGCACAAAAAAAATCAATTTTGTATTTTAGAAGTTCAGTGTTTATACTAAAGATTATTTGAAAGTCATTTTCTTAGAAAATGGTTTACAATTCACTGTGTGCAAAAATGTGTTATAGTTTTCTAGATTGTATAGAAGTCTCTCTAAAGCTGTACATGTAAACTTTGCTCAGCAAATTGATTAAGGGTGTGTGTGTGTGTGTGTGTGTGTGTGTGTGTGTGTGTGTGTGTGTGTGTGTGTGTAAAAGATATTTTAAAACTACTGACTCGAAAAAGGGAAAAAAATCTCTCCAGGACGGGAAAGTCTAATGCTTTGGTTATGTCAAAATGTCATTTTTACATGCCAGTATCCTTCATAATATTCTATTCAAAATGTTTTTTCTAAACATATGCCTGTAATATATGTAGTGGAAGGGCAATTCATATTTTATTAAGTATTAGTAGTATTTTCTTTGACAAATTCCATTAACTTTTATCCTGTATTAACTTTGAAGTCATGTCTCAGTTTAACTGAAATAAATGTTACTGATTTAAAAACACGTTGTTTTTAGTAGACTTACAAAGCCAAATACATTATATAGTGTGAAATGTTATTTTGTTTCAGACCAATCATAATGATTCTTGCATGTCATTGTCCCTTCCTCAAAAATGTATAGATTCTCAGTCTCCCCTTGTTCTTTAAAGTAGCTGTCTAACTCTTCTTGAAGCACTGTTAGACTTCCAACCTAAGTTATGAGAGCAGGAAAAAAAAATGGTTGAACTTTAGTACACATACAATATGAAGTATATCCTGCTGTACAAGAATTGTGTAACTCCACAGGCCAGATCAAAAGCCCTGTTGAAATAAATGGAAAGACACCCAGTGACTTCAACAGGCTTTCAGTCAAGCATCACACGAGCCTCTTATGGTAATGACTAAAAAGCGCAAATCTAAAACTAAGCCACACCCAAAAACATTCTCAACTTCACCTTCTAGTTACAGGGTGCTGATCATGTTTGCAAATAATCTTTTAGTGATGGCAACCATAACGTAATAGTATGAGTAGAGAGCACCAGCACTGACACATTTGACCAGGGGCTGTTGCTGAGAGATTTGGAAGGAGAGATTGAACTGTAATGTGCTGGTTCCAATCCTTTCTCTTCAGAAGGTTGTGATGGGTCACTGCTCCTTCACCTCAGGCACTCATTTGTAGAACTCTGCAAGGCTCAGTGCTGCGGCCCCTGTGCTCTGGAAGAGTGCAGCCCAGGTTGGGCCTGCAGCCAAGGCCCTTCCTCATGCAGGGGAGGGGGGGAAGCGGGGGGCCACATGGTGCAGCTGTGAGTGGCCTGGGTGGGGCAGTTTCCCGTTGTGACTCTCCCCATTCCCCCTGCTGGAGGGGAAGGGCTGAGGAGGGGGGATGTCACATGGTACCATTAGGGCGACCAGGAAGGACCTGACTGTGCCCAGACATCTCTGCTGGAGCCAGCTCTAGAGGACCTGTTTCTACCCCTCCACCTATCAGGTTGTGAGCCCGAGGGTCCTAGGGTTACGAACCCTCCAGGAATTAGATTGTCATGTGATGAAATCTCCAGGAATACATCAACCAAAGTTGGCAATCCTAAGGGTCACATCATGCATCTGTGATGGGAGAAGGGCTGAATCTCTAGGCAGTCCTGCCTAAGCTGAGGCTGTTCCCTCAGCCCCTTCCTTTCCAACTACTCACGGGGATGGAGTACAAGAGAGTGGTGCTGCTACTGCGGTTGGGAGGGCCTGGGGTCCCCAGGTGGCCCTGACAGAGCTGGGTCTGCTGCTTTGGCCCCTGTGTCTGCACATGGGAGCAGAGGTAGATTAGGGGTTTGTGGTGCCCAGGGGGAGGGGGAGGGGCCCTCCCCACCTGCAGTCTTCCCACACACCCCCCACCGGCCACTGATGCTCCTACTGGGGAAATGGAGTCTGGCCATGGGGGCTTGCCCCGTCCGCCCCGCCCCACCCACCTGGCGCTCCTGCTGGAGAACAGAGTCAGGGTATGGGGTCACCTATTTTCCCAGACCCCCCGAATTGGCTGGGGCCCTCGGGCATGTGCCCCTTTGGCCAGCTGGCTAATCTGCCACTGCAGGAGAGGGGGGCTGCAGGTGTACACCCGGCTCCTCCTTGTGTCCTGTTACACCTTCCTCCACCATAAGCCACAGACAGAGAGGGGAAGGGCTCCTGGGACTTCAGTCAAGATAGGATGCACATCCTCCTCTTCTCTTTTCCTCCCCCCCCATCAGGACAAGGCCATAGGAGTCAGGGCATCAGTAGTAGCGGGTCCCTCCTGCAAGCATGGGAGGGACCCAGCCCTGCCCTAACAGAGTTGCTGAGAGTGGTGGCCTCAGAGGTGGGTGAGGGCTCATTTGAGCAGCTTTGCAGGGAATTGTGGGGAAGGATGTGCTCAGTCTTTGCACAACTGGAGAACAAGTGAGGACGCATAGCCTGCCACAGATGCAGGAGTACTACCTTGAAATTTAAGCTTTGGGATGCCCCTTGAATAACCTGCCTATTGCCCCCTTAATCTGCTCTTCCTGAGGTATGAGTCGCTAGGGAAGTTAAGGAAACACTTGAATGACACAGATATAAATTTCCGATACAGTGATTGACACAAGCAGTACATTTTCCAATACAAAGTGTCTTTTTATTAATGTAACTAATAATCCCTACTACGATATAATCCAAATATAGAAATTGACACAAATTCCTTATTGCAAGTTAGAGCATTTAAACTACATTAGCATACAGTTTAAATTCTAAATTGGGTACTTTGCTACAAATGTCCAGTTTGTAACAAATCGCTAACAGCAGTTCCTAACTTATACTTTGTTTTACATAAGTAAAATACAATTAAAACACACACACACACTTCAAGCATACACATTTATACTATACTGCAATGGTTCCCAAACTTGTTCCGCTGCTTGTTCAGGGAAAGCCCCTGGTGGGCCGGGCCGGTTTGTTTACCTGCCGCATCTGTAGGTTCGGCCGATCGCGGCTCCCACTGGCCACGGTTCGCTGCTCCGGGCTAATGGGGGCTGCTGGAAGCGGCGGCCAGCACGTCCCTCGGCCTGCACCGCTTCCCGCAGCCCCTATTGGCCTGGAGCAGCAAATTGCGGCCACTGGGAGCCGCGATCGGCCGAACCTGCAGACACGGCAGGTAAACAAACTGGCCCGGCCTGCCAGGGGCTTTCCCTACACAAGCGGTGGAACAAGTTTGGGAACTGCTGCTATACTGTACAGTAAACAGTTAAAAACAGACAAGCTCATTCTATTAATTGATTCCATGGTACTGTTACAAATGTTGCTGTTTGTTGCTGCTGCTAATATAGCTTTTGAGCTCACTGCTAGTCATCTCAGTTCCTCCCTTCGCTGCTGTTACAGGTGCAGCTCACTCCCCACAGCTTCTCTGGCTCTGTCCTTTTGTCCCTTAATTATTTTTTTCCAATGTTGCTGATGTGGCTGCTGCTGAAGCTGTTGTCTCTGCTGCTTTGGGTGCTTTCTTTAACAGTGCTTTCCTCAGAGCTCTGAGCTGTCTTTCAAGCAGCTCTTCTGTCCTCTTGGTCAGATTTCTGATCTCTCTGTCTAGCACGTTGGGACACAACCTGGTTATGTGGGGGTCGCAAGCTCTGAGCCCTGACCAAGGCCAGTCATGGGGCTGAGAGTCCTGAGCCCAGCCACATGTGTGGTTGACAGCCTGCAGAGCTGTGAAGTCCAAGTCTGGCCAGATGTGGGGTTGAGAGCCCCGACATCCACCATGTACAGAGCTCACAGCCCCAAGCATCTCCAGTCCAGCTTCACCCCTCCAACCCTGCTCTGCCTCCAAAGAAAGAGTGCCATATAGAAGTTTGCCCAGGGCACCATTTTTCCTATGGCCAGCCTTGGGACTGCGACGACGTTAGAGGGCTTGATTGTTCAGCAGCTGAAGAAATACTTTATTATTTAACATTCAGACACACAGTGCTTACCTCCTCCTGAAAATAATGGCCACCTCTACTGCTAAAACCACTAAAAAGCAAAGGTATCTCGAGTCTTACATTAAACAAGGTTTTACCAGCATTGTTTTCCTCTGCTATTGAAAAACCACAATGTGTCATTTGCTCTGAAATTTTGTCTGTTGAATTGATAAAACCATTGATAAAACTGCAGCAACATCTTGAAACTAGACTTCCGGAGCATAAAAATCAAAATGTGGATTTTTTCAAACGCAGAGAAGAAGCAACAAAGAAAGCCCGGCCTGATGCAGATGGAAGTTTCCGACAGCAAATGTCCTAAGCTGTGGAGGCCTCTTATGTTGTGTCGCTACGAACCGCCCATGCCAAAACGCCGCATACGATAGGTGAAGAGCTTGTTCTGCCAGTGTGCAAAGATAGTGTCGCTCATGCTTGGCAATGATACTGCCAAAAAGCTGAATATACTTTCTGGGCCGAGTGATTCTGTGAAATGCAGAAGATGTGAGACGTCTGAAGATATCAAAACACAAGTTATGCATGAAATTAAACATTCTGCTTTCGATACGTTCAGCCTGCAACTTGATGAAACTCCTGATGCTACTATGCACAATTTATAGTGTTCATGCAGTATGTTAGTGCCGGGGATGTTAAAGCTGAGTTCTTATTCTGTGAACAACTTGAAACAACCACAACAGCACAGGCCATTTTCAGGAAGGTGAATGTCTTTTTTTTTTTTTTAAAGACTGGAAAAATCTTTGTGGTATCTGTACCAATGATGATGCTTCAGCCATGATGGGTGCATGGTCTGACTTTCAGCAGAAGGTAAGGCGTGCATCACCTAATGTGATTGTCACTCATTGTGGAATCCATCGTCAAGTCCTAGCTGCAAAGACATTGCCAACATGCCTCAATGCTGTGGTGGATGTTTTTATACAAGCAATGAACTACATGAAGGCATATGGTCTGAATACTCATCTCTTTCAAGAGCTTTGCAACGAAATGGGTGGTGTATATGAAGTTCTGCTTTTCTACACTCAAGTTCAATGGCTTTCTAGGGCAGGGGTGGGCAAACTATGGCCTGCAGGCCGGATCCAGCTCCTCAGGGCTTTGGATCCAGCCTGCAGATTTGCCACCCCCGTGGTGCCACAGGGACGTGGTGCCGGCTGCTTCCTGGAGTGGCTTGGGGCCAGGGCAGGCACGCAGGGAGCCTACCCTGGCCTCGGTGCATGCCTTTGCCACCCTGGAGCCACTCCAGATAAGCGGTGGCTGGAGCCTGCACCCCAAACCCCTCCTGCACCCACACCCCAACTCCCTGCCCTGAGCCCCCTGCTGCACCCTGCACCCCTCCTGTACCACTGCCCTGAGCCCCCGCTGCACCCCAACCCCTTGCCCTGAGCCCCTTGCCACACCCCACACTCCTCCTGCACCCCAACCCCCTTCCCTGAGCCTCCTCCTGCACTCCACAACCCTCCCTGCACCACTGCCCTCAGGCCCCTCTCGCACTGTGCACCCCTTCCTGCACCCCAACCCCCTTCCCTCAGCCCCCTCGTACACCTTACACCCCTCCTGTGCCCCAACCCTTTCTCGAGCCCATTCCTGCATACCACACCCCCTCTCACACCCCGCACTCCCTCCCCTCCTGCACCCCAACCCCTGCCCCAGCCCTACATTCATGGCCCTGCAAGCAATTTCCCCACCCAGATGTGGCACTCGGGCCAAAAAGTTTGCCCACCCCGTTCTAGGGGATGCACATTAAAGTGCATTTTTATACTTCTATGCCTTCTATTATGAGGTAACTGGCTCTGTGGATGAGGGAAAAGCAGTGGACGCGTTATTCCTTGACTTTAGCATAGCTTTTGACACGGTCTCCCACAATATTCTTGTCAGCAAGTAAGAATTATGGGCTGGATGAATGGACTATAAAGTGGATAGAAAGCTGGCTAGATTGTTGGGCTCAACAGGTAGTGATCAATGGCTCCATGTCTAGCTGGCAGCCGGTATCAAGTGGAGTTCCCCAGCGGTCGGTCCTGGGGCTGGTTTTGTTCAATATCTTCATTAATGATCTGGAGGATGGTGTGGATTGCACCCTCAGCAAGTTTGCAGATGACAGTAAACTGGGAGGAGAGGTAGATACGCTGGAGGGTAGGGATAGGATACAGACGGACCTAGACAAATTAGAGGATTGGGCCAAAAGAAATCTGATGAGGTTCAATAAGGACAAGTGCAGAGCCCTGCACTTAGGATGGAAGAATCCCATGCACCGCTACAGACTAGGGACCGAATGGCTAGGCAGCAATTCTGCAGAAAAGGACCTTGGGGTTACAGTGGATGAGAAGCTGGATATGAGTCAACAGTTGCCAAGAAGGGCCAATGGCATTTTGGGCTGTATAAATAGGGGCATTGCCAGCAGATCGAGGGATGTGATCGTTCCCCTCTATTCAACATTGGTGAGGCCTCATCTGGAGTACTGTGTCCAGTTTTGGGCCCCACACTAAAGAATGATGTGGAAAAATTGGAAAACGTCCAGTGGAGGGCAACAAAAATGATTAGTGGACTGGAACACATGACTTCTGAGGAGAGACTGAGGGAACTGGGATTGTTTAGTCTGCGGAAGAGAAGAATGAGGGGGGATTTGATAGCTGCTTTCAACTACCTGAAAGGGGTTCCAAAGAGGATGGATCTAGACTGTTCTCAGTGGTAGCAGATGACAGAACAAGGGGTTATGGTCTCAAGTTGCAGTGGGGGAGATTTAGGTTGGATATTAGGAAAAACTTTTTCACTAGGAGGATGGTGAAGCACTGGAATGCGTTACCTAGGGAGGTGGTGGAATCTCCTTCCTTTGAAGTTTTTAAGGTCAGGCTTAACAAAGCCCTGCCTGGGGTGATTTAGTTGGTGTTGGTCCTGCTTTGAGTAGGTGGTTGGTCTAGATGACCTCCTGAGGTCCCTTCCAACCCTGATATTCTATGATTCTATGACTTTGTGAAGAGATGGCGGAGTTTTTTCTGCAAAAAGAGAAATGAGCTGAACAAAATGTTCAGTGACAAGAAATGGCTTCTCTGCTTGGCATACCTGGTTGATATCTTTGATAACCTTAATGACCTCAATCTGTCCCTTCAGGAAAATGTTCAACATTAATAGACTTGACTAATAAAATCAGAGCCTTTCAGATGAAGTTTGATCTGTGGTGCAAGAAGTTGGACACAGACAGATACAGCATGTTTCCTATACTTTCCTCATTCAGTGAGGAGGAGGAAATCAACAATAGTGCTCTCAAGTCAGCTATTAGTGAACATCTGAAAGCCCTTCATGAACAGTTCTCGTGCTCCTTTCTAGTGCTACCAAAAGCACTTCATTCCCTGGTGAAGAACTCTTTCAGTGTGATGGCCGAACAGTTACCTACTGAAGATATTCACGCACAGGAACAGTTTGTCAACATGATCGATGATGAAGTGAAAGCAAAATTCACACAGCTGCTTCCAAACCAGTTCTGGTGCTCAGTTGCAAGTGAATACCCACTAGTGACCAAATTGGCCCTGAGAGTCCTTCTGCAGTTTCCTGCTAAATGTGAGTGGATTCTCCAGCCTTCTCACAATAAAGACGAAATCTCAAAACCAGTTTGATTTGAAGAATGACAACAGATGCACCCTTCTAAAACAACACCAAGAATAAAATTACTTGTGTAAAATAAACAGCAGCATATCTCACTGATTTTTGACTGCTTCTGTTGATTAATTGCTGTCAAGTATTAAAATAAAATTCTACATAAATATTACTTCTCTAATTATAGTAATAATTTGATAAAATGTGTTTTAGTCTTAATTTAAAAGCAGTGAGAAAAGAAAAATTCATTTTAAGCAATAGAGTTTAAATTAGCATTTAATAGCATTTATATTTAATAGTTTTAAATATAAAAATGTGTTTTGAATTTCTAAGGGGGGGGGTGTCACTCAGAGGCTTGCTGTGTGAAAGGGGTCACCAAAGCAAAAAGTTTGAGACCCACTGCTCTAGCAGTTCTTCCAGCAGCTCTTCTAGCTGGTTTCTGACTGACTTCTGCCTGCAGGCAGCTGACCTTTTATATGCTTTTCTATCTGGACTTTATTAGGCCTTGTCTACACTACTTCGTTCTGTTGACAAAACAGTGGAGGTGTTCACACTGAAATGTTTCTCCCACCGATGTAACTCCCCAGCTATGCCGACATAAAACCACCTCAACGAGAGGTATAGGCAGTGTGGCAAAATACCTTGTTCGCCTCAGTAGGCCCAGTCCTTTTTAGCCTTGGAGACTCAGGTTTGGGGCAAGGCGAATCCTTGTAGGTGGCACAGGGTCCTGCTACTCCTCTCCTCAGTCAATCCCTTGTGGGGAGCGAGGGCAGCCTCCCTACTGGAAAGGTCTGGTGACCTGTCTTGGGCTGCTAGGTGTCTCTCTACAAGAGCAACTAGTTCATCATAGGAGGAGGGATCGTTTTGGCAGACCCACCCCTGTATGTCCAGCGGCAACCCCCTCATGTACCTGTCCAACATGAGGATTTCCACTATCTTCTCCGGCCCATGGGTCTCGGGGCAGAGCCACTTCCAGGCGAGGTGGATTAAATCAAATAGCTGGGACCTCGGCGGTTTGCTGTCCTGGTATTTCCACTCATGGAAGCGCTGGGCCCGTATGGCTGATGTCACACCTGACCTTGGCAGGATTTCCACCTTCACCTGGGGGTAATCCATAGCTGTCGCTGTGGTCATGTCAAAATAGGCCTTCTGTTGCTCGCCACACAGAAATTGAGCCAGGATACCTGCCCACTGGTCTTGGGGCCAGGCCTCCTGCAGTGCCGTCCTCTTGAAGGCAAGGAGATATGCCTCTATATCGTAATCCGTAGTCATCTTCTGTAAATAGTTGCTTGCCGGCAGCAGCCGGATCCCCTGGGGCCCGTGCGTCAGTGTGGTCAGAGCTTTTAACTGGTTCACTACTTCATTCAGGGTGGCTCGATCTTGGGCCGCCTGGTTCATCAGTAATTGGTTCGTCTCCTGTTGGACGCATACTGACTCTTGCTGGGCAGCCATCTGCACCCTGGTAGCCTCTTGTTGGGCCGCAGTGGCCTGTACCATGCCTTCAGCAGTGATGAGCTGCCAGAAGCTGAAGAACCGGTTCCTTCAGTCGCTCCGGGTCTTCGGCAGCACTGAAGGGCCTGCCGCTGAAGTGCCGCTGAATACCCGGAGCGAGTGAAGGACCTGCCACCAAAGTGCCGCTGAATGCCTGGAGCGCCGCCAGGTGAGTAAAAATTAAAAAGGGATTCTCAGGGGAGCCTCCCCAGCCAAGAGCGCAGGTGGGCCGGACAGGACGGTCTCATGGGCCAGAGTTTGCCCACCCCTTTAACAACCGGTTCTAAACCAGCTTCAAAATTTAACAACCGGTTCGCGTGAACTGGTGCAAACCGGCTCCAGCTCACCACTGGGTATAGGGCTTATTTTGGTGTAGTTAGGGTGATGCAATGTCCATGTAGACATTGCGTTCCTTACATTGGCTGTTGGCTGTCATTCTTGTAAGCCAGCTCCTTGGCTGCTTTCCAGTCTCCACTCCAAGTGGGGCTGCCGTCCAGGCTCCCCACTCCCTGTTGGGAGCCCTGTTACCCCTTGGGGTCCTGGATTTCTACTCCCCACTGAGAGCAGAGAAGCCAACCAGACTTCTGGTGCAGATCTGCCTGCCTGAGGCAAGAAGCCCCAGGCAGCTCCCTCCCTGCTCCTGGCTGGAAGCACAGAGGCGAGAAGCCCCGAGCGGCTTCCCTCCCCGCTCCCAGCTGGGAGCTGCACGAAACTGAGAGCCTTGACTCTCAGTCCCCGACACTGCCCCTCTTCAGTCAGTGTAGACATAGCCTTATATACCCTTAAGCAATTATCTCATTTGCATATGCTCAGTACCAACCATTACGTCAGAATTATGATTGACAGCTCTGACCTTTAGAACAAGTTATAACCAATGTGGACGAGCGGTGGCCAGCTGGCTAGTCAGCTAGCTGACCTTCCTTTCATCCTGTACTGCACACAGTAGCTACCTATTGGTATCCTTGCACATGCTCACTGCCATGGGTGGCACGTAATGGAGGCCAGGGGAAGCCAAACCTCATGCAGCCGGGTGGGGCGGGAGAACAGTGGTGTATTTGGAGTCCCTGGAAAAATCTCCCCCTGCCATGGCCCCAGAGCTGGAGGAGCTCTCGCGCCCCACCATGGCCCCAGCAAGGGCAGAGAGCTTTTCCAGTCGGAAGGCTGCAGCCGGGGGAGGGGAGGAGCGAGTGGGACAGGGCCTTGGGGGAGAAGAGGCAGAGTGGGTGTGGAAAAGGGGCAGGGGGCCACAGGGTAAGAGACGGGACTGGGCCATAGGCAGAATGCGGGTGGGGCCATGGGCAGAGCCACAGGCAGAAGGGACAGAATAGGGGAGGGGCTCTGGGAACCCCAAGCTCGCAGCCCCTCCCCCCTGGGCCCTGCCCCTGGCTGGGGCCATGCGGGGAGGGGGGAGCTGAGAGCAGTGAGCAGGGGCCTCGGCTGGAAGAGGCAGGGCAGGGGGCTAGCCTCCCCAAGGGGAAGCTTCACCCGCCTCCCAAGCTCTCTGCTGTTGTTTACCTCAGAGCCATGATTCCTTTATCTGTCCCTATTGCTCGTGCGCCAGAGTTGGACCCTTTTGTGGCCATACTTCATTTTATGTGATTTTTCACTCTTGGGCATCCTCAGCCCAGCGGTTTCTCAGCTCTAGTTTATATCATCCAGTGGCAAGTGACCTGCAGTTCTAATTGGTGAAGTGACTCCTGCTTATTCAATAGCGAAGACAGAGACACAAAAATGGAGGTTAGGATTACAAAATGGAGTCTGGGGAATTTTTCCCATATAAAAAGGAGTGTCACAGTTCAAGGGGAGCAGTTAGATAAGAGCTGGGATAGTTCATTCTGCAGATGTGGTGAGTCAGAAGTGTGTGTCCTTCCTGGTTGGGATAGAGAAGTTGGAATCGGTCACGGCACTGATACAGGCTCTCACAGGGGCAAAGAAAATTACTCAGGGAACTACAGGTGGGCATTGGGCACCTAAACTTTGCATGGTGGGTGGTGGCTCCCAGTCAGGCATTTTGTGCCCATCTAGCATTGGCCTCTTCTGGAGTGTGAATGACAAAGGTGATGAAAGAAGATTTAGAAGTTTGGGAAAAATACCAGAAAGAGTTTAATGGGATTTCAATATGGCATTCGGACTGATGGCTCAAAACTGAGCTACAGGTACAGTTTGAGAACTTAGGAGACATAGGTTTGGAGCTTTACTTTCAAGGAGAGTGGTGTGCACGGAGGTGGCCAGAAAGCTGGGTGGCTTGGGGCATTCACTATTTGGAAAACAAACATTCAGAACAAAAAAGTCTGTTTCTTGTGTGACAACCAATCTATGGCCCACATTGTAAACAGGCAGTCGACTAAGACTGCTCGGGTAATGAGGCTGGTGAGGGCCTTGGTTTTACACTCTTATGGTTTAACACGCTTTTTCATCCAGTGCATGTCCTAGTTAATGTTGTTGCCAATGCTCCATCTGGATTTCAGGCTGACAGATTCCGGGGACTCGCTCTGTTGGCCAGCAAGGATCTGTGGGCAATGCCCCAACAACTCTGGAACCTTGGCTCAAGATAGCTGTGGGACTAGTAGAGGACTCTGTTGCTCTGTAGGCTTGTAAGGCCAGCCTCTTAGAGTTCAGGGAATTTTGGGCACAGGAGAGGCTTCACCATGGGGGCCCATATCTACACATTAGGTTGTGCGATATGTGGTGTTTTTGACCCACCGTGGTTTGTCTCCTTCCATTATCTCTGTTCAGCTAGCAGGCCTGTCTTATGGAATAGGTTGGTAGGTTTCCCAGACCCATGTGGGCATTTTTGTAGTGGAAACTCTTCGAAGGGTAGGCCAGGAGAGAGGGGCACCAGAGGAACAACAGGTTACTCGTAACACTGGAAACCCTGACAGGATTATTACAGGCTCTGCACTGGGTCTGCAACTGTGAGAAAGAGGCCATTTTATTTAAGGCAGTATTTGTTGTTGCCTTCTTTGGCACTTTTAGAGTGAGTGAGCTAATGCCTGTGGCAGCTGCGGACAGATCCCACCGTGTGTTAAATGTACAGATGTGCAACTATCTGCAGGAGCAGTGTTTCTGCATTTAAGGCACTCGAAAACAGACCAGAGGGAAAAAGGGGCTTATGTGGCATTGAAGGAATGTGCAGATGGGGCAATGTAAAGCAATAAGGGTCTTACTAAAAATCTGAAGCCTGCAGCCGGGACTGCTCTTCAGACAGTGTGATGGCAGCTGCCTGACAAAGTACCAGTTTAGCACATTATTGGGAAAAAGCTTGAGCTACTGCTGTCTTGACACCAAAAAATTTAGTACTCATTCTTTCAGGATTGGGGCAGCCACATCAGTGACTACAGGTGGTTTTGGCCCATGGCAGATGCAGGAAATGGAGGTGTTACAGGACTTATTTCCACTACAGGATGTGAGGGAATGGATTGGACAGGAATTGTGATATAGGCAGTGTGGTTGAATGTTGAGGCAACAACCAAGCTAGTCGCTGATGCCCCATGTGGCCAATTTCCAGAGTGGTTAAGAGAATAAAATGAATGGTTCCCAGAGGTAAAAGGCCTGGGATTTCGGTGATGGGCAGGGTGGGGACCCCAACCCACAAGGGCCACAAGGTCAAACCTTGGCCTGCAAAAGCCACAAGGTATCCTTCTATCACATAAGTCCAAGGCCCATCACCAAAATCCCAGGTCTTTTATCTCTGGCAGCAACAGGGCAGAAGTAAGGATGGCATGGTATGGTATTGCCACCCTTACTTCTGTTCTGCTGTCTTCAGAGCTGGACCATCAGTCAGCAGCCTCCACTCTCTAGCCACCCATCTCTGAAAGCAGCACCACAGAATTAAGGGTGGCATGGTATGGTATTGACACCCTTACTTCTGTGCTACTGCTGGTGGGGCACTGCCTTCAGAGCCGGGCACCCAGTCAACTGTCGCCACCCTCTGGCCATCAGCTCTGAAGGCAATGCAGAAGTAAAGGTGGCAACTTCGCAACCCCCCCCCAATAACCTGCGACCCCCTGCAACTCCCTTTTGGGTCAGGACCCCCAGTTTGAGAAACACTGGTTCCCTCATGAAATTTGTATAGTATAGGTAAAAGCACACAAAATACCAGATTTCATGGGGTAATTTTACCATCTGTGACACATTTTTCATGACCGTGAATTTGGTATGGTAAGGAGCCCTGTAACTCCTGCACTGGAACCAATTCAGTACTCAGTTATAGGAGTGTATAGGGGATGGGTGGGTAGTGCCCCTCCCTTATGTTAAAAAGTTTAATAAAAGTTGCAGCCTGCCACTTAATTCCATGTATATGTCTGTCCTCATTTTGCTGCTGTATCCACATTAGTGTCAACATGTATCTTCAGTTCCTTCCACCAGATGGCACCATGTAAATAAATTGCTCTTTCCAAGACATGACATAAAAAGTATATTTTTATTTTGGCAATGCCTAGGGGGCCTGATCAGACACATAACAAAAAGACAATCCCCTCCTCAAAGAATAATAGCTATGGTTTTAGCCTGATTAATAAAATTGGTTAGTGTTTGAACTTCTAGCTTTCAAAGTTGGGCAGATGATTTTTGGAAACTGGTTCAGATCCCGATCTGTAGAAATGTACAACAGAAATTTCCGAATAGATAGGTCAAATTATTGTTAGGTTTCCAAATTCTCTGCAATGACAGAGCAAATAACAATAACTTAAAAAAGCAGATGAAGCAATTTCAGGTTTCTGGTTCAAGCTTACATTTTCCTCAGTCTTTTAGTTAAAATGAGAAGGTTAAATTTCAGATGAAAACTGAGATCATGCCTTCCTAAGAAGACATTCTTCAAGTGCTGGTCCCTATGTGTATTCCACTGTGAGTATGCATGTGTTCCATGCGCCTGAGACTGGAGAATTCCTGCAAGTAGTGTCTGCTGGTCTACTGCTATGCCCCTGGACTCCTCATGTTCTGCACTGAGGGCGTAAGGGACAGAGCAGACCAACAGTCTCTCCAATCCCTTCTTACAGCTGCATGGCCTGAGTTGGAATCCTTGAGTGACCAGAGCTTCTCCTTTCACTGTAGTCTTTCACTTTCACTTCTTCCTGTAAATATTCAAAGGTTTTTTTATATTGTTCTTAGTTTTGTTAGTGTTTTGATAGTTCTAGTTTAGCTAGTGTTAGTGTCTCCTGATGCGGGACTTGGATTATGCCCAAGATTCTAGGCTTCAAAAACTGTATTTTCTACCCCACTCCTTTTTGCTCAGAGATGACCATCAGTGCTGCCTTGGCGAGGTGCAGTATCTGCTGCTCCTTCCCCAACCAAATGCAGCAGATGCATGAGGTTCAACTTTGGAAATACCTTATGGAGCAGACAATGAGGCCCCAGCCAGACCCATGCTGGGGGGCAGGGGAGGGGGGAGACCCTCTCACCCCCTACATTGGCCAGAGTTGACAAAGAACACATCCCCTAGTTCTATGTCAGACTCCAGAAGGGAGGGGGTAGAGGGAAGGACCCTTTGGCTGGGACCCCACATAAAAATAAGGGGTATTCTCTCACAAACACAAAAATAGATTCCCCTCCTAGACCTTCAAAGAGAAGAGATCCCTCCTCGACTCCATCCAGGTCAGGTGAGCCCTCACACCCAAGTCATAATGTTGGGGACACCGGGCATGGCCACTAGGTAACTCAAGGGGATGGAAGACCACAAGTGTCGATGAAGCCCCCTCGCTCGAGGCCCAGATGGCCCCCCTCCTTCCCTTTTCTGCCTGGAGATACTCAAAGCCTTCAGGCTGAGAAACTTGCAACAGAGTATTGCAGGCACAGACTAGCTGGAGCAAAATTAGGTCAAGCAGGACAGGAATGTTAGATAGTGCTGAACAAACAACTCCATATATGGGGGAATAGATGATAAGAGGAAAAAGGGGAACTGGCCGGTATACCGGATTGGCTATATGGATACTTAGGACAGCTTGCTATTGGATAAGCATGCTAAAGAATGAATGTATAAAATATGTGTAACTGCTTGCACTGGTGTGCAGGATTTGAGATTGTTGTCTCCCTGTACCGCTTGAAGCTTCAAATAAACTTTTCTACTTCTCCACCCCGTTGTGATTATTGGGCGATGCACACCGGGCAACGAATCCAGCTGTTGCCTGCCTCGGGCATTTGTGCCAGCAACAATAAGGTCTAAGTTGCATAGGTATGTTCAGCAGACTTACAGGAGCAAAACTCCTGCAATACCAGCCTCTGCACTGGCTTTGAACTGACTGCCATGCGACCTAAAACAAAATACCAAGACCAAAAAGATCAGGAACTGCTGGTACCACCGAAGATTGTGAGGTTAGTCTCATTGACCAGCAGTAACATCATGGACCCATAAGGCGGCACTGTCTACACCTACTCCAGTGGTATGGAGTGATAAATCACAATCTCCAAAGGTACTAGTGGCTTATACCGCTCCTGACAAAATCTTCCTCTTCCCAGACCCACAATCTTCCTTGTTATTGGGACCACTTCTCCCAGGGAGATACAAATGCCTGTGGGAATCCAGGACTCTTGGAGAAGTTTATCTCTGGGTCCACCCACTAGCAGCTGTTTCCTCTTCACAGATCCATCGGCACTGCCTGTGGACCCAAATCCAACCTTTTAATTTTCAGGAAAGTCGGTTGTGCTTGTGGAGCCAGCTTCCTCTCCAGCATGGGAATTCAGCCCAGACAGGGGGTTGAGAATTTTGTGGGACAGGCCTTGGCCACATAGGCAGGAACTTCCTCCTCAGAACAGTTGACACCCAGTGTCTTAGGAACCACCACAACCCTCTTCAACCCCTCATACTAGCCTTACTGGGGCCCTTAGGACTCTTACATGCATTACGCAGAATCCATCCATTCCAAAAGGGAATCTTCTCCAACACCCCAGTCTGAACCCCCTAAGTCACTAGAAGAAGAGGAAGATGAGCCAGATCCCCAGGTACTACCAGTTCCAACAAGGGTATCATCCTTGTCATCCAGTGGGGTGGTTGCCTCAGCCTCTCTGTCTCCCCTGGACAATCATAGACATTTCCAGGAGTTTTCACAATGAGTAGTGGAAGAGTGTCAAATCTCCTTAAAAGAGGTCCAGAACCATCCTGGAGCCTGTGGGCTCCAGTCAGGTTGCTCTCCTGGTAAATGAAGCCATATGAGAACTGGTAAGGACTGTGTGGCACAAACCCGCTACCTGTGTCCCTATCCTTGACAGGCCAGAGAAGGGATACTTTGTCCCAACTAAGGGAGCAGAGTTCTTGTTCACCCACCCTGGCCTGAACTGCTTGGTGTTCCAGGTAGCAACTGAAAGATCCAGGCAACAACACCCAAGGGCCACACCTGCAGAAAGGAGGCCAAGCATCTTGACCTTATGCAGAGAAAGGTCTTTACATCTATCTACCTGCAGTTTAGGATCTTAAATTATCAGGCTTTTTTCAACAAATACGATTTTCTGAACTATTCTAAGTTCCTGGACTTTTAGGACAAGTTGCATCAGGAAGACAGGATTTAATTTCAAGCCCTTACTGATGAGACCAAACTAGTGGCCAGAACCTCTTCAGGATGGAGTTTCAAAATATGGTTGAGGATTTACTGTTCAATAAGGCTAATTTTTTTTCAACCAAAAGACAAATGAGTCACTCATTGAAAGACGAGTGATTTTGCTCCCTCGGTACTTGGCACTCACTAACCTCCCTTCGAACCACTAGCTACATATTCTGTGTTTTACCTATCAGTGAAGGTCACCTTCCTAGTTGCCATAACCTCAGCCAAAAGGGTATATGAACTGGAGGCCTTAATGGCCAGTCCCCCATGCACAATAGTCCATAAGGATAAGGCCTGGCTATGACTACACCTGAAATTTATTACTAGCTTTGGAATTTCATATAAACCAGTCAATTCACTTACCAGTGATTTTCCTGAAAACCCATGCCTCTAGTGCAGACTTCATTCCCTCGATGTGCAATGAGCATTGGCATTCTATCTGCAGGGAACAAAATAGATCAGGAAGTCACCTAGATTATTTGTTGCCATAGCAGAACAAATACAAGGACAGGCTGTATCTTCTCAGAGTATCTCTAAGTGGATCTCTAGCTGTATCCTATTCTGTTATCCATTAATATAGCTTCTTCTGCTGCATAGGGTATGGGCTCACTCTGAGAGTTCAGGTAGTCTCAGTACCCAGAAGTGGCAGGTTTATATAATTTTTGGTGGTGCCCAGAATGGGTCCAAGTCCCACCCCCGCGCCCCGCCACACCTGCCTTGTAAGCCAATACATATTTTTTAAAATAACGTAAAAATGGATTGGAAACAGTAAGCATTTAACAGTTTCCCAGTATTGCACAGTGTGGAGGGATGAGGGCTCTGGCTGGGGGTGCAGGCTCTGGGGTGGGGCTGGGGATGAGGGGTTTGAGATGTGGGAGGGGGCTCAGGATTAGGGCAGAGGGTTGGGGTGTGGGGTTGAGGTCTGCAGGGTGGGGCTGGGGATGAGGGGTTCATGGTGCAGGAGGGGGCTCAGGGTGGTGCAGAGGATTGGGGTGAGGGTGGAGTGAGGGCTCTGGCTGTGGATGCGGACTCTGTGGTGGGGCGGGGCTGGGGATGAGGAGTTTGGGGTGAAGGCGGGCTGCCATGGGGCTGGGGCCAGAGAGGAGGACTCACAGTCCCTCCAGCCCTCTCCCTGCTAGCTACAGGGGAGGGCCCCCCCCAATACCATTACTGCACATGCTCCTAGGGGCCGGGCCCCTCTCAGGTCCAGAAAGCCCCCTCCCTTCCCAGTGATGGGTGCCTGGAGGGGAGGGGGCTGCCATCACATGTGGCCTCCTCACCTACTGCAGACTGCTGCCCCTCACATAGTCTCACGGGGGATGGAGCTTCCCCTTGCCCAGTGTGGGGCGGGAGTGGTGGCAGGCGGGCGGGGGGCGGGGGGCAGGGGAGGATCACACGATCGGACACTAACCTAAGCCTCAGCAGCTGCTCAGGTGAGGTCCAGACTCTGTCTCCCGGAAGCCCCCTTGGCATCACCTCCTGGGGGGTGCTGGGGGAAGGGAGGGCTGCCTCCTCCCTCCTCAGGTGCAGCAGCTGCCTCAGCCTGCTGCCAGCGCCACACTTGTGTTGTCAGCAACAGTGGCCAGTGGCGGCAGCGAGGGAGAGCAGCGTGGAGCTCCAGGGCAGCCACCCGCTTGAGGCAGGGATGCTCCAGGGCCTGGGGGAGGCGCTCGGGGCGGCAGGCAGGGGCCGGGGGCCGCTCCAGGGGAGGCGCACGGGGGGCAGCAGGTAGGTGGTGAACATTGGTGGAGCTGGGCTCCTAGGCCCTGAATATTCCTGGAGCCTGGGTACCACGGGCCCATATAACTCGCTGCCCCGTCAGTGCCATCACTTCAAGAGGTACCCATTTGATATTTGCAGGGCAGCAATGGAAGCTCCATCAACACATTTACAAGTCAATATGCCTTGATCCAGGACCCCACTGATGATGCATTCTCTGGGACAGTGGTCCTGCAAGCAACTACACCACCTGCATCCCTGCACCCTCCTCCTCTCTGAGTAACCCACTGGGGAATAAACGTAGAGACCAATACTCAAAGAAGAAAGGGAAGTTACTTACTTACCTTATTGTAACCAGAATTCTTCAAGATGTGTGGTCCATATCCACCCTCCTTCTCTTTTGCTTTGGATCATGACTGGATTTGCGGTAAAGAAGAAATTGGAGAGGCAGTCAGTCTGCCCCATGCCTGATATCCTCAGTGCAGAGTGCAAGGACAGCAGGTGCAGGCCAATGGACACTACTTGCAAGAATTCTCCAGTTTCAGGCACTTGGAGCATACCCAGAGTGAAATATAGAAGTGTAGGACTAGAAGGGACTTCAATAGGCTATAAGGTTGCCAGGTGTCCTGTTTTCGACCGGAACACCCAGTCAAAAGGGACCATGGTGGCTCCAGTCAGCACTGCTGACCAGGCCATTAAAAGTCCAGTTGGGAGTGTTGCCAGCACAGCAGGGCTGGCAGACTCCGTGCCCGGCTCCGCGTGGATCACAGGAACCACAGCCAATGGGACTGCAGGGCGGCACCTGCAGGTGCAGGCAGAACACAGAGCCCCCTGGCTGTCCCTCTGCCTAGGAACTGGAGAAACATGTCACCGCTTCCCAGGAGCCTCCTGAGTTAAAAGCCATCCAGAGCTTGCATTCTGAACCGCCTCCCATGCCCCAGTCCACTACCCCAGCTCGGAACACCCTCCCACACCCAAACTCCCTTCCGGAGCCAGCACCCCCTCCCGCATCCCAACACGCTGCCCCAGCCCTGAGTGCCCTCCCGCACTCCAAACCCCTCATCCACTGTTCCACCCCAGAGCCTGCACCCTCAGCCAGAGCCCTCACCCCCTCTTGTATCCCAATCCCCTGCCGGTAAAAATGAGCGAGTGACTGAGAGAGGAAGGGATGGAGTGAATGGGGGTGGGGCCTACGAGACAGGGCAGTGAAGGAGCGGGGCAGAAAATTCAGTTTTCTTCAGTTAGAAAGTTGGCAACCCTAATAGGTCATCTAGCCCAGACCCTTGCGTTCAAGGCAGACTATGTAATAACCAGACCATTCCTGACAGGTGTTTGTCTAACCTGTTCTTAAAAATCTTCACTGACAGAGATTCTAATACCTTCTTAGGCAATTTGTTCAAGTGCTTAACCACCCTGACAGGTAGGAAGTTTTTTCTAATGTCCAACCTAAGCCTCTCTTGCTGCAATTTAAGCCCTTCTTGCTTCTTGTTCTATCTTCAGAGGTTAGGGAGAACGATTTTTCACCTTCCTCCTTGTAACAACTTTTTATATACTTGAAAACTGTTATCATGTCCCCCTTCAGTCATCTCTTTTCCAGACTAAACAAACCCATTTTTTTCAATCTTTCCTTACAGGTCATGTTTTCTAGACCTTCAATCATTTTTGTTGCTCTTCTCTTGACTTTCTCCAATTTGTCCACTTCTTTCCGGAAATGTGGTGCCCAGAACTGGACCCAATATTTCATCTGAGGCCTAATCAGCCTGGAGTAGAGTGGAAAAATCATTTCACATGTTTTGCTTGCTACAATCCTGCTAATACATCCCAGAATGATGTTTGCTTTTTTGCAACAGTGTACATTGTTGATTCAAATGTAGCTTGTGATCCACTATTACTCCCAGATCCCTTTCCACAGTACTTCTTCCTAGGCAGTCATTTTCCATTTTGTATGTGTACAACTGATTGTTCCTTCCTAAGTGGAGTACTTTGCATTTCTCCTTCTTGAATTTCATCCTATTTACTTCAGACCATTTCTCCAGTTTGTCCAGATCATTTTGAATTTTATCCTCCAAAGCACTTGCAATCCCCCCCCCCCCGCACCTTGGTCCACAAACTTTATAATGTACTTTCTATACCCTTATCTAAATCATTGATGAAGATATTGAATAGAACCACAGCCAGAACTGATCCCTGCGGGACCCTACTTGTTATGCCCTTCCAGTTTGACTGTGAACCACTGATAACTACTCTCTGGGAATGATTTTCCAACCAGTTATGCACCCACCTTATAGTAACTCCATCTAGGTTGTATTTCCCTAGTTTGTTTATGAGAAGGTCATGCGAGACAGTATCAAAAGCCTTACTAAAGTCAAGATATACCACATCTATCACTCCCCCCTATACCCAAGGCTTGTTACCCTGTCAAAGAATGCTGTTAGGTTGGTTTGACACAATTTGTTCTTGACAAATCCATGTTGACTGTTACTTATCACCTTATTATCTTCTAGGTGTTTGCAAATTGATTGCTTGATTATTTACTCCATTATCTTTCTGGGTACTGAAGTTAATCTGACTGGTCTGTAATTCCACAGATTGTACATATTCCCTTTTTTATAGTCTGGCTCTATATTCACCCTCTTTCAGTCCTCTGGAATCTCTCCCATCTTCCATGAGTTTTTGAAGATAATCGCTAATGGCTCAGACATCTCCTCAATCAGCTCCTTGAGTATTCTAGAATCCATTTAATCAGGCCCTGCTGACTCAATGACATGTAACTTGTCTAAATAATTTGTAACTTGTTCTTTCCCTATTTTAGCCTCAGATCCTACCACATTTTCACTGCTGTTCACTATGTTAGACATCTAATTGCAACTAAACTTTTTGGTGAAAACTGAAAAAAAAGTCATTTAGCACTTCTACCATTTCCACATTTTTTTGTTATTGTCTTTCTCCCTTCATTGAGTTATGGGCATACCCTGTCCTTGGTCTTCTTTTTGCGTCTTATACATTTGTAGAATGTTTTCTTATTAACCCTGTATGTCACTAGCTAGTTTAATTTCATTTTGTGCCTTGACCTTCCCAATGTTGTCCCTACATGCTCGTGTTGTTTTTTTATAGTCAGGGCGATCCCTATCCATTTGGTGCCCTGTTTGGGTGCCCGCAGGGTGGGAGGTCTGGCTTGGGGGACAGCAGGGAAACTGCCCCACAGCACAAGCCAGCAGAGCTCCACTTCCTCACTGCACTCACAGGCGGTGGGAAGTGGAGTGACCCGGCCCTAGCCCACACTGCTCCTTTGGCTCCCAGCCTTGGGACCTGGGGGACAGGGGGGAACCGCCCCCCAGCACTCACCGGCTGGAAACCAGGGGAAAAGAGCGGGCTAGGGCCAGGTCGCTCCACTTTCCACCGCCAGTGAGTGCAGGCCCAACACCTGCTGCAGTCCTCAGGGGAATGGGGGAGGGACTGGGGTGGAACAGGGGAAGGAAGAGGTGGGGCTGGGTCAAGCAGGGGCTGGAGCGGCACACAGCTGTGTAGGCCACCACGAAATTTGGTACCCAAATTTCCTGGTGCCCTACGCAGCTGCGTACTTTGCATATGGGTAGGGACAGGCCTTTTTATAGTCATCCTTCATAATTTGACTAGTTTCCACTTTTTGTAGGACTAATGTTCTGGGCCAAGGTGCTTGAAGCACCACAGGCCTGGCAGGAGTACTCTGAGAAAAACGAGGCTTACACACAGCTGTGAGTTATTGGCTTTACTGAAGGTTAATGACCCACCCGCAACGGGGACTCCAAGCATTGCAGTCACGGAGGTAGGGAACCCAGCACACCAGAGCTTTGCCTGGGATGGAGTCCAACGGAGGGGCAGACAGTCAGCGTTAATAAGCATTACACAAAAACAGCTCATGAATATAGAATTAGGTACTTCTCAAAGGGGAGCTTTCCGCTACCTGCCGAAGAACCATGCAAAGCAGCTGTATCCTTCAAGAACTATCTATATCCTACAATAACAAAGCAGCTATCTATGTCCCACAGTAACCTCTCGGCTCGAAAAAGCAGAAGTTCCCTAGCTAGGCCATAACAAAGTCTTCTGCAGTCCCTTACAACTGTTTTTTTGAGTTGCAGATCATTGAAGATCTCCTGATTAAGCCAGGATGGTCTCTTGCCATATTTCCTGTACGCAGTGGGATAGTTTGCTCTTGTGCCCTTACTAATGTCTCTTTGAAAAACTGCCAACTCTCTCAAACTGTTTTTCCCCTTAGACTTGCTTCTCATGGAACGTTACCTACCAACTCCCTGAATTTGCTAAAATCTGCCTTCTTGAAATCCATTGTCTTAATTCTGCTGTTTTCCTTTTTACCATTCCTTCTACCATAAACTCTATCATTTCATGATAACCTTCACCCAAGCTGCCATCCTCTTCCAAATTCTCAACCAGTTCCTCTCTATTTGTCAAAATCAAATCTAGAACAGCCTCTCCAGTAGTTGCTTTCTCCACCTTCTGAAATAAAAAATTGTTTCCAATGTATTCCAAGAACTTGTTGGATAATCTGTACCCTGCTGTATTATTTTCCCAACAGATGTCTGTGTAGTTGAAATCCCCCATCACCACCAAGTCCTGTGCTCTGGATAATTTTGTTAGCTGTGTAATAAAAAGCTTCATCCACCTCTTCTTCCTGGTTAGGTGGTCTATAGTAGAGCCTTACCACAACATCACCCTTGTTTTTTACATTTTATCCTTACCCAGAGACTTTCAACAAGTTTGTCTCCTATTTCCATCTCAACCTCAGTCCAAGTGTATGCATATAGATAGGGATCACACATCTTTTTCCCTTTCATAAATCTATAAATTCCTACAGATTATTTCTTTTATTACAGAATTAGGATTGCTTTCTGAAAAATTATTTCCAGGGGTATAAACTGACATTGATGCTTTAGGGTCTCTTTCTAAAATACAGTGAAATCAGTGTGTGTCTTTCCATTGACTTATTGCATGAATATATTTACATAAAAATAGGCTCTGACATGGAAACTTTTCTGAAATGTAACATGGCCTTTGCTCAGAAGTATTACAATGATCTTTGAACTGTTTTTATAAGGTTGATGGCTTATAAATAGCTCACGTCATTTCAATTATGGATGAGTAGGAAGAATTCCTCTTTATATCCATCAAGCACAATATTGTGCATGTTAAAAATTAATCCGAACTACACTAATGATGCTTGTATTCATGGTAACAAAACAGCACCAAAAGCAAACAAGGAAGAACCTAGTTATTTTGGTTGTGATATCACTGATTTGCCATTAGAAGTCTCTCTCGTATTAAGGATATAGTGAGCATATTATCAAACCTCCCAAAACTATTGGAATAAACAAACTATACAAACAAATGAGCCACTTCTAAATGTACAGTAGTCTTTGGAAAGTCTATTTGGACCCTGCAATGTGTCTCAATTGCCTTTGGAGGAGAGAATCTGGTCAAAGGAATATAATTTTGTTGAACTAAATGTGCTTCCATTGCCAGATATAGAGAAAGAAGAAATTGTTCTCAAAATATGGCTGCTGGAACGCAGTGAGATTTCAGCCATGTTTCAAACTCATTGTCTGTCCATGCCTTATAGTAATTAGTGGTTCCCTAGTGAGAATTCCCTGCCTTTTTCTGTGCAGCTGTAAAGAGATGTCCCAGCATTGTTATCAGATTACAGAGGTATACCTAATACCTCACTTAATCAATTCCCTGCCTTTGCAGGGGCCTTGGGCATTGGTGCACCTCAGTCCCTCCTGTTCTCTGCCTGTGGCACACAGCAGTTTGGTCTCTTGAGGGCTCTAATACTTTGATCTAAATCTGTTTGTTGGGCTTGGTTGGTTGGGTTCAGAGGCTGGGTGATGCTGGTGGCCTGTGATATATAGGTGGTCAGACTAGATGATCTCATGGTTCCTGCTGGCCTTACACTCTATGAGTCTGAGGACAATACTGCTTATCCTCCATAGAGCAACACTGAACTTGATGCTTTTCCTCTTACAAGACAAGGAGATGACTAGCTCACCTCCATACGAGTGAGGCATCTTGGATGTACTGAATCAGCCTAAATATTTGTGGCTTGATATCTACATTAAATAAAGTGAAATGAAAAAATAATGAAACGGTGACTGTATTACATAGACTACAGTATAGCAGCAAGGCATTTCCTGGTTGATTTGAACTGTACTGCCCAGAGGGACTTTGATATCACAGTTCTAGAGACTGATAAACAGGTTGTAAATTTCACTTATTGCCTCTGCATCATCTTTTCCTAAATCTTTCTGTCTATTCTCACCAGAGAATCTCAGCTGATATTATGAATGGAGTTCTGACACACCAAAACAAATTATTCCAACGACACACAGGAGAAATGGTCATCCATTCTTCCCTGTGCTAGGACCTTCTCATCCAAGAAGCTATGGAAGTTTCCAGATCTCTCTGTTTTGTCCTGCTTTGTTGGATTTCATTCTTCTGCCTTGATGCACAACGTAAGTACCAAACTTCTACAAAGGGTTGTGAGCCTGGTGCTGCTGCTGTCATTGAAACAGAGCACAGTGCATACATTTTCCTGAAAGTTTCCTTTACTAAATTTATGTCAGTTATATGATCTTGCAGAGTTTAAAAATACATTCAGTGAGATATGAAAAACAGTCAGTGACTTCTTAAGACTATCCAGACAAACTACTGACTTTCCTACTGCCCTTGCCTAGAACCAGCGCTTAAATCTTGGAATGGACAGTGACTTTTTACAAATTCTTTTCAATATTTTTAGATAGTTGTCTTGTGTTTACAGCTGATGCTGGACCACTATCTCATATGATCTCATAAATAAACTAGGAAAATATAGTCTAGAGATGAACCTACTTTAATGTTAGTACACAGCTGGTTGGAAAACCATACTGAGAGTAGTTATCAATGGTTCAGTCAAGCTCAAAGGGCATATTGAATGGGGTCCCTCAAGGATCTGTCCTGAATCCAGTTCTATTCAATGTCTTCATAAATGATTTGGATAATGGCACAGAGAGTACATTTCAAATTTGTGGGTGATACCAAGCTGGGAGGGTAGCAAACGTGTTGGAAGATAGAATTAGAAATCAAAATGATCTTGACAAACTGGAGAAATGGTATGAAATAAATAGGATACAATTAAATAAGGACAAATGCAAAGTACTCCATTTAGAAAGCAATAATCAACTGCACAAATACAAAATGGGAAATGACTGCCTAAAAAGGAGTACTGCAGGAAAGATTCGGGGGGTGATAGTTGATCACAAACTAAATAGGAGTCGTCAATGTAATACTGTTTCAAAATAAGTGAACATCATTTTGAGATGTATTAGCAGAAGTGTTGTAAGCAAGGCACAAGAAGTAATTCTTCCACTCTGCATTGAAAAGGCCTCAACTGGAGCATTGTGTCCCGTTCTGGGCACCATACTTTGGGAAAGATGTGAATAAACTGGAGAAAGTCCAGAAATGATAAGCTGTCTAGAAAACATGACCTATGAGGAAAGACAGAAAACAATGTGTGTGTTTAATCTGGAGAAGAAAAGACTGGTGCGGGGCAAGGAGGACATGGTAATGGTCTTCAAGTACATAAAAGGCTGTTATGAAAAGGGTGATAAATTTTTCTCCTCATTCACTGAGAACAAGACGAGAAGTAATGTGGCTTAAATTGCAGCAAGGGAGATTTAGGTTAGACATAAGAAAAAACTTCCTAACTGGAGCAAATTACCAAGGGAGACTGTGGAATCTCTGTTATTGGAGGTTTTTTAAGAAGAAAAGGAACTGTGGAGGGTAGGGGAAGAAATACCAGAACAGAGAGAATAATTATGAATAATTATTAATTGTGTACCCGATCCCCCATTAGACTCCATGGGAGTTCTGCTGAGTGTCCCCATAGGCTCAGGTCATACTTAGGCTCTTGTAGAAGGATAGACATATGGGGCAGCTGGATGTCATTGAGAGACTTAAAATCCCAGGCACTGGATCTGCTGCAATCTTAAACAAAGCAAAAATCTAGACTATCCATTACACAAAGCCCCGGGGAATAGAAGCAGCGACCATAAGAGTAAATTCCGTACCATGAGCGCCAACATTGTTTTGGTGCCCAGGGCTGCAGAACAGTTGGATTACAAGGAATTCCTTTCCTCTGTCTCTGACTGACCTGGTCAGGAGCCACTAGAAGTGGGAAGGTGTTGTTCTTTGTGCTAAAGCACAAAGCTTTAGCACTTGTATTTAATCCTTACATACTATTTGAATAGAGGAAAAATTTAATACAAATCCCAGAGCCTGCAGCAGTCCACAGCTCTTTGAGCTGTTCCTGCATCCACAATCCCTCCTTCCAAAGTGAGCAATCATCCCAACCCAACAAGACAGCAGGCAGCCTATGGGAGTAGCTACCTATGGCAGGGGAATAGCAGTCTGCTGCCTTTCTGATCAGCTACCAACAGGCGTGTGGGGAGAGACAGGTAAGGGAGAAAGGTGCACCTGTTGCATGGGTGCAAACTCATGGAAGGCAATGGAGTTGCATATGTGTCCACGAAGATACAATTTGCCCTGAAGCACCTTTCCTGCTGGCAGCAATGCACAGGGAGGAAAGAACCCACTTGATGCTGAGAGCTTGGTTGAGTTTTTGAGAGGGAAGAAAATGAAGTAAGAAAGGATACAGCCATGGGTAGGAGAATGGACATATGGCAGAAGGGCAGTGTACATACCAATCTAATAGGTAATATTGGCTGTAGAATGTCTGTGCCCAATTGGGTAAAGAATGTGAGCGAAGCCAAACAGCAAAAATTAAGTTGTTTGTTCACTAATGCAAGGAACCTAGATAACAAAATGGAGGAACTTGAGCTACTGGTGCAGGAAGTGAAACCAGATATTATAGGGATAACAGAAACATGGTGGAATAGTAGTCATGACAGGAATACGAGTATTGAAGGGTACCCTTACCCTTTATTTCTGAAAGAAAGGCAAAGATGGTGGAGTAGCATTGTATATCAATGATGAGATAGAGTGTAAAGAAATAAGAAGTGATGGAATGAGTCTGTCTGGGCAAAAATCACATCAGGGAAGAAAGCTACTAAAGCCTCCCTTGGGATAGTGCTTGAAGTGTGCTATAAACTGCCGGGATCCGATTTGGATATGGATAGAGACCTCTTTAATGTTTTTAAAGAAGTAAATACTAATGGGAATTGTGTTATAATGGGAGACTTTAACTTCCCAGATATAGACTGGAGGACAAGTGCTAGTAATAATAATAGGGCTCAGATTTTCCTGGATACGATAGCTGATGGATTCCTTCACCAAGTAGTTGCTGAACTGACAAGAGGGGATGTCATTTTAGATTTGGTTTTTGTGAGCAGTGAGAACCTCATAGAAGAAATGGTTGTAGGGGACAACCTTGGTTCGAGTGATCATGAGCTAATTCAGTTCAAACTAAATGGAAGGATAAACAAAAATAGATCTGTGACTAGGGTTTTTGATTTCAAAAAGGCTAACTTTAAAAAATTAACAAAATTAGTTAGGGAAGTGGATTGGACTGAAAAACTTGTGGATCTAAAGGTGGAGGAGTTCTGGAATTACTTCAAGTCAAAGTTGCAGAAACTATCAGAATCCTACATCCCAAGAAAGGGGAAAAAATTCATAGGCAGGAGTTGTAGACCAAGCTGGATGAGCAACCATCTCAGAGAGGTGATTAAGAAAAAGCAGAAAGCCTACAAGGAGTGGAAGATGGGAGGGATTAGCAAGGAAAGCTACCTTACTGAAGTCAGAACATGTAGGGATAAAGTGAGAAAGGCCAAAAGCCATGTAGAGTATGACCTTGCAAAGGGAATTAAAACCAATAGTAAAAAGTTCTATAGCCATATAAATAAGAAGAAAACAAAGAAAGAAGAAGTGGGACCGGTAAACACTGAGGATGGAGTGAAGGTTAAGAATAATCTAGGCATGGCTCAATATCTAAACAAATACTTTGCCTCAGTCTTTAATGAGGCTAATGAGGAGCTTAGGGACAATGGTAGGACGACAAATGGGAATGAGGATATGGAGGTAGATATTACTATATCCAAGGTAGAAGCCAAACTCGAACAGCTTAATGGGACTAAATCAGGGGTCCCAGATAATCTTCATCCAAGAATATTAAAGGAACTGGCACATGAAATTGCAAGCCCATTAGCAAGAATTTTTAATCAATCTGTAAATTCAGGGGTTGTACCATATGACTGGAGAATTGCTAACATAATTTCTATTTTTTAAGAAAGGTAAAAAAAAGCGATCTGGGTAACTACAGGCCTGTTAGTTTGACACCTGTAGTATGCAAGGTCTTGGGAAAAAATGTGAAGGAGAAAGTAGTTAAGGACATTGAGGTCAATGGTAATTGGGACAAAATACAACATGGTTTTACAAAAGGTAGATCGTGTCAAACCAACCTGATCTCCTTCTTTGAGAAGGTAACAGAATTTTTAGACAAAGGGAATGCAGTGGATCTAATTTACCTCGATTTCAGTAAGGCATTTGATAACGGTTCCCCATGGAAAATTATTAGCTAAATTGGAAAAGAAGAGGATCAATATGAAAATTGAAAGCTGGATAAGGAACTGGTTAAAGGGGAGACTACAGAAGGTCACACTGAAAGGTGAAATGTCAGGCTGGAAGGAGGTTACTAGTGGAGTACCTAAGGGATCTGTTTTGGGACCAATCTTATTTAATCTTTTTATTACTGACCTTGGCACAAAAAGCGGGAATGTGCTAATAAAGTTTGCGGATGACACAAAGCTGGGAGGTATTGCCTATACAGAGAAGGACCAGGATATCATACAGAAAGATCTGGATGACCTTTTAAACTGGAGTAATAGTAATAGGATGAAATTGAATAGTGAAAAGTGAAAGGTTATGCATTTAGGGATTAATAACAAGAATTTCTGTTATAATCTGGGGATGCATCACTTGGAAGTAACAGAGGAGAAGAAGGACCTCAGAGTATTGGTAGATCACAGGATGACTATGAGCCGCCAATGTGATATGGGCGTGAAAAAAGCTAATGCAGTCTTGGGATGCACCAGGCAAGGTATTTCCAGTAGAGATAAGGAGGTGTTAGTACCATTATACAAGGCACTGGTGAGATCTCATCTGGAATATTGTGTGCAGTTCTGGTGTCCCATGTTTAAGAAGGATGAATTCAAACTGGAACAGGTACAGAGAAGGGCTACTAGGATGATCCGAGGAATGGAAAACTTGTCTTATGAAAGGAGACTCAAAGAGCTTGGCTTGTTTAGCCTAACCAAAAGAAGGCTGAGAGGACATATGATTGCTATCTATAAATATATCAGAGGGATAAATACCACGGAGGGAGAAGAATTATTTAAGCTCAGTACCAATGTGGACACAAGAACAAATGGATATAAACTGGCTAAAGGAAGTTTAGACTTGAAATTAGACAAAGGTTTCTAACCATCAGAGGAGTGAAGTTCTGGAACAGCCTTCCAAGGGAAGCAGTGGGGGCAAAAGACCTATCTGGCTTCAAGACTAAGCTTGATAAGTTTATGGAAGAGATGATATGATGGGATAGCCTAATTTTGGCAATTAATTGATCTTCGACTATCAGCGGTAGATATGCTCAATGGCCTGTGATGGGATGTTAGATGAAGTGGGATCTGATTTACTACAGAGAATTTTTTCCTGGGTGTCGGGCTGGTGAGTCTTGCCCACATGCTCAGGGTTTAGCTGATCGCCATATTTGGGTCGGGAAGGAATTTTTCCCCAGGGCAGATTGGCAGAGGCCCTGGGGGGTTTTCACCTTCCTCTGCAGTGTGAGGCACAGGTCACTTGCTGGAGGATTCTCTGCACCTTGAAGTCTTTAAACCACGATTTGAGGACTTCAATAGCTCGGACATAGGTGAGAGTTTTATTGCAGGAGCGGGTGGGTGAGATTTGGTGGCCTGCATTGTGCAGGAAGTCAGACTAGACGATCATAATGGTCCCTTCTGACCTTAAAGTCTAGGATTATGTGATTCTATAGATATGGAAAGCCATCTCTTTCATTGTAAGCTACGTGCATTTGATCCTGAGTCACTGAGATACAAAAGCCTAGGGTGCCGTTTTTACAGAGACACTTTTCAGAACAGTACCAGGCTTTAAAGGTACTGATTATTATCTACAGAGACCAAAAAGGGTCTAAGGTCCAGCTGCCCTGGAATTCATGTCTCTGTTACATCACAGCTCTCAAGACATAGACCTTAGTCCTGCCAACATCTAAGATGTGAACAATCTCATTGAGTTCAGTGGGATTACTCACATACATACATGTGTGCAGGACCAGAGCATGAGTGTGGATTGTTGTTTCCAGTTCTCAGGGTGGAACTCCAAGGGGCTAATTTAGGACATTCTCAACAGGGAGAAAATGGTTGTGGGATTTGTTCTTGGTGGTAGGTCAATGAAACCTGAACCTTGCTATTTTCAGGGCATGGAGCAGAACATGTTTCTTGGTCAGACTTTCTCCAGCTTGTCATATCCCTATTATTATGTGTCTCTCTGTTGAAATTGGCAATTTTTGATTATAGATATTTTTGGAGCAGGTTTGGGTTGGTGCAAAGCAATTAGGTTGGTGCAGAGTGTTCCTCTGATTTCAAAGGAATTTTATTGTATTGTTTTAAGCCATCTAATTTATGCCAAGATACCCACAGTAATGGACACAATGTGGAATTTTTTGTAAACAATATATAATGTAATTACTGGGGTTACTCTGTACCCCAAACCTCTAGGATGCCAGTTGTGTGCTCACTGTGCCATGTCTCAGAGGCAAGCACTCTAGGTGATTCTGCAGCTAAGCCTTGCAGGTGCAAGCCCTGATGGACCCCAATGACCACTCAGTCACATGGCTAAGAGAAAGGTTTTTGCTAGGACTGGAAGGAATGGGGAAAGGTTGCAATTACCCTAGGTATAGAAGCTTAACCAGTAACACTTAACCAGTCACACTGTAACATATTCCTGTTGAGGTCCCTGGGGCAGTCCACTTGAGAGTCAGGGCTCTTCAGGCCTAGCACTTGCCGTGCCTTCTCCAGTCCAGTCTCTATTCAAGCAAACAAGCATTTGTGGATTTCCAAGCCATGCTCAGTTAGGGGATGTCTACACTGCAATAAAAGACGCATGGCATGGCTGCAGCTGGCCCAGGTCAGTTGGCTCAGGCTCATGGGGTTCAGGCTGTGGGTTCTATAAAATTGCAGTGCAATGTTCAAGCTGGAACCTGGGCTAGGAGGCCATGCAAGGGGAGAGGGTCTCAGAGCCTGGGCTCTTGTCTGAGCCTGAACATCCACACTGCTATTTTTGGCTCCATAGCCTGAGCCCCATGAGCCCAAATCAGCTGAGCTGGGCTCTAAGACTGAGTGGTGCAGGTGTTTTAATCACAGTGTAGACATATCCACAGTGTCTCATGGGGGCCCATCTGCCCTGGTTCCCTGCCCAGCTAGACCCACTAGACCCGCACCCCTACTATAATGTCCGGCACTCACGGTCTGTTCCACAAGCAGCTCAGTTCACAATTCCTGGGGCTACCCTCCAGCCCCCTCCTGCCATGGAGTTCCTGCTCCCAAACAGAGCCTGACCAGCTCCTGGTTCAGGACCTTTCCCCTTACCTGGCCACTGCTAGTAGAACAGCATCAGGGAAGGAGCTGATGAGAAACATAGTCCCCGCTTAGCCAGGAGGAAAGGGAAGTACAATGGTGAGGAGGCTGATGGAATCCATAGTCCCCTGCTTTGTAGATCCATAAGAATAAATAGTTTACCACCAACTGATATTAAATAATTATTTTTACCTTGTACAATCACTGGAAATGTTACCTTTGCAGTAATTTTATGTCTCCCTTTTCTACTTAGAAATTACAAGCATAAATTGTGACAATACACCCAAAGAACTACAGCTGTCACCACTGCCTGACGAATATACAGGTAAGTTCATCTTAGATTTATTTTACGAGTTCTGCACTATTTTAATATTTCAAGGAATTTCTGTAAGGATGTTTTACAAAGAATCTGTATTATCATTACAGTATTTATATTATAGTTGAGTGTCAAGGCCCAACTGAGATTAGGGTCCATTGTGCTTGGTACTGTACAAATGCACATGAGAAGATATTCCCTGTGCCAAAGAGCTTACAATCTAAATAGACAACATAGATGAAGGATGGGAGAGGAAATAAAGACACAAAGAGGTGGAGTGGTTTGCCAAAGGTGACACAGACGGTCAGTGCCAGAGCCAGGAATAGAATCCTGGTCTCCTGAGTCCAAGTCCAGTACCCTATCTACTGCTTCACTATTGGCAACAAGTGGCAGCAAGCTAAGGATTCTATCCATTTAACTATCAGTGTCCTTCTGATACTCAGCCAAAAGGCAAGTGTATTGTGGCGCCCTACGAAGCAAATCCAGACAGGAGAAAAATCAGCCCATTGAAAAAAGGGGGCTGTTTGCAGCTTGCTAAGTCTTCATTTAAAAAACTCATCTATGCATTGCACATATCTTGTATTTCTGTACTTGTTTTCCTTGTTAGTGTAACCCTCCAAGTATTGTACTAAGGGTTATTTCACATGTAGCATGACAGAATGTGCCACATGGCAGTTAACCTTGCTGTAGAGGTCTTAACATTGGAATGTTTGATTTCTTAACCTTGACGTCCATCCATGCATTAATATATAGGATTCGTTTCTGAACACATAATGTGCCTTGAAGGCAAAACTCCACACTGAGATAGCACGGTGACTTCAGGCAAGCACAGTGCCTCCCAGTGCAAGGAGGTGTGGGCACAGCAGCCCACTGGAGAGTGCGCAGCACCTTCTCCCCACTATACCTAGGAAGGGAATGTGTGTGGAGAGAGGTATGAACTGTTTTCTGCCTCTTTCCATCAATGCCCCCTTTGGAGAATCTAGTGCAGTAGCTGAGGGCAAAAGGGCACTACTGTGTCTGACTCCTGAATGGTGATAGAAAGGAGAGGAGGTTTTTTGTACCCTGTCCTGTCTTGATATAATTTCAGGATCAGGCCCAGTATTATTTAAATTATTATATAATTGGGAACTCTGATGTGTACAGTTGCAACACTCACACAATAGAAACTCTTTTATATTTATATTTACAAATATAGTTTATTAATACATTAACACAGTCACAAACACCCCAACTCAGTAAGATAGAGATACCACAGAATGTATATCTGCACATCCATCTACCCACATCATCTCCTGTAGAACAACCTGAAATGTGAGCCATCATCTTCCTAATCACCATCACCTTCTCCATCATCACCAGTGGCCATCATTCTGGTACCTCACAAGGACTACATCTCTTTCTCCTGCCTTAGACTGGGATGCCACTTTTATAATATGTTACGCTGAGGCCACTATGTTTGATGCATATTCAGTACAGGATTTTTCCCCTTTTCCTTATTTGTATTTCCTCACCTTACTAATGTTGGAGTGTCTTTTTCCTATAGGTTAGGATATCAGTGATCTCAACTTATCATCACATATATCCATTCATTACCATGGTCCTTTTGTGGTTAGGTATCACATTTGTTACTTCTGTTCTCACTGGTTATTTTGGTTCTTTTCAAGTTCCAAGTGGTGGTGTACCTGTTAAGTTTAAAAGGGTATGAATGTAGGAAAGCCCCTACGCCAACCTGCTTTAACGTATCCTCTATGTTAAGGGTCACAGACATACATGGACCTTATGCTTTAGCTCATCACTATCTATCTAGGTGAAAGGTCCCAAACATATGTATGCTAACTTTGCCTTAATTCAACATACAGGATGTGGCCTGCAGGTCCCTTGTGTTACAGCCAAAATATAATATAAACGTATAAACCTATTATAATAAAAGAAATAATGAAATCTATAAGAAAATAAGAAACTTATAAGAAAAGATATATAGGCAAGCAAGCAGGCTAGCCTTAGATGTATCTCATGTACCTGTTATGTTCATTGCCAGGACACTTCTGTGGTTGAATTATGTACCTGTGGTCAGAACTTCCCCTTAAACTTCATTTTCAGCTCCCCAAATACTTGGGGTTTTCCGTTGGGCCATTTATCTGTGCAAAGTTTATCTGTTCAAAGTTCATAGGCCTCAGGCCTTATGCTAACTTGCTGAAGATAATGTCTTATAGGATATAGGCCTGTAGGTTTCTTGCATTACTGCTGAATATAATGCAAAGCAGAACATAATGCAAAGCAGTGAATGTAATAAAGGCAAACTAGCCCACTGGGCTACAGTGCACGCACGTGCTTATGCAGGCACATATACACTGAACGTGTTCCCTGTTAACAGGAACAGTTACCAAAGGTGGGTCTCTGTAAAACACCTGTATTATTAAATGAGCAATATGCATCAGCTCCAATTTATAGCCAGACATTTTTCATGAGAGATATTGTGGCTCTCATTCCTCTGGCCTGAGTGCAATAGCTTGGTTGACAGTTTGAATGTAATTAACTGAGTGTGTCAAACTATGGATGATCAGCAGGGATTCTAGAAATCCGTTTGCCATGGAAAAATATGAATTTTCCATTTTTTACAGAGATTCTTTAGTTTTTACATTTTGTGAAAAACAACAACAACATATATTAACTATTAACTAAATTTTACTGGAAGTACCAGTCACTTATTCAATGCAATGTAACCTCCCCCTCTTGTGGTTGATATTTGAATAAGTTTTAAATTTACATAGCTAAAAATACTCCAACAAACTGCTTCCAGCATATAGAAGTTACTCAATGGCGTATAGGAGTTCATGTTTTAATGCATCTCAAATATCACTTCTTACTCCAGACAGGAGTAATTAAAGTTATGAAAAGATGCTAAAAACTTTAAAAAACACTCCTAAAGCTTGTGTCCCTGAGTTTGGCAAGGACAAATTTCACATTGCTGATAATTTGCTGTTCTATATTGTCCGCAGCAAGACTGTAGATTAAGTTTGAAGGTAGACAATTATAGGACATATGGAAAGCATTAAACATAAACTGCAAAGAAATGAAAACAAGAGGCTGAAACAGCAAGGCCATTGACAACAGTAAAGAAACAATGCACTATGACTAGATCATTTGATTAATTTTATTTTATTATAATGATTGATGGCACTGGTAGGCTTCGAATTTGCTTAAAAATTGTAAATATATCAATAAAATATTGTGTTCAACTGATACTTATATATATTTTGCCTAGGGAAACTAAAATTCAGCGTTTCATTTTAATTGCAGAAAAACACAGATTTTAATGTTTTTTTACTGAAGAATTTTGGGTTTTGTACCATGGAAAGCTAGGATACCTGATGATTAGGGTAGATGGTATAGAGGTGGGTTGAGACTGAAATACCTGTTGGTGACCCAACCTACAGCAGCTATATCTAAGAGAGAGCAGTTAAGGTGTTTGTTTGCTGAATCCAATCACTAGTAAAACAAGGGTACCCTTGTTCTCAGCAACCTTTAGGAAGTATTTTTTAATTAGCTATTGTCTGGACTTCGTGCTTCTATGCAAATAGAATCCACACTATTGGGCCATAGATAGGGCCCTACCAAATTCACGGTCCATTTTGGTCAATTTCACAGTCAGAACTTGGTGCCCGGTTAATAGCCACTGCTCTCCAGCCATCCAGATCTGAAGGCAGCGCAGAAGTAAGGGTGGCAATACTGCAACCCCCCGTAAAATAACCCTGTGACTCCCCTGCAACTCCCTTTTGGGTTGGGACCCCCAATTTGAGAAACGCTAGTCTCCTCCGTGAAATCTGTATGGTATAGGGTAAAAGCACACAAAAGACCAGATTTCATGGGTGGAAACCAGATTTCATGGTCCGTGATGCGTTCTTCATGGCTGTGAATTTGCTAGGGTCCTAGCCATAGAAAATAAAATGAGTAAATTATTATTCTCATATTAAGTACCTGAGAGTGTATAAAGGATCAGATTTCCCAGTCCGAGAAACTTAGACTGGCACCAACCCTGCTAGCTGATCTGCACAGGCAGGTTGGAGTCAGTGGGATTCCATGTAGGCACTAAGATCTGTTTTTATAAATCAACTTGTAGGCCTGAGGCCTAATTTTGTAGTGATAGGAGGGGGATGACGTAGGGGAAGGAAGGGCAGGGGCCATATCAATAAGGTGACATGGTTACTCAATAAGGCTACTGGACAGCACAATGGAGGAAAACCTTGATTGATTGATTGATTGATTGATTGATTATGTGATAAAAGCACAGAATGAATAAGCAGGAGATCTACTTAGCAAGTTTCTTGGAGGCTGGAGTGTTCCATAAGAAGAGGGCAGCCTGGGAAAAAGTTGTGAGAGAAACAAACGAACAGGGTATTGAGGCTGAGTGGAGTTGTTTGTTGGGTGTGGGGAACAAGTAAGAATGTGTCAGAGTATTGGGATGCGATTCATAACCAAATATTGCAGACACCATTGGTAATCCTCCTGGGGCTTCCTAGTGGAAATGGGCACATTCAAAGAAATGAAGAATTAATTTCTCATCCGCTGCCACTGAATGCATCTGATGAAGTGAGCTGTAGCTCACGAAAGCTTATGCTCAAATAAATGTGTTAGTCTCTAAGGTGCCACAAGTACTCCTTTTCTTTTTGCGAATTCAGACTAACAGGGCTGTTACTCTGAAACCTGTCAGAGTGATTAACAGGTGATAAAGATAAGAAAGGGCTGTTAGGATGTTTCCTAAAGTTAAATGAGCTGTTCCAAGTTTGGTGAACTGCAAAAAAGTAAGTAGCCTAAATCAGTGGTTCTCAACCAGTTTATCATTGTGGGCCGCAGGTTGAGAACCACCGCACCCCTACTAAAACTGGCCACCATCCCCTATGCCCAGTGCTGGACCAGGAATCGAGCCCTGGGCGCAGGCAGGGCAGCAGCTGGCAGCCGGACCCAGACTTCATGGGGCCAGGCAGCAGCCAGACAGCAGCTGGATCCTTACCCCTAGCGCCGCAGCATATGGCCCAGCAGCTGGGACCTAAGTGCCACGGCGCACAGACAAGCAGCTGGGACCCCCGACACCGGGCTGGTAGCAGAGCACCTGGCATGGGCTGACAGCCAGGACCCGAGAAGGGGGCTCAGGAGCGGAGCCCCACCTAAAACCTGGGTGCTGCAGCATCCCGGCAAACCCCTAGTTCCCAGCGCAGTCCCCTTCCTCACTGCCTAGAGCTCGCCCTATAAACGTACCCACAGATCCACTGTCCTGTCCCCTGCCCCCTACAGCATTCACCAGCCCCCGGCTGGCAGGAGTGCTGGTGCAGGCTGCAGGACGATGTCTTACCACCCCCTGCCAGACCAGAGCAGCAAATTTTGAATTTTTTTTAGCACACAACTGTGTGCTAATCGGCCACATGTAGGCTGTGGGTTGAGACTACTGGCCTAAATGATAGAAAGTAATTGTAGATTTTTCTACAATTGTTTCAGTTGTATTCAAGTAACAAAGTTACTGATATCTTTCTTTGAGACAATAACTGATTTTTTTAGACAAAAAAATGCAGTAGATCTAATCTACCTGGATGTCAGAAAGGCATTTGATACAGTTCCACATGAAAAATTATTAGCTAAATTGGAGAAAATGGGGATTAATATGAGAACTGAAAGGTGGATGTGGAACTGGTTAAAGGGAAGACTACAACGGGTCATACTGAAAGGTGAACTGTCCAGCTGGAGGGAGGTTATTATTGGAGTCTCTCAGGGATCAGTTTTGGGACCAACCTTGTTTAACATTTTTATTATTGACCTTGGCACAAAAAATGGGAGTGTGCTAATAAAATTTCCAGATGACACAAAGTTGGGAGGCATTGCCAATACCAAGGAGGACCCAGACAAGAAGATCTGGATGATCTTATAAACTGGAAATGGGATGATATTTAATAGTGCAAAGTGCAAGATCATGCATTTAGAGACTAACAAGAAGAATATTTGCTATAAGCTGGAGACTTATCAGTGGGAAGTGACAGTGGAAGAGAAAGAGCTGGGTGTATTGGTTGATCACAGGATGACTATGAGCCGTCAATGTGATGCATCCGTGAAAAAGGTTAATGTGATCCTAGGATGCATCAGGCAAGGTATTTCCATCAGAGATAGGGAAGTGTTATTGCCATTATACAAGGCACTGGTGAGACCTCATCAGAAGTATTATGTGCAATTCTGACTCCCATGTTTCAGAAAGATTAATTCAAACTGGAACAGTGCAAATAAAGGCTACTAGGATGATCTGAGGAATGGAAAACCTACCTTACAAGAAGAGACTCAAAGAGTTTGGCTTGTTTATCCTAACCAATAGAAGGCTGAGGGGAGATATGATTGCTATGTATAAATACATCAGAGCGATGAATACCAGGGAGGGAGAGGAGTTATTTAAGTTAAGTGAGAATGTGGACACATGAACAAATGGAAATAAACTGGCAATCAACAGGTTTAGGATTGAAATTAGTTGAAGGTTTCTAACCAGGGCCAGCTTTAGGTTTTTTGCCACCTCAAGCAAAAAAAATTTTGGCCACCTCCCCCCCCGTTTTTTTGGCTTTTACACCATGTTTGCACTCTGCAATGTTTATTTTGTTTGTTTGTTTGTTTGTTTGATTGATTGTTAAAAAATTTTCAAAAAATAAAAACAGAGAATTTGTAGTTAGTGAAATAAAACAATTTCCTACTAGTGTACTCATTTAATTTTAATGAAATCACAATTACAAACAATTTAGGTTCAACTATACACTGTAATGAAAAACATTAGTGTCTTTCGGTGTGCCCAGTTTCTCATAAATTAAAAGAATTTATATGAACTGAATTTTTCTGGTTTTTATACTTGCGTAGTCTTTTAATAATTCAGTGAAATCTAAATTTTTTGCAATGGTACTTTCAATTGAAATTAATATGAGTCCTGACAAAAGATTTTGGACATGGTGGACCTCAAATAATTTTTTAGTAATTTCAGTTTTGAGAAACTGTGCTCACCAAAGCCACTGATACTGGTAGCTAAAAGAATGCGTAATGCTATAGCAGTGTTTGGAGTGAAAAAATCATTTCTTGCTATAAATTCTAATACTTTTAGAGGAGAAGTTTTAGGACTTATTAGCTCAGATAAAGCTATTAATTCATCATACAATTCTACTCCATCAGTGTTATCAGTACTGCGCCCTAAATGTAGGTCTTGGCAGAGCTTCATGAGGTCTTCTTTGGAAAACTGATTTTTAATATTTCCAATATCATATAAAAATTCAAAAGTTTCACAATGACCATGCAACTGATAAAATCTTTCTTCAATGGAAGTTATAGCTACATCCAAAAACAAAAAACTACATCTTTGGTCTGTGAATACACTAATCATGATCTATTAATTTGTTCCCCATTTTTCATTTTTTTCTTCATACTGGATTGCATAAATCAATGATTTGACTTATTAAATGAATATTCAAATGTAGGATCTAGTTTTGAAGGACCTTTTTTCACAATAATCATTAGCATCAGTAATTATTGTCAGCCATGTACTTGGATCCAATCCTATGTCAGTCTATCCACCTTCCAATAATTGTTCTTCAGTTTTAGATTTGGATAACAGTTCTTCGTTTCTGAACTCTTCAGCTGAAGAAGTAAATCTTTGGATGGATTGTGATTGTTCGTCTTTATCAGTTAGCAAAGATAATCTTTGGTCGGATTGTTGTTCATCTTTATCAGTTGATAATGATTATCTTTGGTTCGATTGGTCTTCATCAATTGATAAATAATCACTTCCAATGCATTGCTTAGAACTTTCTCCTTGATTGTCAACTTTTTTAAAATACTTATTTGAAGTACGAGATAGTTTTTCGAATTCTTTTTGCTGTTTCTCTCTTTGTTGCCGGTAGGCAGCACCAGAAAGTCGTTTTCATTTTTGTCCCAGCATTTTAGCCCTATAACCACTGGCACTGATGCGACACGGAAATTGGCGCGAATGGCGCTGATAGGGCAGCACAGTACACACAAGTAATCGTGATTCCTGATTTAATTAATCAATAACCGTTAGCGTTTACACATTTATGCACATTCACATTATGAGTGACCATGTCATGATGTGACACAATATTTTTCATATCACGCTCCTATCGCACTACTGGAGATTTTTTTGATCTTCATGTATTATTTTTATTTCCGTACATTTTTCCGAAAAAAAAAGGATGGCCGGAATGCCGCCCCTGGAAATGTGCCACCCCAAGCATGTGCTTGCCTTGCTGGTGCCTAGAGCCGGTCCTGTTTCTAACCATCAGAGGAGTGAAGTTCTAGAGCAACCTCACAAGAGAGCAATGTGGGGCAAAAAACCTCACTGGCTTCAAGACAGCTTTATAAGTTTATGGAGGGCATGGTACGACATGACTGCCTACAATGGTGTGTGGCCCATCGGTGAATGCTTTTAGCAAAAATCCCCAATAGCTGGAGACAGGACACTAGGTGGGGAGGGCTCTGAGTTACTACAGAGAATTCTTTCCCAGGTATCTGCCTGGTGGGCCTTGCTCACATGCTTAGGATCTAACTGATCATCATAGTAGGGGTCGAGAAGGAATTTTCCCCTGGGTCAGATTGGCAGAGACTGTGGGTTTTTGTTGTTGTTGTTGTTGGGTGGGGTTTCTTTTTTTTTTTTTTTGCCTTCTTCTACAGCATGGGGTATGGGGTCACTTACAGATTTAAACTAGTGTAAATGGTGAATTCTCTGTAACTTCAACTCTTTAAACCATGATTTGAGGACTTCAGTAGAACAGCCAAAGATTAGGGGTCTATTACAGAAGTGGGTGGGTAAGGGTTCTGTGGCCTGCAATGTGCAGGATGTCAGACTAGATGATCACGATGGTCCCTTCTGACTTTAGTAAGAGTACCTGAGAAAGAATATACATTACAATTTCAAACCTAACCAGTGTCCCTTAAGTGACTTGCCACAAGATTTCAGAACATGTTAGTATTAGAAGAGCTGGGTGGGTCTACTATTTATTTAATTTTCTTTCTTGTTATAGGAATTGGATGCAATGCTCCTGTCAGATATTTCTAAATTATTTTCTGCAAAAACATCAGAGTGTTCAGTTGCTTAAGTAGCCCCTGGAATCACAGTTAAAGTTGCAGGTGCATCCCCCCTGCCGAATCTGAAATAGCACCCCTGTGGGCAGGCATGGAATTCCTCCTCTTTCCCCCTGTGGCCCTGTTGGCCTGACTGGAGCCAACCTCCCCCCAGGATAAAAGTCAAGCTATGCCTATGTAGTTACATTCAGTTTAATAAAATCCCCAGAAACAGCATGTCCTGGATGGTGAGAAATGTCACTCTGTAACATGGTAATACCCTGATATATAGGAAGACTGGATGATAATATTACCACATAACGGTTCTTGAAACAAAAAAAAATATCATTTTGTTTGATATTTATGTGACAATGATTTGTAAATCTCTTAAAGCTTCCTCAGTAAATAAGTGGCTAGGGTGGGGGGAGTCTAGGTGAGCATACACGCTATTTCAGGGTTTTACTGTTCTGTATGTTATAGGGTGGAGGAAAGATTTGTGATATGGAGGTGCTATCCAGCGCCAAAACCCCAACTTCAACAACTCAAAACAATGGGGTGGGGATTCAGAGCCTGAACCTGAATCTAGATCTGTATCGGGCCCCATCTGCGTAATAGGCTGAACCATTAGATCTGAAATGCCCCCAAACATTGGTGGAGGAGAGGATTTCAAACCCAACTCCCTCCTCCTGCAATTTGTTCCATGTGGGCCCACACGGAGTTCCAGTGATGTTGGTGGTGCTCCCTGAGCATGCAGGAATCTTCTCCCACAGTAGACGTTGCAGGATGAGGGCCTAAACATCTAACTAAACTTGGCATCTCCAGTAAATCTAGGGGGAAATTACATTGTTTTCTTAGCTCTGGGCACAGTATCCATAGACTACTAATATATAATAGAATAAAAGTGGTTTTGAATGGCTGAAAAGCTATAAAACTATTCAGAATACAGGTCTGTACATTAGGAAGTTATCGATTAATATTTCATTCATTAATGATTTAATTATAAGTTATGAAATTTGTATAAATTCTGCCTTAAAAATATATCACACTTTTTCAGCAAGTAATATTATCAAAAATCCATAGTTGATGTATTATGTCAAAATGTAAGGACTGAAATGAACCAATGCATTTATCTATAATAAAGCAAACAATTTTACTATATTTTCCTTATAGGGGACATTGAATGGATTAAAAATATTCCACCAGATGTGATTTTGACATTAGGAGGAAACATATTCCCAGAACACTTACGATATGTGGAGCTGTTATTCACTCCTGGATCTAATAATGCAACCGTGAGGACTACTAAGCCACTGGATGCTGACGCCCTTGAGGTAACATGTTGATCACATTTAAGGCTTAGGTGTAATTTTTTTGACAGGTCAAAGGGTGAAAGGCTCTACACATTTAAAGTGCTCCTCTACCCTCAGAGCGGGGCTGTACGCCAAAAAGGGACTCAGGAAAAAGCATCCTGGATTTCCTTGGCCGTCTCTCAAAGATTTCTTGATTAAATGTCTTGGTTTACAGGTAATAATAGTTTTCTGTAACTGCCAGCCCAGCAAACTCAGCTGGAGTTTTTCCTTCTTATGCATCATCAACAGTAATAAAAGTCCTGTAGGCTAAATTAGGACCAGTCTTCCCACATCTTCAAATTGTAGCCTCAGTGAAATCTGTGCAACCGCACTGCCTGTTGTAATAATTGAACCTTCAGATTTACCCCAAATTTACAGCTATTAGTGTTGTACAGTAACAAGGTCACAATAACACCTTTCAGAGTAGCAGCCGTGTTAGTCTGTATTCGCAAAAAGGAAAGGAGTACTTGTGGCACCTTAGAGACTAACAAATTTATTTGAGCATAAAGTGAGCTGTAGCTCACAAAAGCTTATGCTCAGATAAATTTGTTAGTCTCTAAGGTGCCACAATAACACCTTGAACTCTCTGATCCCATTTATTCTATTAAAATTTATACAACATGACTTCAAAGAGGGATGGAAAAGATATAACTAATTAGAATGGAGGCTCTGATCCTACAAACATTTACACACATGCTTAACTTCTCATATTTGAATAGTTTAATTGGCTTCTGTTGGTGATGTATAGAAGGGATAGACCCCTGGCTAGCTCTGAAGGGTGAATAGGAATACATAAAGCAGTAATAATGTGGTTTTGTCACTGAAGTTAGCAGATATGCCTCTGAATCTAGAGAGAGAGCAGAAGAGGCCCATTTGTATTTTCAGAATAAAATGGCACTTTAACAAGTATATATTTTAAAAACAAGGCTTCCAGTTAAAGCAATAATTGATTTTTACCAACAAACTTTAATCTTATTTCACATTCAGATTTTTTTTTCCAAACAAATAAAAATATTTTCATGCCAATTTTATGCCACTAATCGGAGGCACTAATATTGGGAATGGGGTGGGTGCATATTAAAGGTTGCTGAATGGCATCCAATTAAAAATGACAATAAATCCATTATAATAGGTTCTCTGCAGTACAAGAAAAAAGATTTTTAACATAATTTATTCAAATAGGAAAATTAGCTAAGATATTGTACTGTAAAAATCCCACCACCACGTATGCCGTGACTGTGGAGCCAGATGCCAACAATATTTTTGGATCATATTGCCATTTATTTATTGACAGAAACACATATCGACAATTGTATTATAACTTCATGGATAATAAGAATGATCGAGAACAAATGATTTAGTAAATGTTTCTTTTTTTTTTCCAGAACAGCTATCTTTTTTATGATATTTTTTGCCAAAGGACTGGGATAGTAAGTAAAAGGCATTATATATCTACAGAATTATTTCCTCTTCTAAGTGTAACATAATTAAGTGATAGTTATTTTCCCAATAGCACTACCCTTTGGCAGATATTTTCTTGAGAATTGTTAGAGCATATTACAGAAAATATATTTGTTTTAAAGCTACCAAGTTGAATAAAAATATTGTCTTTATGAAACTGAATACACGTTTTAAAAATAAAGCAACTTTCACAAACCTTTCACCAGCTTATTAAGCAATGTTAGTCTTCCTTTTTGCTGCTGAGTTACATTGGGAATGCCATGTGTTAAATAAATGTTTGAAACTGAAAGAACATCTTTTGTGTCCCTTTGAAGCTACTGTTTGATATGATGACAAGTACGACAATTGTTGGCCATTCCCAGCTGCTCTTGCTAAATATCTTTTGTTTCCATTATTAAGGATGAAAAACTGAAGAATGCACGTAAATTATTCTTAAATGATATAAATGACAATTCTCCAGTATTTCTGCAAACCCATTACAGCGTTTCAATATCAGAGGTAGGAAATAATGTTTATGGTCACATATAGCAAGTGTTGAAGAAATCTTGATTTTTTTAATTACTATTTTGAGGCCAGATCATATCTGGCCCTAATGCATCCACTCAGAGAAGTTAGATGGAGAAAGCACCCCACAAATTCTTGTGTAGCTTCCCCTAACCTTGGCTTGGGCCTGGAGAGGTGAGCAGGGGCTGCATGCACAGTATTCCCTGCCTGAGCAGGTGGATGGGATGAGGAATGGGCAGAGCCCTCGACATGCTGATAAGTGGAGCTGAGTTAGCACATGTTGGGAGGAGTGATTTGTACCTGCAAAGGGGGTGCTGAAGATTATTTCCTTCCGGGAGTAAGGAAGGAAGAGGGAAGAATTTGAGACTTAGACTTCTGATGTTCTTTGTTTCATCTAGGCAACTGAAGTAAATCTGACAGTAATAAAAGTGGAAGCTCAGGATAAAGATGTGACACCTGATTTCAGCATCATTAGTTACAGTCTTTTGGTAAGTGCCTTTCATTTCTCATAGATTCTGAACATAAGCTATCTTTAATAATTCAAATACAGACCAGGTCCTGGACTGTCCTGTCACCATGCTGCACAGTATTACCACTGAAAAGGTGCCAAAAGCCAGCATCAGAAGGATTACCATACTGTAAGGGACAAAAAAGCTAGCAAAACAGCTCCTACGCCAACCCCCACCCTGTGGTCAGTGTAGGAAGATGTGGGGTCTGACCAGGGCTTTCCTATGCCCTGCTGATCAGCCTGTTGAACAGGCACAAGTTACAGCAGGCTGAAGGCTGTTCTAACCTATGCCAGGGGACCAGCCTGGTACACAGCTGGCCCAGGATCTTAAAGCCATCTTTGCTATCCCCACCCAGAGGTTTGCCCTCTCTGGGTGCTGTTCGACACAGGGATTCTTTCAGTCAGCCGCTTTTACATGGTCCTCCACCTGCCCAATGGAACGAAATAATTCATAGTGAATAATTTATCAGAGAAATGTAGCCTCTATTTTTCTTAATCCATTGTCCATGAGCAGCTTATGATTTTCTTTTATCTTTTTGTTATCCAAAATTGTTTGTGGAATCATTGTTATGAAAAGTTCTTTGGGTCAGGGTCTTTAACTTGTGTAAATCATTGTAGCTCAGTCCAAGTCAATGGAGCTATGACATTTACACCAGCTGAGGATCTGGCCCTTTGTATGGAGATGGTCTGTGAGCCATGCTTTGTAATTGCTCAATATTAAAAATTCAAGTTATGTTGGTTTGTTTTGATTGGATACATAGGACACATTGTATTTTTTTTGTTCCTTGCTTGGATGAGTGTAACTCTTAGACTCAGTTTTCCAGTATGAATACTGGCATCTTCAAGATCTACTGTCCACAGATATTCTGTAATATTCAGTTTTTCTGAAAGCATTTCCACCACTAAACCCTTTTTCTATAATATTTATGGAAAACTGCTGCAAAGGGGGCACAAGCACAGCTGAAGAAACTTGGGGGATTTTTTTATTCAAGCAAATATTCTGCAAATGTTTTGAGGTATTCATCAAGTTCTAATTATCATGACCTTTTTACAAATGAGGAAATTGAGACATAGAGAGGTTAAATCAACTTGGTTAAGTTCTGCTTTAATCACTAGATTCATTGCTTCCCCTCATAGTTAGTTGTTCTTTCACACTTTTTTGTCAGTCTTTTACTGCCGAAGAGGGAAGAACCTCATAGAGTGAAACTAATGTATCACAAAATTATTATTCTGATTGCCAAATTATGCAAACAACTTCCTTTATTTAAGCAGGGAAATAAACCTACAAAGGAGAACCCCTGACAAGTTAAAACATGTGTGTTACGTAGTGCTTTAAATACTGCACCCATTAATGCAGTGGAAATTAATGTGATCGCAAAGAGAACATTTCTCTTAGTCACAGTAACGTACACAGCTTCTAAGAAGTAAAGCTTTAGAGATTCAATGACTGTGATTGAAATAATCTGCTCTTTTACTATATAATATTTAAGGGTTTTCAGAACATTTCTATTAATTGGCAGTGCATTTTAGACCTTTGACATATAAGGCCAGATCCTTAGCTGGTGTAAATTGAAGTCAGTGGGGCTACACCAATTTATACCAGCTGTGGATCTGGCTTTCGCTGTCTGAACTGATTAATTTAATTGATTTCAATACTTACAAGTAGAAAAGGCTAAGAAGGAGCCACTTCACAGCTGACTCCCCATCATGGGAATTCCAAAGAAGCTCTGGGTTTTGTCTTGTCTGTTTTCCTTTAGTGATGCAGATGAGGAAACATTATGTGATGTCTTGTGCATTGTAATTTTCCAAGAGAGAGAGTTACTAATCAGTTATGCAGATGTGACATTTTTAATGCCAATGTTGATCAGTAACAGTATTGTAAAGCATGATATCTTCTCTCATTTCCATCATGTTACACATTACTTTTTGTCATAAATTAGTTTGAGATCATGAAACTATGGCATGTTGGTTACAGAGACATGGAGACTAGTGATCTTGCCTTGCAGTTGTGATGTAAGCTAAGTAGGTGACTGCCTTCTACAGCAGACACTGACAGAGCTCAGTAAAGAAGGGAACAGAATAGCTCCGAGACTATGGCTGTCACTCACCAATAGGTCAGTCCATAAGCTCTATTCTCCAGATGTGGAGATTCTTTCCACCTAGGTCTGCCCTGCACAAAGGCCCCTTGTTTCTGTTCAGCTGTATGCAGCAGTAGCAGCAGCTGGTACACATAATTCCAAAATGCATCCCATAATACTTCGTACTGGCTGCCTCTGAAGCACTGCTGCAATGGGGCTATGGTTTAGGATCCTGCTCCTACTATAGCCAATAGCAAATTTTCCATTTCAGTGAATTCAGATCAGGCCCTAAATGCCCCCATTACATGGGACTGAACAGAAAGACGGACACTGTTCTGCAAGATAGGGGAAGTGCTCTGTTTCTGTGGGTCAAGGAATTTTGAGTGGCTCTGCCAGTTCCATAAATAGTGGGTCAGAAGGACACATTGTTCCACTTATTCACCTATTCTGTTTTGTCTCCTGTCAGCTGTGCAATACAAGGGTGTGCCAACAGGAAAGATGGAATCTGTTAGGGGGAAACTAGTATCTTACAGTATGATGGGGTGGGGTTTGTTCATTCCCTGATGATGAGAAGACGTCCAGTAAGGAAAGTGGTGAAAGAAAAAAGCATGCATTTTTTTCTAACAATTGTACAAATCCATGTGAACCATATAACTAATTCCTTTAATAGGGTCCAAACTCTGATTACTTTCACATAAAGGAAGGGGATGGGAACATCACACTGAAAAAAGTTTTGGAATACAACAAGATCAACAGTTTCAATCTAACAGTACAAGCAAAGGTACGCCACATTAAGAATACATCCCATGTGCAAGATGAACCACTTTCTCCAGTATGTAACTGTGTCTCAGCTTCACAGGTTTGCTAATTCCCACTAGATTTTCTAGATCTCAGTTAGATCTAGATCTGAGAAATACCTATCTGATAGGAAGAGATACAATGCCAATATTTTGCCTGACTCCAGCACTTCCATTTGAAGAGCTCACAGCCTTTTACAGACATAACTGTATTGAGTCTTACAGTATTTTCCAGAAAGGGAAGCTCAGGTACAGAGGGCAGATCACTGAATCCCTTACACTGGTGAGGAGTTATTCACACGAGTAGTTCCATTGTCTTCGCCAGTATGGATGAGGTCTTTGCAATGCAGCCCAGAGAGATTAATATGAGTGAGTTGCCCAATTTCACACAGCAAGTTTCTGGCAAAGCCAGGAATAATACCAGACCTCTTGACTCCCAGTTGTGTATTTTAACCATTAGACCATGCTTCCTCTAAAGTCCTGCAGGTTTCTATACATTCTTTGAGGCTACGTTCCTGAGCAGAGGTCTCAGACGTTCTGAAACAGATCTCTCCATTGAACATCCACTCACACAATACCATACATTTATTTCTGTGTTGTGTTTTTGGCGGTATACCTGACATCCATCTATTATGTCTATGGTATGTTTTTACTGCCCATAATTCCTTCATATAGTCACTTAACCACTCTATATGATCTTCATAATCCTTTCTGACTGTGCATCATCCACTGACATCTGGCATTCTTGCCAATGTGTCTATTATTATTTATTTTATATTACCATAACGCTTAGGAGCCCCCGTCATAGACTGTGACCCCATTGTGCTAGGGGATGTATGGACACAGAATAGGAGATAGTACCTGCCCCAAACATCTTACAATCTAAATAGACAAGACAGACACAGGGTGGGTAAGAGGGCAGAACACACAGCGTGAACAATGAGATGGTAGCAAATGGCATGCTAGTGCCACAGTTGTTTGGAGATGGAGGGTATTTAGGACAAGCTAAATGGAAGGAGAGGGAACATTGAAGGGAAGGGGGTGAGTGGACAAGGAAGGGGAGAATAGGGTAAGAAGAGTAACACTGAGATGAACAGACTGTGAAGGCAGGGGAGGGGGTGAGTTGGAGCAAACAGCCAATCAGCAAAGGATCAGGAAAGTCCAGTCAAAACTGTAGAAAGTTCTCAATGTCCAAAGGACCCTGCTTTGGCTGCTTCTGCCCGTACTGGCTGGAGTCTTTGGCTGGCTCCTCTTTGCAACTTTCTTTCAAGTCCACATGGTGGAAAGGAAAGACATCACCTGGGTCCCAGTGCCCCCATAAAGTGGGCAGAGTCTCTCTGGGTTCAGGGCAAGGGTGGCCCTGGCTGGGCCTAATTTTCCCCACTACCCCCCAGTGCAGTCAGTAGTCCCTGCCTTGGCTGTTTCTGCCCCTATGGACTGGAGTGTGGGAACATTTGTGTATTTACTTAAATTTTATGCTCTTTGGGGCAAGAACCATCTTTTTGTTATGTATGTTTGCAGTGCCTAGCACAATGGAGCCACTAGGTGCCACTATTATAAAATAATACATAATAATATTTATTCAAGAGAATTATCTGGATTCTTAGAAGTGACAAACTCAGATAAGATCAAACTACTTGAGCAGAGATACAAATATGGTAAAGCACATCACTATATTCTGTCAAATCCTCCACTGGAATTTTCCATATGGAAGGTGAATGATTCTGGTCCCATTGATGTAATGTTCCTTGTTTTCTTTTTCCTTTTGGCATATAGGAAAAACTTGGAGTCAATAATGGCACAGCATCATTGCTAATTCATGTATGGGATTATGATACAATGAACCCCTATTTCAATCAATCAATGTACAAAGCAACAATCCTAGAAAACAAGGTAGCAGCTTTTTACTACATACTACAAATGTAAAATGGTTTATTTGCGTTACTTTCACATTCATGTACAGTAAACCATACATCTATCCAGTGTCATATCTTATACATATTGTTTACTCTGAGAAAGTTCACCTTTTCATTGTCCAAAATTATCATGATTTTACAACCACTGTACTGTTTTTCTTTTTTTAAACACATTGCTGCTTTTATTAGGACTATAACTGAGGCTCCCTATAACATAGATTGTCTTCCAGGAAATGAGTAATACTGCTGTTGTCTGTATTCTTAATGTGAGCTTCATCACTGAGTATTCTGATGTAGTCCAATGTTCCTTAAAAGGGCACAATGTTGTTCATAAAGTGCTTTGTTCATAATTTTCCACCTTGAAAACTGGAAGAGAGTCATAATATTGTCAAGGTTCCAGTGCTGACTATGTAAGATTTATGGCCACATTTAAATCTTGTTTCCATGATGAAAATTGTAATTTATTAATTAATATTAGAAATCAATCATGTATATTTTAAAAAGTCTTCAGTGATGTACTGTTGCAAATCACCTTTTCCAGACTGGCACTCTTCCTACTCTCCCAGAGAAGATTGTTGCTAAAGATGGAGACATAGGTATAAATGAAAAAGTATTGTACAGCATCCAACATGGTAAGAGTCTTTATTCTCTGCTGGACGCACAAATTCAGGCAGTTGCCTATTATGCTAAGACCAGTGAAGATGATGATAATGAAGTGCTGTGAACAGGCAGGTTATAACTTTCTCCACATACACATCGATCTTTAAATGGTTCATTTGTAAGCAAAAATAATATACTTCTGAGCCATGTGTGGGGTGCAATTTTCAAAAGCATATATGTGACTTAAGAGCCCGTTGAAAATGGAACTTAGGGCCAGATTTTAAATGGTATCTACCTACCTAAAGATGCAGATAGAAACCTAGTGGGATTTTCAAAAGCAACACAAGGCATTGCTCTGCTCAGCATTGTAAGGCCTAAGTAACTTAGACAGATAAGTCCCATTTTCAAAACTAACTTAACTACTTAGGAGACCAAACCCTATTGAAAGTCTGTGGGATTTACGTTCCTAAGTAAAACAGGTTGGGAATTTTTCCACTGAATGTTTTTTGCCAAAAATGCTGACTAGTCAAAACCTAAACTGATCATGGGAAAGGGTAGATTTTGACAAATTACCCAGTTTGAAGGAATGTTGGGAAAAAAGTTTGTAAATTGTTGAAAGGTCCTGGTTCAACATTTTTTAAATTAAAAGTTTCAGGGATTTGGTTCGAAATGGCTTTTTGTTTCAAAATTTAATATAGTTTATACTATTTTTTTAAAAAGGGCAAAATTGAAATGAAACATTTCAAAATTATCAATCTAAAATGTTTCATTGGACCCAAACCAAAATGTTTTTCAGTTTGTTGTTCATAAAATTTTATGAGATTTCAACTTTTTATCCCAGTGCAGGATGAGAAACATTTTTGAAATCTTGAAAATTCTTGCAGGATGGGAAAACTATTTCCTGGTTAGCCCTTCTCCTAACTCATCTAGGTGCTTTATTGCTTGAATCTAACTTTTGAAAAATGGGTGTCCCTTTTAGTCCCAGAGGTGGTTCCTCCAGCTGAGGTTGATGTAGATGGGTGGGGTAGTGGGGAGCTGTGTACAATACTAGTGCAATGCTGTACCTGCTCCATGGACAAATAGAGGTTTCCAGTCTTCGGCTCATTCAATCTGACACCTTTCACATGCATAAAATTCACCTTACAAATAAAAAAAGAAATAGAGCGCTGAGTGCAAAGCAATTGGGCAAGGTGGAAGTGATCCTGGTGAATGTATGGAGGATGCAAAGCCAATGTTTATTGTGCCAACATTTGAGGCTTGTTCACAGCAATGTGATTGCCTGTCACATGGCTTCCCCAGCAGCACTTTTCCTCCAAGAGAATTTGTCTGATGTCTGATTTAATCAGGCTGTTCTAGTAGCCTAGTGGGAGTGCAATGCTTTGTCACACAGGAGGCCCATGTTTGGCTTCTCAGTTCCTCTGGGCTCACTCTATCCCCAGAAGGAGAAAGCCCAAGCAAGGGGCCTGATTCAAAACCCATTGCACCCAGTGAAAACCTTCCCATTCTCTTCAGTGGGCTTTGAAAGAGGCCCAGTCTCCCAAGAGGGTCATGTCCTGGTTTCTTGCTGCAGAAGGAGTCATTACAAAGCAGTCCTTGAGGGAAAGAAAATGGAAATAATGGGAGGCCCTTGGAATCCAAGTGTGTTTCATAAGATTTTTTTAAAGGACAGTGGCAGTTCTCATGGAAGCGTCTTCCCATCTATAATGTCTGGTATATTTTGGCATACCTGAGAGGTCACCAGAATTACACCAGGACTGGATCAGTTCTGCAGATAGGATTTATTTGCACTAGCCAATAGCATCTTGTTTTCATTCCAGTGGACCCTCCAGCTTACCGCAGCGCTTTCTCAATTGAGGCTGACAGTGGAGTGCTGGAATTAAAAACCCCAATTGACAGAGAGAATTGCTCCTTCCTTACTGTTGAGATTAAGGTAATGATTATATTACAGCAGAGCATGTTGAACATTAAGAGTCTGAATTTAATAAAATAAAATTGGAGGTTATTGTTGTAACTATTGTTGTTAATAATCAGCAGCATTAATTTGTATTATAGCAGTGACAAGGGGGCCAGTCAGGATTGCGGTCCCATTGTGCTGGGTACTGTAAAGCACAGAATAAAAGACAATTCCTGCCCCAAACAGTATATTTTGCCATGTTGTTCCAATCACTTGGAGTTGGTGAATATTATCAGTCTATGGAATTCATGGAATTAAACTCTGTTTTCTAGGCTACTCAGCAGGACAATGATTTTAAAACAGCTAACACAATAGTGTTGGTTACTATCCAAGATGTGAATGACAATCCTCCAGAATTTCCACAATCAAGTTATATAGTCTTGGTTCCAGAAAACTCCCCAGACGGGACGATGGTGCTTCAAATAACCGCCACTGACAAAGATGAGGTAAAATGTCAATTCTGTGGGACAGATGCAAACATTACCTCTCAGATGTATGAAATTATACACTCAACATTACACAGTTATGGTGTATAGTCATAAAACGTATCCTGAACTTATGTAAATTACCCAAATATATTTAACCGAAACAGACACGGAATCTCATGATCCAAAGCGTTAAAACTGTTTTGTACCTCAGTTAAAATGGGAAAAATATATTTTTGTCTTTGTGAGGAAATGCATTGCCTTGGAAAATATCTTAATTTCAAATAGATATAAGATTTGATGATGTATTTATTTATTTATTTATTTGTATTGTGGCGCATGGCTCTGGCATTTGGGGAGGCTGGCATGAGTGCCGGAAGCTCCCCCGGTTCCTAGACTGTGGCCCCGCCCCCTGCTTGACCCCAAGCTCTGTCCTTGCTCAGCCTCCTCCCCCTCTGCCCTAGGCCACGATCCTGCTCGGCCCCCCTGCTCACTGCTTGCTGTCGCTGCTCACTCCTCTCCTTTGCAGCAAGCCGAGAACAGGGGGTCCATGAGGGAGGAGGGTTGGAGGATAGTAGCAACTCAGCAAGCAGCGGGTGATGGGCACCTTGGAGGAAGGGGCAAAGCAAGGGCGGGCCTCAGGGGGGAGTGGTGGAGCAGGGGCAGGAAGAGGAGCAAGGCAGGCAGGGCATGGGGGAAGAGCAGAAGCAAGACCTCAGGGCGGAGAACAGTCGGGGCCATGGACCAGGCTGTTTGGGGAGGCTTAGCCTCCCTGGCCTATTATACTCACCACCCATGGACCCCATTGTGCTAGTTGCTTTACAAACACAGAACAAAAGGATGTTCCCTCCCCCAAGGGGCTTACCTTCTAAGTATAAAACAAAAGAACAGATAGATACAGACAGACAAAGGAATACAAGTAAACAATGAGATAATAGAATAACAATAATGATATTTATGAAGCGACCCCAGGCCAGGTGGTTAGAGCACTACACAAAAGCCATAATACAAATACATTATAAAAGCTTTTAAAAAGACAAAAATAATAGTCGCAAGTATCTTCCTTTTGATATTCACCTGTACCTTTACATACAGTGTACACCTTACCAGTACACTAACAGAATTACATCTGGTTGTTGCTATTTAGGAAAATGTTTTGGGGAGTTTTAAAGGCCTCTCCTTTAAGATTCAAGGCAGTTTAAAACACTGGGCACTGCAAATTTCAGCCACAGCAGATGCTCATCATTTCTGTTCCTATTCCTTGAAATAGGACCCACCTCCTGTTCTAATTGTGTATGACTTATTCAAGTAAAACTCCCACTAACGTCACTGACCATTTGCCTGAATGCAATTTTCCTAAAAGTAGTGGGCAAATTATGGCTGCTGTAATGTGGGTACACAGGAAGCCCCTTCAACCACTAGTTTTCCTGGAGAGGGTGCATGTGGGGTTGTCTAGCTCCACCATCAGCCTTAGAGGGAGCATGGGCAGGACAGAGGCCATGGCCCCACCCCTACCCACCAAATAGGCTTCATTTGTTAAAGGACTGTCTATACTTATTGAATAGGTATATCAAGGTATACCCAGCCCACTGTCACCCAGCACCTGTGTGAGGACCCAGAGAAAGATACAGAGACTCCAATTCCGCATTGTTACAGCCTCTTTACACCTCTTCTGTCATCTCCTCACTGGGGGATCCCCCAAGTCCTGGAGGATTCCACTGGAAAAAAACGGAAAATGTACTGAGACCACTATGCTGCCATTTCTTGTAGCCCCTAGTGTAGGGGGATGCTAGAGGAAAGAGGGCATGTAACCAGAATGCACTCCACTCCATCTAGTCCAGGTTATAGCATAGTCCAGGGGGGACCATTGCAGCTAAGGCATAAGTTTGATCTGCCCCTGGAGTTGTTCTAATTTGCAGTAGGTGCAGAACTGACTCTTGGCACCCTAGAATCTCGGGCGTGCATAGGAATTCCTGAGATATGCAGCTGAAAATATGGGTGTCACCATGCCTCAGTGCATCACAGAAAACCAGATTCAGGACAAACTGCTGAGAAATGGGGCAGACCCACCCCGAACTGGTGGTTATTCTTCCATAAGATATACCAAGCCAATAACAAAAGCAAACTTCTACCTCACCACATTAGTTAGCAAGAAATGCAGTCTTCTTAGGTATCCCAGCCTTTGTTTCACCACCCAAACACTAGACTGAATGATGAGTGGTGATTTAAAACCAATTTCATCAAACAAAGGGTTCTTCTAATTTCAAGAGATCAACCATGTAGCCAGGTCAATATATAACTCAGATCTTAACCATTAATCACGCTGTTGCCAATCCTTTAGTATCTAATATCTAAAGGTTTATTTATAAAGAAAAGAAAGAGAAGAGAATTATAACGATCAAAGAAAACAAATATATACACACATTGCAAAGTTTGCAGATCAGGTCTGTAACAGTGATGGAATAAACTGCTGGCTTGTAAAGTCTCTGGTAACTTCCAAAAGATTAGAAGGTCATTTGTCCATTGACTGTAATACTTCTGTTAGTGTAAATCCATAGTCCAGAGATCAGGGCAGGAAAGAGGCAAAATGGGGATGCTTCCAAGATTTTTTTTGTACCTTCTCTCATGTGGAGGAAAGCTCTCAATCTTAGTTTGTGGAAAAGTACAGGTACAAGATGGAGTCCAGGATCACATGAGCAAGCCACATGCCCTTGTATGCTTTGATGAGTCATAGCAGGAGCCATTACTCATATTCTGGCTAAAACGTCCTCAGGAAGGCCCATTGGGTGGAGATAAACTTGTTCTATGGCCCATTGTGCTTTTCTATGGCCCATTCTTCTATGGCTCAATTTGAATGGATGCAAACTACTTTGTGGGTGTTACCCCAGGAGCAAACACATTTGAAATACAGGTATATAGTCAATTTTCATAACTTCAGATAAAAAAATGATACATGCATATAAACACAATAATCATACTTAGCAAATCATAACTTTTCCATCAACACCTTACATGACATATGTTGCACAAAATTTGTTGCAATTGTATAACAGTGATAGCAACAGTGAGCTTTAATAATCATACAGTGTCACCCTGCTGCTTGGGTGGTGTATCTCTTCCCCATCTCTAGCCGAACTCACCCTTTTGGAAAGCATAATTAAAGCCAAAATGTTTAAGCTGCCAAGTTCTGCTAGTTGTTCTCTCCCTGGAAATTAAGAAGAAAATGAAATAAAGAGCTAGTTAAGTGGTTGTTTTATTTAATAAACAAGCATCTTTCCCCTCAGGGCGGCTTTCATGGAACATTCAGTCTCATTCCGGATGACAGTGCCTTCCAAATAAGTGACACTGGGATCCTGACTGTGAGGAACTCCAGTGCCTTAGACAGGGAGAGAACAGCAACTATCCTCCTGCAGGTAGTAAAAATAATGATTAAAAAAAATTAAAATCAAATCCTCAAATAAATAAGATAACAGCTAGGCTGACCTGGAAAGAGACAGGGCCAAATTCTGATCTCACATTGGTGTAAATTGGGAGTAATTTCACCAAAGAATCAGACCCAGAATTTCACGCTGGAGAAAACTTAAGGAAAATATCACTACAAAGGTGCAATTTACTTGGCCTGTAACTACCTGGGATCTTCCTTGCTGTTACCAGATGTGTGTTGTTTAAATAAGTGCAGAATTTTTACTTTCTCCTTTTTCAAGGTTAAAGCTAGAGATCATTTGTCACCCTACTTTGAGGCCCACTCTACAATCACCATATCACTGTTGGATGAAAATGACAACACTCCAGCCTTTGAAGGCACACCATACAAACAGCAGATTTTCTCCAACATGACTGCAGGAATGCCCATTCTTCAGGTATTGAAAGTGCTAATTTGAAAACAATGTCACTGTCAATATAGGGTGTGGGTGTGGGTGTGTGTACACTTAGCCTCTTCCCCTTCAGCAGTGATCCTTGGGAGGAGAGATGTTCATTTTTTAGCAGATTTCCATAGTTCCCTTTATTTTATTCTGCCTTTCATTTAGCCTCACACTCCTCTTGTTTGGTAACCCTCGTGTCATGGATGCTCCCAGCACCTGCCAGTTCAGGCAGTAAAGGATAGAGGCTTTGTCTTGATCTCACATCTCTCATATAGTCGTGCATTGCACACACAAGACCATGTGCCAGCCTAAATGAGACTTCTGGAGTATATTATTTTTGAGATTTTTAATGAAAACAGAGTGCGTTTTAGAGCCCAGAAAAATAATATCATTGTTAAGATCTTTACAAACCACAGAGTGGGTCACTGGCAGAACCTGAACCCAGGTCTATTGATGTCCAATCTCCTGCTGTAAGGACGAGAACACTATGCCCCCCAATAACTTTTAGGATTACAACAAAACAAAACATTGCTAGCATGAAATCTTGGTTCCATTGAAGTTGGTGGGAGTTGTGCCACTGACTTCAGTGAGGCCAAAATTTTACCTCTAGATTCTAAAATTGTATTCTCATGTTGATGCATCAGCCTCTGAGGACAAACATTCTGTCTTGGATTTGGCCCAGAATTTCATTATTACAATGTTCCTAGTCTTTCAGTGACTTTGTTCCTTGATTCCAAAGGTCAATTGAGAAATCTACAGAGGAAACAGTTAAAAGAAATATTGTTGGATATAATTAGTTCTCTGTCACCTACCCAAACTGAGAACATATGTTGGGATATTTCTTGCTAATATTAGGCCAAATCCTTTCTTTCTTTCTTTCTTTCTTTCTTTCTTTCTTTCTTTCTTTCTTTCTTTCTTTCTTTCTTTCTTTCTTTCTTTCTTTCTTTCTTTCTTTCAGTAGGAATTTTGGGTGCCCAAGGAATGGGCAGTATTGGACCCATTAGTTTGATTTATGTTGTTGCTATAATTGCCCCACAAACTATGTCTTATAAAAGTGAATTATATTGAACATATGTAACAAATGATCAAACAAATAAAGAAACAGCTGAATATTATTGTGGATTTATTTAGCTGGACTTTACCAAAAATTCCTGACCTATTTATTTTGAATGGACAAACAAGCAAGATTTCCAGTTATGTAATTATCAAGCTAGCTGAATGGTTTATCTGCAAACCACACCAGAATTTACAGATGTGTGTCATTTGCTAACAACAAAGAAAATGAAAAAAAATGATATTTTCTCCTCAGGTTGTGGCTCATGATCCAGATGATGGCAGAAATGGAGAGACATGGTTTATCTTAGTGAATGGCAATGAAGAAGGACACTTTGAACTGAATGAAACCTCTGGGCAAATCAGTTTGAAAACACTGATTCCATTACTAGTCAACCAATTGAAGAACTTCACCTTGTGGATAACCGCAACAGATGGTAAGACACTCACAAGACTTCTTGGGAGGCTCCTTTCCTGAAGGGACACTGGTGAAACACACAGCCCCTTCCCCCCACCCCTGAACCTATTTAACATTCCTTTAAATATACCATATATTTTTAATTGCCCTTGCAGTTCCTGAAAACAAGTCACTTTCCCCCAGCAATAGTTGCAACATTGATAAAACTCAATTTTCCCTGCAGTGTGATGCCCTAATAACAAATCCATGTTTTCTTCATGACTGTTAGCGTGTGCAGGATATTAGCATGAATCTCACTCCTTTCTTCATCTCCCCTGATTTGCAATAGGCTGGTGCATAGGCTAGAATACTGAGATTTATTATAATTTTGCTCTCACAGGTACTCAAAGAGGCATTCCATTCTTGTGTATTTCAGCCATCGGCCTGCTGTTAAGAGTAGAGCCGGCAGTAAGATTATTTAAATGTACATGCAAATACATACAAACTAAAAGAGAGCTACCAAGGCTAATTGTAGGGCTGTCAGTCTTGATGTTGTTGTTCTAACTAAGAATTATTGAATGTTCGTTTACTCATCTAACAGGCAGAACCACTCAGCTAAATGAGCATGCATAATTGGAACAAGGCCAAAGGAAAATCTTATCTGGGAAATAGAATCCTTTTCCTGATAACTTGGGCACTCTTAACTCTTTCTCAGCCTATTGACTTCACTTACCCTGATTTGCTTATTCTGGGCCCTGTACCTTGTAGGCACTGTCCTCTATTGTGGATGGTGGGAACCACTTGGTCCCAGATACACGGGGGTCGGCCAGTGGTGCAAGTAGAATTTATTTCCTAATGGTATGCTGTGCCTAGGTGACTCATGGGAGGGACACAAAGGGGGGACACTAGCTAACGGGTGGGCAAGTGACACCCCATGTAACCCCCCCATATGACTTGTCCCCACCCCACCCCCAGTCTGGGGCCCCCACACTTTCTCCATCCCCTCCACATCCCATGTTATCTTGGCGGGAGGGGAGGGCTCTGTCCACCTGTTGCACCAGATACAGACTTCTGAATTGCAGGGCTCTCCGGAACCGCAGCGGCGAAAGGAGCAGAATGTGGGTCTGCAAGGTGGCCCCATGCCAGCAGCTCCTCCAGGGCAGCTGTACCGCCTGCAGCCCCACCCCCCAGTCCTGTCTTCCAGTGAGGCTGTACAGACCTCTGACAGGAGACACAGCTGCGTGGAAGGGCTCGGGGCGGGGCAGGGGGCAGTACAACTGAGCCAGAGGAGCTGCTGGCATGCGGCACCATGTTCTGCTCCTGTGTCTTTCCAGTACAATATACTGGCAATAAATATCTTAATGGTATGGTGGACCAGACCGGACCGCCCTACTTGTACCACTAGTGGTGGTACACCTTTTGCTATACACCTAAGAGAATGCAGCATCCCACCCTTGGTCTGTCTTGTCTTTTATAGACTGTAAGCTGTTCAGGCTCTCGCTGGGTAAGTATGGTGCCCACACAAGGGGCTCCAATCTTGGTTGGGGCCTCTAGGCACTACTCTAATAATTGTTATTGTTATTTTATTATTATTTATTATTAATACAGTTCCAGCTGTCTGCTGATGTATTTTCTTTACAAGAAGAAGGTATTTTACAGGTCTGGTAAGAGATAAAGGTCTATTTTGCTTCCAGGTGGAATGGTGCCAAGAAGTTCATCAGTTCCAGTACAGGTCTTTGCAGTTGGAGATTCTAGACCTCGGTTTATTCACAAAACATATGATGGGACGTTGGAGGAAGAATTAAACAGCCCTGTCCCAGTAACAAGAGTAAGAACCAAAAGGCTCTGTACTGTCACCTGTACCAAACACACAAATTATGAACAGTTTCTAGTGACATAGGATTAAGACATGCATGGCCAGTGTAAACGTAAATACCTCACTAGGTAAAATACACAGGTTGTTAGATTTGATGTCTCGATCCATGTGATACACTGTAGCATGTAGTCTTGCCATTTATTTGTCATGCATCCTGACTACCTCAGATGAATGATGCCATCACCTCCTGGGACTGCTCCTACTATTCCAGAGCTCTGATCATCTTCAGTCTCTGTTTAAAAAGTAAAACATAAAACCATGTGCCAGAGAAATGTTTTTTGCTTCTCCTCCTCCTCTCCTCTCCTTTCCCTCAAAGATTTCAGTGGTCAAAAGCCCAAGAGAGACAATATTCGACCTTTCTTTAGTGACAAGTCTGCTGTTATGTCATGTGATAGGTACAGAACAGGAGACTTACCATGAGGGGATTGCCAGCAGGACATTCTCTGAGAGGACCATGTGTCTCTGGAATTTGGTTCCCACCTTAGGTGAAAATTGCTTGAAGTTGCTGATATTTTGGGCAAGCTGCAAAAGCTATTTCTTAGGGCTTGTCTACGCTTACCGAAAGATTGACACTGTGGCGATAGATGCATCAGCTGTTGATTTCACGGATCTAGTGAAGACCCGCTATATCAACCACCGACCGCTCCCCTGTTGACTCCTGTACTCCACCTGATGGGGAAGAGTAAGGGGAGTTGACAGGAGAGCATCTCCCATCAACATTGTACCCCGAGATAAATAGATCTAAGCTACATCGATTTGAGTTATGCTATTCACGTAACTCAAATGGCATAGCTTAGATCGACTTTTCCCTTTAGTGTAGAAAAGGCCTGTTCTGGGCCACGGTGCTCGAAGCACCACAGGTCCAGCAGGAGTACTCTGAGAAAAACGAGGCTTACACACAGCTGTGAATTATTGGCTTTAGTGAAGGTTAGAGACCCACCCGCAATGGGGACTCCAAGCATTGCAGTCACGAAAGCGGGGAACCCAGCACACCGGAGCTTTGCCTGAGACGGAGTCCAACGGAGGGGCAGACAGTCAGCGTTAATAAGCATTACACAAAAACAGCTCATGAATATAAAATTAGGTGCTTCTTAAAGGGTGGCTTTCTACTACCTGGCGAAGGGCCATGCAAAGCAGCTATGTCCTTCAAGAACTATCTATATCCTGCAATAACACAGCAGCTGTGTCCTTCAAGAACTCTCTCCTACAATAACAAAGCAGCTATCTATGTCCCACAGTAGCCTCTCGGCTCGAGAAAGCAAAAGTTCCCTAGCTAGGCCGTAACAAAGTCTTCCGCAGTCCCTTACAAGGCCTTAGAGAGATTCTTGGGGCAGACAGAAGGTGGAATCCTGAAGGGGCAGATTATAGGGGGCTGTTTTGCTGGTTTGATTTATTGGCTGGCTGAATTAATTCATTATTTATATATGATTATTTTTTGCTGCTGAGAGAAAGACAGAAAAGCTAAATACAGGCACACATTAATATATGTATATTCAGTGTATATTATGGGTATTATACATGTGTATTTATGAATATGTGTGTGTATGATGTTCTGATAAAAGGACAGATATCTTGTAGTTATTGAGTATTTTAAGTCTTGATGCACAGAAATGGCATTGTAATCACTATTAGTTTCAGCTAATAAAATAAGTTTTATTGCACCTTAAAAGTATCTATCTTATTTCAATTGAGAGATAGTTAAGGCTGCTAATTTAGGTGTAATCTAAGCCTAAAATTCCTATTTCGAATGTCACATCAAGTAATTAATATAATAGGATATATTATTAATTATAATTAATAATATGCTGTGTCTTACACAGGTAGAATTTGTGTCTGTAGATCCCCACATTCCAGTTGCATTGCAAGTGTTGACAGAATCAGATATTTTTGATGTTGACATCAATGGAACCATTTGGACAAAAACCAAACTGGACTATGAATCCCAGAAATCTCATGAGATAAATGTTTCTTTGACTGACGGAAAAACAGTTGACTATGCTGCAGTGTTTATCAAAGTTACAGACATCAACGATAACAATCCTGTGTTCAATGCAATCAGTGCTACCATTAATGTGCTAGAGAGCATGCAAGTTGGAGCCACTGTTCTCAATGTGTCAGCTGCTGATGCAGATGATGGCTTTAATGGGCTAGTGTCTTATACTCTAAAAGGTGGAGAGGGAAAGATGGATATTGACTCTGCGACAGGATTAATTGTGCTGAGAAGGGAACTGGACAGAGAAACACAAGCATTTTATAACTTAACAGTTATTGCCAGTGACCAAGGTCAACCAGCTCTCTCTGCAGTTGTGAACTTTACTATCTTTGTTGATGATGTGAATGACAACCCTCCAACTTTTCCCTTGAGTGGATACAAAGTGAGCATCTCTGAGGATGAAATGATTGGGAAGGTGCTAGTGACAGTGTCTGCTACGGATTTGGATTCTGGGGCCAATGCTCGGGTGAAGTACAGAATAATTAGTCAGCTTCCTCTGACTTCCTTGCCGATGGTCCTTGTCAATTCAACCACAGGCCAGCTCACCCTGAGCCAGCAGCTGGATTACGAAACTGTCAAACTGTTTGAAGTAGGAGTGGAGGCATCAGATGAAGGGATCCCAAGCCTCAACACCAGTGTGCTTGTTGTTATCCATGTACTGGATGTCAATGATAACCCCCCTGAATTTAGTCAAGCAGTGTACAATATATTTGTTCTTGAAAACATACAGAAGGACAGCCTCATCTACGCACTCAATGTTACTGACAAGGATCAGGTAAGTACGACATAACTCAGTTCTTAGAAATCAGGATGATATGGCATTAGAAGGGCAAAGAGAGAGTTTTAAATGCTCAGTGGTAAATATATTAGGTACGATTTGAAAAAGAGAGAAAATCTATTAGAACATCATGGGGCCCATGATATTCCCATTGAAGCCAATGGCAAATGTCTCATTGACCCAGTAAGAGAAAGGACTGAGCCTCAACTCTATTTCCCTGCAACCCTGCAAATACAAGATATAGCAATCTGGTGGCCTTAGAGAAGCCAGACTCTATATAAATACTTATGTAGGTCAGGCAAGAGAGAACTAGTAGAATGGATGCTTGCCAGTCAGACTGGAGAACAAAAACGGACATGTAATTAACTGTTTAGATTATCACTTGTTGTGTCAAAATAATTGGAAACGCCACTTTAATATGTGCTGTAAGTCTCTGCTTAATGAGTGTGCCTAGCAGTGTGTTTCTGTGCTGCAGTGAACCTAGCTGTTGTACTGCATCAATCAGGGAAAAAGGAAATCATAGAGGAGTTACTTTCATTTTCTTTTTTTCCTTTACAAGAAATCACGTAATTGCTCTCTGTTGTCCATCAAATCTTTTCTTTCTTCCCTCTCCCCTTTACCTAAAGAAAAATCCTACTCATGTGAGAAGTTGGCTTTAGGGGGTGACATTTTGGGGTTCACCCAGAGCATTAAGGGGTTGTGTCACCGCCTGCCATGTAATCCTGGATGCTTCTTTGCTGTCCTGCTTTGGATCAGCACCCTGACACCAGTAGCTTGGCCACAGTGCACTCACCTCACCCTGGCTTCCCCAGCCTGGGTTCGCCTTGCAGGGCAACACCAGCAGCCCTTCAAGTCCCAAGTCTCCCCAAAACCATCTCCTCTGCAATGCTCAGCCCCTCTCACTGTAGCACTCACAAAACCGTGTCCAGGTCACTGCTCCTTTGTTGACAGAGACACCAGCCAGAGCACCAGCCAGTTCGTTTGGCTGAGGATTTTACCCACCAGTTTGAAACACTGCACTGAGATGATTGTATAAGATTACGTTTATTAACAGAGACCAGCTACTTATGTAGAAGGATACTATGCTTCTGAGACTAAAACCTAACTTAAACTAGAGTCTTTTGTTCAAAACAGTTTTCTCACCAGTTATTCTTCCAACACAGCTGGCCAGTCCTTAGCTAGGATCCAACACCGAGCCCAAAGCACTTGGTTTCTTTGTCTTCTCAGGTGAAAGATGCCCAAATGGTTTTCTCTCTCTGCTTATATCATCAAACTTTATCTTTGTTTTCAAAGTCAGGAAGCCCTCCTGGGGGCACACCTTTCTGTGTCCACCAGGGAGCTGAAGCCAGGTTAATTTTTTGGGGGGAGGGATAGCTCAGTGGTTTGAGCATTGGCCTGCTAAACCCAGGGTTGTGAGTTCAATCCTTGAAGGGGCCATTTAGGGATTTGGGGAAAAATTGGGGATTTGGTCCTGCTTTGAGCAGGGGTTTGGACTAGATGACCTCCTGAGGTCCCTTCCAACCCTGACATTCTATGTCTCCTCCCCCTGTAGTGATAGTTAAGTGGCTGCTGTGATGGGTTGGGTCAGAGAGACCCCCTTGGGAGTGCCACCTGATGTGCTGAGACTACCACTGAGCCTGTTTTCCTGTCACCTTGGGACTTCAGTACCCTGTCTTGTTGAGCCAGACATGCTAGCCTGCTGCAAACACAGACCCGGGTCTGAACCATGTCCCCCAAAAGCTGCAGACTTAACTGAAAACAGCTTAATAAGTACTCCTGCCTCCAACATCCAGGTACCCAGTTCCCAATGCAATCCAAACCCCAAATAAATCCATTTTACTCTGTATAAAGCTTATACACGGTAAACTCATAAATTGTTCATCCTCTATAACACTGATAGAGAGATATGCACAGCTGTTTGCTCTCCCAGGTATTAATACTTTCTCTGGGTTAATTAATAAGCAAAAAGTGATTTTATTAAATATAAAAAGTAGGATTTAAGTGGTTCCAAGTAATAACAGACAGAACAAAGTAAATTACCAAGCAAAATAAAACAAAAACATGCCAATCTAAGTCTAATACAGTAAGAAGCTGATTACAGATGAAACCTCACCCTCAGAGATGTTCCAATAAATTTCTTTCACAGACTGGACTCCTTTCTAGCCTGGGCCCAATCCTTTCTCCTGGTACAGTCCTTGTTCCAGCTCAGGTGGTAGATAGGGGATTTCTCATGACTGCAGTCCCCTTTGTTCTGTTCCACACCCTTATATATTTTTTGCACAAGGTGGGAATCCTTTGTCCCTCTCTGGGTTCCCACCCCTCCTTCTAAATGGAAAAGCACCAGGTTAAAGATATATTCCAGTTCAGGTGACATGACCACATGTCACTGTAAGACTTCATTACCCACTTGCCAGCACAGACGTATACAGGAAAACGTACAAGTAAACAGAGCCATTTACAACGATTTGTCCTGGTTAATGGGAACCATCAAGATCCCAAGCCACCATTAATGGCCCACACTTTGCATAATTACAATAAGACCTCTGAGTTATATTTCATATTTCTAGGTTCAGATACAAGAATGATATATTTATACAAATTGGATGACCACACTCAGTAGATTATAAGATTTGGATCTGCATGCATCCGACGAAGTGAGCTGTAGCTCACGAAAGCTTATGCTCAAATAAATTTGTTAGTCTCTAAGGTACCACAACTACTCCTTTTCTTTTTGAAGATTTGTAATGATACCTTACAAGCGATCTTTTTCATGAAGCATATTCCAGTTACATCATATTCATACTCATTAGCATATTTTCATAAAATCATATAGAGTGCAATGTCACAGCTGTCCCCCCACTCACCAGTTTGATGGTTTTGTTTACTCTTTAGATAAATGTACTTCATTGTCTCTTGTTCAATTTACATTGGAGACACATTCAAGCAGGTGGAACCACATTTCTTGTCTAGAGCAGCGTGACTGGCACCCTACCTGCCAAACACATTTTAATAACATATTTCCAGTGCATATTTATAATTTTTCATCTATCACCTGTACAGACACCACACAGTAATAATACTGACCAACATGTTACCAGTTCACATATGATGCCTTTCATGACACCTTTTAGACAGATTATGACAACAGTGAGTTGGGGTATGCTGAGTTGGTCAGGCCAGCTGAGACTCACTGCTAGATACCCAGGAGCCTCTTGTCCTCTGGCATTGAGATGCTCTTAGGTCACAAGGGGAAGTGGTTCCCTTTTTGCAATAGTTGCCTAGCATGTCTCTGAGTTTTAAAAAAATTCAGAAGGGAACAAGAATGGAATGAACTAGGTACTACTGTTCACCACCTCACAAGCGTGATTCTGAAATGACTTTAAATGAGGGTATGTTAGAGGAGGGGACCGGAAGTCAGGACTCTTGGAGGAATCTGTTCTCTTCCACTTGCTGTCTGTTCTTGTCTGCATGTGAGTTTGCCTATCTGTAACATGGGGATAATAATATGACTTACCACCTCCCATGGGTGTTATGAGGCTTCCTTTGTTAAATACTATAAAGCTCTTTGTGCTAAAGAAATGCAAAATATTGATGTTAATAACAGAGAGGTATTTCCATCTTCTCTCCATAACTCAAGTGCTTATTACATCTCTTTTAGGTCGGCTTCTCTCAGGGCTATTTTATTCTTAACAATACTATGTTTGCTGTCAATAAACATGGGATACTTTCAATAAGGAATGACACAGAACTCGACAGAGAATCTACACCTAGGTTAACTTTGCAAGTAAGCTCATTCTGAACCTTTCAGATGGTTTAGTCCACCTTTTGTGTCTTAATCAATCAACTGAAATCTCAGTCAAAATCAAGTAATGTTTTCATTGATTATTTTGGCAGGTATGGGCAGTTGATGCTGAAACAGAAGGGCTCAATTCTAGTTCTCTGTTAGATATCACAGTTCTGGATGTCAATGACAATAATCCTGAGTTTCAGATGCAGCCCTTCAGTTTTACAACCCTGGAAGGAGACTATACACTGGATGCACCTACCATAGTTGGACATGTAGCTGCCACAGATTTGGATGAGGGAGAAAATGCCCGCATCACATTTCACCTATTCACAGAAGATGGGGTGAATCCATTTAGCATCCAACAAGTAAGAATTTGGGTGGGGCTTAGAAAATGATGCCTACCTGCTTCCTTCTCCAAGACAGTTAGCCTGGCCAGATAGAAATGATACACTGAGATGAGCCATTGTAGCATCTCTGATATCAATAATGACACCGACGTCTTTGGAAGCTAAGAATATAAATCCAAAGCCTATTGAAGTCAATGTGAAGACTCCCATTGGTTTCAATGAGTTATGAATTAGGCTATATGGGCAGGGCCAGTGCTGCCAGTCCTGCCTTAGGAAGCTCCTGAGGACCTGGGACTCCAGCAATGCAAGGTTGATATTTACTGCTCCTGCGGCAGTGCAGCATGGGGTGGAGTATGTGCTGCGTTGTGACAACTGTGAGCTCTGATAATAGTTTGAGGCTGCTGGGGAATCAGGCTGTCCCTTCCTTTAGTACAGTTCTAGCTAGAATACATTGCAGCCCCTCTGTTTAACAGGAATCCTCCAACCGCTATGCTCCCATTGCATCCGCAAACATATATGTGCACACAACCTGTTCTGGACCCTGTAGTAGGCTCCCTTCCAAACTGGCTGGTCTGGGAGTTTGGAGGAAGTTGTGAGTGGGATCAGGAAGGAGATTGCATGGCGAATGTTGAGCCTTGCAGCTGGGGAGCTCATTCAAACAGCATTTCAGGGCATCCCAGTTTTTCTCGAACCAACCCTGATTAAGGCCTGGACACAATGCTGCAAAGTTTCACACGTGAGTCATCCCACTGAAATCAATCACATGAGTATGGCTTTGTAGTGTTAGCCATTCTCAGTGGTGATGATCACCTGCAACTTCCATTAATGTTTGTCTGGTATCAGGTGTCTAAACCTTCAGTATGTTTGTTAAGGGACTACGTAGCTCAGGAGGTGGGTAATGGAAATGAAAAAGTATTTCTTCTCTAGGTTGCCAGCTACTCAAACCCTGCCAAGATCTGTAGTGACTGAGAATTATTACCATATAGTGGTGCTTCTGTGGCCTTTGTAAATGAGGTAGGTGGGCTCAGTCTAGTACTTACTGGACAGGAGTCTGCATTACAGAAGCCACCACCATAACTGACCACATATTTGATAGTCTCATCAGAGAAGCTAAGGTGTGAATGGGTATGGAGACTCCCATCCACAGAGAACAAGTGTGGGACTCCTGTCCCCATCCCTCCAGGTCATGGGTAAGACATATTGGCAGGACACCGTGAAGAAGATTGCCCTGATACTACCCAGGCTATACCTGTTCTGTGATGAAGAGAGGACTTCCATTCTCACTTTTCCTGAGAACTAAATGTACACAAACATTATCAAAAATGTGATATATGTGTTGATTTTTATTCTCCTCTGTAGAATGGAACTATTTTGGCTAATGGGTTTATGGACAGAGAAATCAAAGAGAAATATGAGCTTTTGTTAGTGGCATCTGATAATGGAGTACCTCAGAGACAGGTAAGGAAGAGGATTAGGTTATTGTTATATTAACAGCCTTTGATTTTTGAAATTTAAATGGACTGACTATGCATCTCTTGTGCATGATTCATTTGTTTTCTGTTGTCCACCAGAATTTCACATATGTCACCATAAGTGTATTAGATGTAAATGATAATCCTCCACAGTTTACAAAGACCCAGTATTCTGCAAATATACGTGTAGCAACTGCAAAAGAGGGAGTTTCTGTTCTATCAGTATCTGCTACTGATCGCGACCTTGCGAACAATTCTCTTATTTCATACAGGTAATTTTGTCTGAGGTAAAGGTTTGAGCATTGGTCTGCTAAACCCAGGGTTGCGAATTCAATCCTTGAGGGGGCCATTTAGGGATCTGGGGCAAAAAAAAATTGGGGATTGGTCCTGTTTTGAGCAGGGGGTTGGACTAGATGACTTCCTGAGGTCCTTTCCAACCCTGATATTCTATGATTCTATGAAATATCTGTTAGTAAAGAAAATCAGTGTTATTTGTATTTCCCAGTTGATCATAAGTTGCCTACTCATACCTACTCATTCGATGCCCATTATTATATTTTGCCATTAGTGTAATCAACAACAATATGCCTAATTTTAAAATGTAGGGAAAAACAGTAGAGAAACATTTCACCAAGCTTGTTGGAGATGATCAAACTACTGGAGGGCCAGTAAAATAAAAGACAACCTTAATCAAAACCCAAGCTTGTTTAGTCTGAAATAGCTGGCTAAAAGTTTGGCACTTCTGGATAGAAAATGGAAATAATGAAATACAAAATGTCAGAAACTTACGGGGTTACGAACCAAATGTAGCACTTACTATTGTGTGAGATTTAATTGGCTCCAGGACCATGCACATTAGTAATTGTTTGCAGAACCAGATCCTTACAATGAAAGTTATCTGTTTTTCTTGCCATGTCTGCAAATTGATCTATAATCCTTTGAGTTTGCAGTTTGTACTCTGCTCTCTATTCATAGAGGGATCTAAAACTTGTGGGTGGAATGGAAACTGAAAGTCTGAATGCCATCTTGGCTAAGATGGAAGACATGCTAGGAAATATAGTCTCATTTGTTTAGGTTAATGAGACAGCAGCTAAAACGTGTTGTCCTACCACTCCTATAATCATTATAACTAGGCAAATATAATCGGTAGGCTATTTATCATAAAACTTTAATAATAAAGGTAGAATACTTCTGATGTGAATAATATGAATGATACACACACTTCTCTTTAATACAGCTTCATGAACCATTCTGATGATTTCTGGGTAAATAATCTTACTGGAGAGATCACTCTCGCCAGTGATCTAGCCCATATCACAGCTGACACAGTCATTACATTGACAGTCATTGCTACTGACCATGGGGTTCCTCAGCTAACATCAAATGGTAAGTGATGTGCTTTCACCAATTTTTCTCCCAAGTAGTGCTCAAGAATGTATTGGGCTGCATGAATATTCAATGTCAAATGTAAACTGACAAACTTCACAAGTTTGAATTAATCACATCCCTATGGAGTCCATATTACAATTCCGCAATGAGGTGTGCATTACTCTTCTGATTGTATTTCTTTCACTGATGCCCTCCCATCACGTGGACACAGAATCACATTAACACAGAGCAAGATTTATTAATTCTGTTTAAAATTATTGCTTATTTATTTATGGCGGGGGTACCAGTCAAGGATCAGGCCTCAACTGTGATAGGCACGCTATAGTCATGCACTAAAGAGCATATCAGTATAGTATTTTCCGTTCCGTTTTTCCAGCTTCTTTGATTTGCTTAAGAGAATTGGGCAGTCAGTCAGCTTTCAACATCCTAAACATCCTTCTGAACAAGTTTCTGCTCTTTCAAAATAGATTTTGAGTCACCTACTATTTTGTATCATTTACAAACACCCACTGACTATCTTTCTCACTTGTTCCTAGGGGATTACTTTGATAATTGATGAATAGGAGGAAAAAACAATTGTTTTTAATTTCACTATTAGTGACTGCAGGGGCATTTGTATGTATTGTGGCCAAAGCACAGTTTGGGGGTAATCCTTTTCCTTTTGATACAAAATTCTTGTGGTCTAACATTCTACTTCTCTGACCTCCAGAAACAATAACTAATTAGAAGCCTGGTCCTGAGATGGGTAAAGATGTGGTTCTCAACCAGGGGTACATATACCCCTGGGGCTACTTAGAGGTCTTCCAGGGCATCTAGATATTTGCCTACTTTTACAACAGGCTACATAAAAAGCACTAGTGAAGTCAGTACAAACTAAATTTCATACAATGACTTGTTTATACTGCTCTATATACTATACACAAGCGGGTCTCAAATTGTGGGTGAGGACCCTGTTTTAATGAGGTCACCAGGTCTGGCATGACTGGCTGAAGCCAAAGTTGAAGCTCGAGCCCCACCGCACAGGGCTCAGGCTTTGGCTTCAGCCCTGGATGGCAGAGCTCAGGTTACAGGCCCCCACCAGGGATGAAGCCCTAGGGGTTTGCCCTCCCGCCCCAGGGGTGCTGGGGCTCGGGCTTTGGTTTCCCCCCACTCCCTGCCCAGGCTGACAGGGTTTGGACAGCCTCAGGCTTCAGTCTCCCCTCCTAGGGTTATTTAGTAATTCTTGTTGTGAGAGGGAGGTCACGGTGCAATGAAGTTTGAGAACCCCTGCTGTACACTGAAATGTAAGTACAATATTTATATTCCAATTAATTTATTTTATAATTATATGGCAAAAATGAGGAAATAAGCAATTTTTCAATAATCTTGTGCTGTGACACTTTTGTATTTTTATGTCTGATTGTGTAAGCAAGTAGTTTTTAAGTGAGGTGAAACTTTGGGTATGGAATTCAAATCAGACTTCTGAAACGGGTACAGTAGTCTGGAAAGGTTGAGAACTATTGGTGTAAAGAACCTGTAAGTCCTATTGACTTCAGACCCAGTCAGTGAGCCAAATTCTCCCTTCTCTTTTATTGGAGCAATATCATAACATTCAGCAAAGTGGGATTACTCTGGAATGAGCATTGGGTGCTGAGAGGGTTTGAGTTATATCTGTCACTGCTTATTTCTTATCATTGTTGTTTTTTCTTACTATTCCTTTTTTCTATCATGCCAATTTCCATCAGTCTGTTGCTCCTAAAATCCTAGGCATTTACTTTAGGGAGACAAAACACAGTGCATGATATTTCACAGCTTTTATCTGTCTTTTCCTCCACTAGCTCCTGTTATTCTCTATTTGCTGGTAAATGACACTGACTTTGGACTGACTTTTGAAAGCTCCAGCTATGAGTTCAGCGTTTTGGAACAGGAACCAGTCACAACTGCTGTTGGCTCTGTGAAGGCCCTGACCGGAAGCATAGCCATTAGAGTCATATACTCTCTCAAGTCATATACTGACAAGTTTTCTGTTAATGACCAAGGAAACATTATGACCCTTGTCAGTTTAGATCGAGAAGAGCAGGATCTTTACAGCATCATTGTAGAAGCCGTTGATTCTGCGATGCCACCCAATTCAGCTGTGACTTTGGTACAGTATATTGCATTTTAAAGTGTTTTGAAAATGCTGAATACATAGTTTAAAAATAAGCAGTGATACCCAGAGGACACCATATTTTTAATGTCACATACTATAGAGAAATGATGGTTAGCAAAAATATTTTAAGAATCAATTTGTAACTAGTTTCTGATTTTCTTAAAGGAACAATGTCAATTGGACTTCAAAAAGAGAGTAGTTTTCCTGGAGAGCCTCCTGCAAATTTCTGTGATTTTATAACTGCAGTTTCCTCTTTTTTAAAAAAGGTTGCTTTGTGATTGACCATACAAATAACAAGGAATCTCAGAAACTCCCTATTTTGGGGAAACATTGAAACTGACTATATACAAAGTGCTGTCAAGTGTACAAAGTAAACAAGTTGAAAAAACAAAGAAAACTTTTTTTAATCTCTTTCAGTTACAATAATTTTAGGTGTTACTGCTATCACTTTAAGGCAGAAAGGAACTAGAGCAGTGAGATTTAAGTTGCTTCTGTCCCTTTAATTATAGTATTGGAATTTTGATGTTAGACAGAAGGTAAAGATTAAATACTTTTTCCATTATAAATTTTGTTTGTAAGAGTTTTGCTAAGTTCCTTATTTTTACATCAGGCTGAAACTATCATAATGAATGCACTTTCTTTAATTTAGCTAAACTAGGTTTAACTTTCAAGTACAGTTTAAGAAGAATAAAGTATTTGCCAGGATTTTTTTTCTTCCACTGCATTGGTATTTTGTAGAGATAGGATTGAGCTGGGGAGGGGAAACCCAAGGAATGAAATACAGTATGTGGGAAGGACAGAAATATTGGAAGTGTACGGGATAGAGGGAAAAAGATGTAGGGAAAAGAGGAGACAGAAGAAAGCAAAGGAAATAAGGAGGATGGAGTGAGATGAGAAATGGGGGAAGAGGGAAATTGAGGGGAAGGAATGGAGAGACAGGACGAGGAATAAAATAATGAGAGGAGGGTGAAATACGCAGCATGGAGTGGGAGAACATTGAATAGAAATTAAAAAGAGAAAGTGGAAGATGGAAGAAGAAATAAAAAAAGCAATAGATATAAATGAAAATATAAAAAGCTGCTGACTTACACACACAGAACTTATTTGTTGGTAAGTTGTATTAGCATTGTAATTACATATTATTCTTGTTCATTCCAATCTGTGTTTTGGAGCAGCAATTAGAATGTGATTTATGATATTTAAATATATATCTCACCATATATTGCTCTGCTTTTTTCTTTTTTGTATTTTAGTAGTGATGGAGGGAAAAATTTATTGTCTAGAACATTAGTGCAGTCAAGATTGCCCCTGGACAAATAAAGTTGCTTGAGGGCATGTCTACTTGGCTCAGCAATGCACAGTACAGGGGTCTGATTTCTAAAGTGCACTAAAGTACTGTGCACTAATTGGTCCATGTAGAGCCTGTGGGTGTGCACTAAAAGTTCTTAGTGTGCTTTAACATAAGACTGTTTGAAACAACACTACATTAAAATGCAGTAGGGAACTTTTACTGCATACCAGGGGGGTCTACATGGACCAATTAGTGTACAACACATTAGTGCACTTTACAAATTACACCCCCATAGTGCTCACTGCTGCTCTGTGCAGGCATGGTTGAAAGCCACATAGAAAAACACTGGTTTTGCCTAGACTGTATACTATTCTGTCCACATATTATATTTCATAATTTGACCAAGATGCACCAGCTTGGTCGAGTCCTTGGGATTTAATTCCAGGGAAAAGAGCCCACATTATAGTTGTGTGAGACTGGCTGCATTTTTTTTTTGCCCCCCTTTTTAAATTCCTAGGCTGAAGCCTGCAATGTGGGTTCCAAATGAGAGCAACATTGATATGGTTTGGCAATACATCTGTACAAAGCAAAGCTTAAGGAAGTGCTGACTCCCCTTTGACTAGAGTGACACACATGCTGCTGTTTGTTATAGCAAACCGCAAGAGCTTAACTGCAAGAATGTCACAGCTGCCACAATTCTAGAATGTTGGAGGTTGAATTGAAGGTTGCCACCGAATTATCTGCCTCCCACCCAGCACTGTATTAACTAGGTGAAGAGGGAGCTAAGTAGTAATAACAAACTAAGATCAGTATCATGCAAACAGTTATGCATATGGGTAACTTTATGCACGTGCATAGTCCCTTGAAGTCAAAGTTACTCACGTGGGTAAGTGTTTCCAGGATCAGGGCCCTAAGTTGTGACTTTAATTTATGCAGTTTGGGATAATAATTATTGGGTGGAAAAAATTGTTTAAAACAGTAGTTTCCAATGAGGGAAGAGTGGAATGGTTTTCAAAAATAACACTGAGCCCATCTTTCCCCCTCTTCTCCACAAACAACAAATATTAACATTTTACAGATAGAATTGAAATCAAATAAATGTGCTAGTTCTAAAATGTAGAGGCCAATTCTTTTTGTACACTCAGTTTATAGAGCCCTTAGTGATGAAACAGTGCAGCGTTCTTGTGTCATTTCCAACCAGAAGCAAAAGTGGAAGAGTTGGAACTGTCAAGAAAACCTCTTTTTGTGTTCAGTTTTGCAGACTGAATTGGTTTTAATCAGCCTGAGACATCCAAACCAAATCAGAACTCTGATATTATTGGTACCAACAGCAAATACACCAGCATTTTGTGACTAGTGATCTAGGCTCCCCACTTTCCCACTATAGGGCCAACTCTGTAACCCTTGAGTTGCCCATGTTCACACACAAGTAATTTGTGTGAGGAAGTCCTAGACCAAGTGAGTATTGGAATATCTGGACCTAAATAATGGCCTTCTATGCTGGGTCCTTGTGCCCTGCTGCCACAGCCTGTCTCCCATGCAGCTGTGTACTCTCTGGCCTGCAATGGAGTTTTGATTGCTGCAAACCTGAATCTTGCTTGTGAGGCTCACTTGTGAGTCTAACACTTGCTACAGCCCCTTAGATAAGTGGCATTGTTAGGCAAAAGTCAACATGGTTCTGTAAAGGGAAATCATGTTTTACTAATCTATTAGAGTTCTTAGAAGGGGTCCACAAATATGTGGACAAGGGGTATCCAGTAAACATAGTGTACTTAGATTTCCATAAAGCCTTTGACAAGGTCCCTCACCAAAGTCTCTTACGTAAATTAAGTTGTCATGGGATAAAAGGGAATATCCTTTCATGGATTGAGAACTGGTTAAAAGACAGGGAACAAAGGGTAGGAATAAATGGTACATTTTCAGAATGGAGAGGGGTAACTAGTGGTGTTCCCCAAGGGTCAGTCCTAGGACCAATCCTATTCAGTTTATTCATAAATGATCCGGAGAAAGGGGTAAACAGTGAGGTGACAAAGTTTGCAGACAATACTAAACTGCTCAAGATAGTTAAGACCAAAGCAGACTGTGAAGAACTTCAAAAAGATCTCACAAAACTATACATACAATATGATGGGTGCTAATTTAGCTACAACTAATCAGGAAAGAGATCTTGGAGTCATCATGGATAGTACTCTGAAGACGTCCACACAGTGTGCAGCGGCAGTCAAAAGAGCAAACAGGATGTTAGAAATCATTTTAAAAGGGATAGAGAATAAGACGGAGAATATCTTATTGCCCTTATATAAATCCATGGTACACCCACATCTTGAATACTGCGTACAGATGTGGTCTCCTCATTTCAAAAAAGATATACTGGCATTAGAAAAGTTTCAGAGAAGGGCAACTAAAATGATTAAGGGTTTGGAACAGGTCCAATATGAGGACAGATTAAAGAGACTAGGACTTTTAGGTTTGGAAAAGAGGAGACTAAGGGGGGATATGATAGAGGTATATAAAATCATGAGTGGTGTGGAGAAAGGGAATAAGTAAAAGTTATTTACTTGTTCCCATAATATAGGAACTAGGGGCCACCAAATAAAATTAATGGGCAGCAGGTTTAAAGCAAATAAAAGGAAATTCTTCTTCACACAGCGCACAGTCAACGTGTGGAACTCCTTGCCTGAGGAGGTTGTGAAGGCTAGGACTATAACAGGGTTTAAAAGGGAACCGGATAAATTCATGGAGGTTAAGTCCATTAATGGCTGTTAGCCAGGATGGATAAGGAATGGTGTCCCTAGCCTCTTTTTGTCAGAGGGTGGAGATGGATGGCAGGAGAGAGATCACTTGATCATTACCTGTTAGGTTCACTCCCTCTGGGGCACCTGGCATTGGGCACTGTTGGAAGACAGTATACTGGGCTGGATGGACCTTTAGTCTGATCCAGTATGGCCATTCTTATGTTCTTATGGCATCTGAATCGGAGGTGCTAGGTTCTTGTTGGCAGTTAGGATCCTAATCTGCAAAGCCAGTATTCTAAAAGTTTGGATACTACCGTTCTTTTTATTGTTATTATTTGTATTAGTGTCTAGTAGCCCAAGTCATGAACACAGAACAAAAAGTCAGTCTCTGACTCAGAGAGCTTACAATCTAACTGACTCAGACAGAATTTACTCTTGTGTGCTATTTTTATGGCTCAGAAAAATGTCTTTCTTTTATACAGGTTACAATCGTTGTGAATGACACCAATGACAATTCTCCTGTTTTCTCAACACTGATTCAAACCAAACGATCAGCTCCTGAGAATAAAGACACTATAGACTTTGGCATATTTTCTGCTGTAGACCAAGATGTAGGAGTAAATGCCCTTATAAGCTACTCCTTGGAGAATCACTTTGCGGGAACTTTCCATATTAACAGTTCCACTGGCAGGCTGACTACAAAAAGAGCCTTGGACAGGGAAATGGTGGACAGCTATGAATTGAAAATAATAGTAAGTGGACACATGGATCTAACAGTTTGTCAGATATTCAACACAAGGCATAGAGAGACTGAGAGAATACTGACCCATCATAAGAAAAACACTTTCCAACAGTGAAGTATTGTAATATTGGGCCAAATTCATCCCTTAGTGTGTGACTAAATGAATGAATTTGGGTTAATTCATGGGATCTTATTCTCTACTGATGTAAATTGGTGCAGCAAAGAATTTGCGTGACCAAGTTCATATTTTAAAGGTTAAATATTATCATAAAACATCAGCATGACTTGATGTGAATAAATTGTTCCTCAATTCATTTCAAGCTGCAGTTCTTCAAGCACCATAACTTTTTTTTTAATGGTTTGGCCAATCCATATCAAGCGTCACTCTCAGCTGATGAATATGTTTTTTCAATATATACATATTTAAATCTTCTTTTTATATTACTTGATAAATTATTTGTGTTTCCTCATGAAGCTTCCAAAGGAAAACATAGTCCCTGACTGAAGAGCCTTTACATTGTGAGCATGTTTTCATGCAAGTCAGCCCATTGACTTCAATGGGATTGCTCTTGTGACGAAGTGCTCATTGACATAGTAAAGGTTTACACACTGGACCACACATGCACATGTAGACTTTTAGGGGCTCTTTGGTTTTAACACATTTATTTATTTATTTGACCTGGCAAAGAGAAGATTCAAGGGAGACAGTCAGAACTATGGGATAGGGGCATAGTCAAAACTGAGCAGACCCTTCTTAAAAGAAAATACATTCAGAATTAATAAAATGAAGTACTTTGTATCAATAACTGGGCTTGGAAGTATTACATTATCAGTAAACGCTGATTTCACTGTACACATGCAAATTGATGAAAAAAATATTTCCATCAATGGTAATAGGAATTTACAAATAGGCAACATAAAAAAAATGCTGCTTGAGAACTTCTTAGAGTTTGATTTAAGGATATTTACTTTGTAAATTTTGACATGTGATGTTGACAATTTGTGTTTTAATGGTTCTAAAACTTTAACTTTTTGAATCTCAGAGTCTACTGTCCTTAAATAACTATTTTCTGACTCCCTATAATTTCCCACAACTGTGAAAATTTAAATAGATAAAAATAGGCTTAAAATCCATAATAATGTTCAACTGTGAAAATCTGTATTGATGAAATAGAAAAAATGCAAAAATAAACATTGATATTATCTGTCAATTTATTAAAAAAATCAAATTCTGCCAAGTCTACCAATAATTAAGTATTGTATGTTTGTATATACAATATAGATATAATACATTCAGACACATATATCGATATAACCTAGTGTGTTAAAGCACTCTACAGAATATAGAAAGAAAGAAAGAAGTCCCTGCACCAAAGCGTGATGGCAGAGCACAGTCATCTTGTAGAATTTTATTCAAATTTCAGATACAGATACAGATACAGATCTGACTATAACAGATGGGTTATTAAATTATTGATTATTAGCCAAATTCTGCAGTTCTTATTTAGGTAAAAAACTAGTTTATGTTAATAGGCATAAGTTGCAAAAGTTAATGGGAATTTCACCTGACTAAGGACTGCACAATTTAGCCTTATATTCAGTTATGAGTTATTTCTTTACAGGCCACTGATTCTGGAATTCCCAAACAATCTGCAAGTTTAGTTCTTAGCATCACTGTGGAAGATGTGAATGACAACCCTCCAGTGTTCCTACAGAAATCTTTTAATGTGACTGTGAAAGAGAATGAGCCTCCAAGTGTGGTATGTAAACTGAAGACAAAATCTTTCTTTGTGGGATTATTTTCTTTATATAAAGCATAGAAGTGCTGCCTTATCCTTGGTGGACTTGGATACCTGCCTTACTGATATTAATTAGAGATTCGTAAGACTCAGGGGGAAAGGTATCTCATTAGAAATCAGCAAGGATTCTGCCACATCTCAGTCATCTGCATTGCAGTAGATTGTGTTGCCACTCTAGCAGTACTGGAGAATTCCATATCAATAATTAAGGCAGTAAATGTAATACATTTAAAATATAAAATCCTGCAAACCATTTGGTCAATCGGTTACTGTATTAATTATGCTCTGTTTTTTTTCCTGTCTAGATTTTGAATGTGACAGCAACAGATAAAGACACAGGTTACAATGCTATTATTCATTATGGCATAACTGAAGCAACTTCATTTTATGTCGGAGAACTTTCTGGACATATTACAACCCTGCAGCCTCTGGATTATGAAAATTGTGCCCAACACACAATTGTACTGAAAGCTTTCAATCCTGGAGATCCACATTTCCAGGATACAGCAAATGTTACAGGTAGAGAAAACTTACCTCAGAGAATTTACCCCAGTTTTTGCTGTAAACTTTTCCAAGGCTTCTACGCATAGACACATAATTGTAAGCCATGTATAAAGTCTTCTTTAGTAACATCAACCCGCTAAAGTAAAATATTTTAGTTGATGGCAATGGGATTTTGACTTGAGTTAGCTGAAATATTTTTCAAAACAAGCTTTTGTCCAAAACAAATTTTTTTTTTCAAAAACAAAACTTTTCTCAACGAATAGTCATTACTGCTTCGGTTGATATCAGTGGGAACTACTGAGTGCTCAACACTTCTGGAAATCAGGTCATGTGATTCTGGTAAGTGTACTGCTGATTATTGTATGAAACAGAAGCTGTTGGACATCCAAAGAGACGTACAAAATCCTGCCTTACAACTTTTTAATGCCCCCATGTACTCCTTAATTAAACTTTTATTTTAGGTGTACACAGAACTGAATAGATCCATGAGACCAGGCAATTTGATACAGAAATAGAGCACTAGATCCTTAGCTTGTGTAAATCGACATAGCTCCAAGATCGTTCAATGAAGCTACACTGATTTACACCCGCTAAGAATCTGGCCCATAGTCATTTAGACTAAACTCACATTTTCATTTGTCTATATATCCTTTCATTTAGTTAACGTGGAAGATGTAAATGAAGAAGGACCCAGATTTGACAGGCCTTCATACTACAAGATTCTTCAAGACAATTCAACGGCTGGCATGATGGTAATAGATATCAATGCAACAGATGAAAGCAAAGGTTTTGATGAAGGCATTTACTACAATCTAACAGGTACAGTGGAAATAACCACCTCTGGCATGAATTGCTGTAGTCTTGCTAGCACTAATATACTTCTTAAAATTTTGCAACTGGAGTGGAGACTTTTGGAAGGAAAAGCACAATGAAATTGTGCATCTGTAACATCCATTCTGAGGCATATGTAACGGGATAATCTTAAAGGCCCGATCCTGGGAGCCCTCTGTTCATAAAACTCCCATTGAAATTCAATGAAAAATTATTATTATTAATACATTTTTATATTATAATAGCACCCCGAGACCCCAGTCAGGATCAGGGTCTCCATTGTATCAGGTGCTGTAAAAACAAATTGATAGACATGGAGTGAAATCCTGGCTCTACTGAATTAAATAGGAGTTTTGCGACCAACTTAATTGCGGCCACGATTTCACCCATGCCCCCTGTCTCACAGAGTTTCACAATCTAATTAAATACGAGATACAACAAGTGAATTTAGCTACAAACCAAGGAGGAGGAAGTTAATGATTATAGGCTTTTAATGGTGGTTCCATAAGATAACTGTAACTATGGTATTTATATGGCCCCCATCACCATAGTATCGGAGTACCTCACAATTTGTAATGTATTTATCTTTCCAGCATCCCTGTAAGGTAGGGAAGTGCTATTATCTCCATTTTACAGAGAATGAGAAAAGTCATAGAGAGACTAGGACCTAGAGCCTCAAAGATATTTAGATTCGTAAGTCCCACTGAGATCAGTAGGAGGTAGGTGCCTAACACTCATGCTGGAAACCTGGGGACTTTGGCCCCCCACTTTTTAACAAAAGAAATATAAGCACAGAATTAATGTCCCCCACATATTCCCCCCCCCACACACACCCGCAAAATAATATATTCTGCCAGAGAGGCACTGCAGTTACACCTTTTGCCCATCAGGGGCTGCTGTGGCACTAGAAGATAGGGCAGGTGGCTCACTGCCAGAGCATCAGCCGCCACTGAGAGGGAGGAGGCACTTTGGCCTTCCCCCCAACACACACTTCTACAAAGGTTTTGGCTCCTTTGGTACCTAAACATCCTTGAGGATCTGGGCTTAAGCTACTTACCAAGGGTCACACAGGAAGTGTGTGGCAGAGCACAGACTTAAATTCAAGTCTCTGAAGTCCTAAGCTAGTGCCCTAATTGCTGGACCATCATCTCAGTATGCATCACTTAATGCCTCTGAATCATTTAAACTTTCCATTTTAATTATCATTTTAAAAATACCCTATTTTATACCTTCATGTCTGTCACATCACCCACTTCTCCTTTGAATAGGTGATCCTGGGTGAACTGGATCATCTATAGGTGATCCTGAGTGCACTGCCTCTGAGTTCAATACTTTACTTACTTACTTACTTATTTCTGCCTTCCTTCCATAGAGATTTTCTCCAACCACACATCTACCTTGCATTATTAGTCCCCTTCCTTTAACCGAAAGAAATACCAACCCTACAAGTTCCTCAGATGATGGAAAATAATCATAATACTTAGCTCATCTATGAATTCCCCCTCACCCCCTTGGTTGCCTGTCTTTGTAGGAGTGTGAAGCCCCAGAGGGTTTTCCCATTCTCTCTGCTGCTCTCCAGAAGGCAGGGCTGGGTCTATGTAGAAGCAAGGTGGCAGAAAACCCATTGGTCCATTATGATGCAAATATTCTGATGTCATTGTGATCTGGGGCTATAATGGTGCCATGGAGGCCTGCCCATTCGCAAACCCCTTACTGAGTTATTTCACCTTTCCCTTGCCTCCCCATCCCATCCATTTTCACCACTTTCTGTTTTCACTTGGGGATCTAGGATAGAACAGGTTGGCTCCATTGGAAGTTTCCTATAGCCATATTTCTCTCTCCGTAGGTGGGAATTTTGAAGGCCTTTTTAAGATTTCAAGTATCATGGGACAGATCACTTTGACAAGAGACATAGTGAAACAAATTACCACTGTGCAGTATTCTTTGATGGTCACAGCAACAGACTCAGGTCTTCCACCTCTTTCAACCTCCGCCAAGGTACTGAACAATATTGCCTTAGCCAGTGCTCACCCAGAATATTCAACAAGTTGCTTTGTTCTAAATGGAATGTCACCACACCAGAAAAAAGACCTAAGCATCTATGGGGACAGTTCAATGATAACCTGTGCTTAATGCATAGCAGCAGTCAAAAAAGCCAACCATGTTATTGCGTGCATGAGGAGTGGGATAGAAAATACTGCAAATATTATAATGCCATTATATACATACATGGCATGCCCCCACCTAACAAAAATAGGAGGAGTGCAGGACACAGGGGATGAAAATGAGAGAAATGAGACTTCTTTTTGGGATCTAAAGATTGGGACCGTTTAACTGAGAGGACCAAATAAGAGGGAACATGGTGGAGGTATCTAAAATAATGAACAGGAGTAGGTAAATCAAGTATTCATATTTACCCTCTCATTATACAAGAAGAGGGGCATTCAATTAGATTGTTAGGCAACAAATTTAAACCCAGCAAAAGGAAATACTCTTTTATTCAATGTTCATAAGCCAGTGTAACTCATTGACACAAAATATTGTTGAGGATAAGAGTTTAACAGGATTCAGAAAAGGATTGAACATTTGTATGGATAAAAACATGCATGGTTACATTAAACAGAATTCAAAAATATAGAATCATAAGCCCTCATTCTTCAGGGAACAGGACAGCAACTAACTGATGGAGTTTAAACCTAAACCCCAGTTAAAGATGAGCAGCCAGTAGGCTCTGTCTGTACATAACTTGTAGCCATTTTTTCATAAAACAAAGTATCTTAAAATAACTAATATATTCTAAAATATTTATATTTTTAAGTCTCTCCTCATGCTCTACAAATTCCAGTGGAAGAGTTTATTAGAAGTCCTGTCACACAAATCAATACCCCTTTCCTTGAGCTGTTTAGCCAACTGAGCTATCTGATGTGTGCTTTATTATCTGAAATCCCTCTATATAATTAGAAAAATCATACTGGTGAACTAAATTAATCATCAGGCTGGTACCTCACTTACTCAAATTACCTTCAAGAGATTAACATGTCAAACAACATATAACAATATCAGCTGTTGCTCTGTTTTTTAATCATTGACATGTTGCTAGACTATTTTACCACTGCAAAATGATAAAAGAAAATGTTTGCATTGAAAACCTAGTCACACTACTGTTGGGTTTTTCCTCCCAGGTGTCAGTGATGATTGCCCCCATCAACACTTCATTCCCAGTGTTCTCTGCAGTAGTCTACCAGCCTGACGCTCTGAGTGAGAAAGCATTAGCAGGGACATTCGTAATACAGATCAGTGTGCTGTATAAGAGTCCTGTAATATACACCATTATATCAGGCAATGAAAAGGGTAAGCTGTTTATATGAAGTCACTAAATAAAGGTAGGTTTGTGATAAAGAAGCTCCTCCACAACCCATCAAAATACTCTGCTGATTCCCTCCCCCTTTTCTGTGTGTGGATGTTTCTCTCTCTCTCATTCTCTGTGTTTGTTTCTCTTTTTATAAAGCATTTCGGATGAAATCCTAGCCCTGTTGAACTCAGTGGCAAAACTCCCATTTACTTCAATGGGACCAGGAGTTCATTGGAACACAGAAATTGCCACACTGGATCAGACTAGCAGTCCACGTAGTCAAGTATCCTGTCTCTGGTAGTGGCAAGCACCAGATGCTTTCAAGGAAGGTGTAAGAACCTTGCAAAGCAGATGTGGGGTAATTTGTCTCCCACATTAGGTTCCATCGTGATCTCTAATAAAGAAGGGTTTAAGCCTTCAAGTGCAAGATTGACTATGCCTTCCAAATTGTTTGTTGTCATTAATTGTGATAATTTTGGATATTCTTGATATCTGTCTAAATCCATATTTCACCCTTAGAGCTTGTCTAGATGAGCCGTTAGTGCTCAGTAAGCTTGGGTGTAAATCGACTGTGGTCTGCCATGCACTAACCGGTCATGGGCATCCTGCTAGTGTGCACTAAAAGTTTCCTAGGGGCACGCTGACTTCCTGTTTCAAAGTGAAGTAGATCAAAACGCACTAGGGAACTTTTAGTCTGCAGTACCGGGTCCACATGGACAGTTAGTGCACAGCACAATAGGGAGCTGTAGGTTTACAGCCCAGCATGCCATGCACTATCTGTTTGTCTTGACAGGCCCTAAGTGTTCTTTTTGGAAGGCACTATAACAAGTGAATTTTCTGTGATGGTTTGCATAATAAGACCTGTATCTCTAGGATAGTTTCAAAAGTTGAGAAAATGGTACATAGTGTAATCTGTGTTTTCTTTCTTAGGTTACTTTAGTATTGATCAGTTTAGTGGCATAATAAGAACAACAAAGAACCTGACAGTAGAAGAGTTTCCAATCCTCTTTATCGTGCAAGCAATAGATTCATCTGAGCCCAACATCTACAGTGAAGCTTCTGTGCAAGTGACAGTCATTGATGAAAATGATTTCCCTCCTGTTTTCCCATCCTCTTTGCTTGAAGCAACACTACAAGAGGTGAGAAAATGTTATCCCCCAAACAATGAAATGTTGTCCTTTGCGCTGAATATTAATGTGCTAGTAAACATCCAATGAGGGGAAAAGACTCAAAATGTTGTCTTGACATGTGATAATATAGTTGACGCTGAAAACTCCAGCACATAAAGAGAAGTACATGGAAACATAAACACATTGAGGAAACAATGATCTTTCGCTAACGGGACTCCACTGAAAGAAAACATCAAACCCTTCTTGCACATGGGTTTGCCCTTAGAGCTTGCTCTTGCACCTTCTCAACCTATTTAGGGAACTGTTGGGCTGCAGATACTTGCTTTGACTTTTCTCTGCCTCCTGCAGTGAATAAGAAGGAAGACTCCATTAAAATAGCTCTTTCCCCTCTGCTTTCTCCAGCAGTATCCATTATGATTTATCTTGCTCATAAACTAACAGCAGTGTTCCAAGCAAACCAGATTTCTGATTTAGTCTGTCACTAAACTCCTTTTTGCCTGCCAAGAAAGCCACATTTTAATTCTGAAAATGAATCCAGCTCAATATTTCAACTAGTGATTTGCTTTTTTTCAATAACACCTCAGTACCTTTCAGCGTCCAGCTATAAAAAAATAAAATAAAGCATATCAAGGCTATTTTGATATATGCTGTGATGCTAAGATTAACAGCAGGCCCATACAGATTCCCTTTAAGGAACACAGCCAATATGAAACCTGCTCAGTTTCCAAAATTGACTTAAAACTTTATTTAGCTACTATACCTGCCACTGACCCATCTGCTAATTTTGGGGTAGGGTGGGGGTTACAATCACATTTTCCAACCTCCCCAAAAAAGTATACAATTGTCTGCCATATTTCTGTGTGAAAGACTCACACAGAGGGAACTGACTAACTAGGCACCTCCCACTGGCTTCAGTGGCTTTGGATCAGGCCTTAACTGAAAGAATGAAATTGACTGTGCACAATGTGCTGTCAAAGGAACAACAACAACAAAAAATTAGTAAAAAAGCTGAAATTACATAAAAATGTTTTTATTTATTTATCTTTCAGTTATAAGTAAAATTGCTAGGCAAACAATATTCAGAAGCAGTGTGATTCTTCAGCTGACAGTATTCCTTTAATTTCAGAAAGATGGGGGCAGAGGCTGTTGAGTTTCTCCTTAAGACAAAGCCACACATGTTGCTCTAGAAATTATTCATATTTAAAACAGGAAAAGGCAGCTAATCAAAACATCTTTGACCATTTCCCTCTATTCTGTATTGACAGAATTCAACTTCTACCCAAATCATTCAGCTGAAGGCTCAAGATAATGATACAGGTAGAAACGGTTTTCTCACATACGGCATTCTGAGTGGAGATAGACAGAAATTCAGGATAGATGAAGCTACTGGGATTCTTTACTCCACTGTTCCTGTTGATTATGAAGAGGGACCTACGAAGTATCAGGTTTGCTTTAAACTGCCACTTCAAGTTTTTCCCTATTCCGATTTCTTGATTTAACCCCAGGGTAATCAATGAGATTTTGTTTTGTTTTGGTTCAGATGGGTTTGAACATTTTATGTATCATGTGTCTTTACTTAATATCTATTCAAGTCAAACACTGGTAGTACATAATAATTACTAACATAACATAAAGTAAGGCAAGGATGTTAGGTCCCACTCTGTAAAGATTTAAGCATGTAAGTAACTTAGACTTCATGTGCTGGGGCTGCCCGTGGGCATAAGGTTAAGCATGTGCTCAGATCTTTGCAGGATCAGGGCCTCAGAGATAAAAGAGCTCAAAATCAATCCATACAATTTTTTGTTGCCACATGTGTTACTTCTGTTTTCTCTTTCACCAAAAGCTAATTTACTAATACGTTAATTTGATAATAATACTTTATATATAGAAACATTTGGATGAGAAAATGTTTCAATTTTTCAGACACATTTCATGCATTGTCTTTAAGGTGACCTTGAAATGCTGGTTTTAAATTAAAAAAAATCAAAAAGCTCTTCCCATTATGCAATTGACCCAGTAGCTATATTTATGTTATTTATAGGTTGTAATATATGCTGAAGACAATGGGATCCCTGAGAAGAAAAGGGGTTATTGCACCATCATCATAAACATCATTGACATTAATGACTGCCAACCAGTGTTTGACCCAGTCAATACGCTCAGTGTTACGGAAAATGCACCTGTAGGATTCATTGTTGGAAAAGTCACTGCAACAGACAGAGATGAGGGAGATAATGCCTTTGTTCTGTATAATCTTATAGGTAACAAGCAATTCTCTTATGGAAACAACTATCTAATTTTGATTCATAATGTCCACTCTCCTGTGAGCATCAACAGCATTATATTTAGAGTCTTTTAGCTCCTCACTATTTAATCCAAATATATATATTACCAATTTACAACTCTACTGTCTTTTTACAATGCTCAAACTGATTGAGTAGCAATTGTTGTTTGTACTGAAATTTTGCTCACTTTTAAATCATGCTACTAACTGCAGTTAAAAATAACCTTTCATCCACCTGAAAAAAACCTCTTTTTTATTCTGAAAACTCTTAACTGATCTGCCACATAAACTGTAATCAACATGATTCATTTTGGTAGAAAGAACACTTTTAATACACGCTGTGTCAGCTTCTGTGTGTTGAGGAAAGGGTTGAGGCCTGATTCTCCCCTGGTAGAACCTTGGCATTCCTACTTGTGCAGAAGGGGTGTCAAATGCTACCAAACCAGAATTCTCTACTCATACTTGTGGATTCTGGGCATTTTACACTCAGTTTGAAAAGGTGTAAAGGATGCCACAAGAGAATCAGCCCTGGCAATGTTTTTTCCCCTTTGTTGGGAGAACGAGTGCACGTGTGTTCAGCTTATTTTTTCATATTGTCTCTTTATTTCCTATATGCACAAAGTTCCTACTATGGCTTTGAACAAGTGTGGGCAAAAAGCAGTAAAAACCACAGCAAAGTTTCCTCTAATATAGCAGTACGATGGCCAGATCAACTGCAAAACAGCTCTGTTTTCAAGTTCCTAACCAGACTTCAGTTTGTCTGTGTTGAATAAATCTTTCTGAAAGCCATTGAGATTTTTCTGTAGCATGTTTTGGTTGTCAAAAATAATAAATCACCTCCTCTCCAGGTATGTGCGTCACTCACCTGCCTGGACTAAGAATCAACTGAGAGTCAAAGCTGCTCCTTCTTAACTAAATGGGATAAGTATAGACTCAGGCCACTACCAATCCAGCAGTACAAAGAAGGTGGAAAGCATTAGGAGTGTGACTGAGGAAAGAGGCATGTCTGGAGCACTGCTATGGCTCAGCAATCCCTGGCTGTTGTAATGGTCCTTGGAAGCTGTTGCAGACAGCAAACTTGGAGCAACATTGAGGCTCTAAGTTATTTCTTGAGACTGAACAGTGACCGGCAAGCTGAAGGTCAGGAAACTGTAATGATGGCTGATAGCCCTCTTTGTACCCTCCAGATCCCCTGGGCTGCACTGGTCCAGAATAGCTAGTTTTCAGGATTTGGCCCAAGGTGTCCAATATATTGGCATGAATTGTCCAACAGCAGTTGCCCTTTATTGTCCTCCCTTTAGGTATCTTTAAGCATGGAGCTATTTTTGGAGCTACAAATAATGTGAGTGAAATGAATATCTGTGATGGGAACCAAGAGAACAGGTCAATAGATACTGCATAGAAACCAGCTCAACGAATGATGTTGAGCTGGTGTCTATGCAGTATCTGTTGACCTGTTCTCTTGGTTCCCATCACAGATATTCATTTCACTCACATTATTTGTTTAGTTCATATCTTTACCATTTCTACTGCATTACCTTGATTGTGTGAAATGGAGGATTGCTTTCAGAGCAAGAAAGATGTTAACAGCTGACTGGAGAGTGTTGCCAGCTACCTGCCTCTCAGACAGTATTAATGTATAATGTTTCCTTGAATGTACCCTAGGTGGTGATGGAAATATATTTGAAATAGATGAAGTACATGGGAACATTAAGGTAAAGAATTCCCCAGACTATGAAGCCCTGAACAGATACATCCTTACAGTGAACGCATGCAACAATAAATCTGCCCCTTTCTATCAGGTAAGAGCATTTTTATAATATATGGGAACATTACCGCTCAAAGCAAGTCTAGACCACATAGCTCGCCCGCAACAAAGACTAGTGGAGCTGCTCCAGTGCTAAAGCAGTTGGTGGGGCTGTGAGGCATTGAAAATGTTATGATCTTAAGCAAAGAATCTCCCACTGCCCCACTCACTGCCTTTCACGGTTAAGCATTCTAGGTCAACTTCTCAAAGCACATCCAAATGATATAAACTTCTAATTTATCATTAATACATTTTTTACCTTTATAGTAAATATTAAGGGTCATAAATTCTTTGACTTTGAATAAGGAATTACCAGCCCATCACTGGTGATTTATAAATCAAGATTGATATGTTTCTAAAAGATCTGCTCTAGGAATTATTTTGGGGAAGTTCTATGGTCTGTGTTATACAGGAGGGCAGACTAGATGATTACAGTGTGGCTTTGGAATCTATTAATCAGAAAATTTGGAGGGTGGATGTGGCCAAAGGGACAGATTCTCCTCTCATACTGACTTGCGACCAGTGTAAGTACAGTGACTTGAATGGAGTTACTCCTGATTTCACAGTGTTAAGTGGGAAGAGAATCAGATCTTAGCATTGGCTCAAATGTTTGAATAGTTATTATAAAGTACAACTGTTTAAAGCAGCACAGAAAGGGCCTGTCCACATATTCATGTTATGGGTCAGATTCTGCCACCTATATTCATGATTGATGAGTAGTATCTTACGCCACAACTAGTCCCATGGGGATGAATGTCAGAATGAGGGCCTACATTATTTCCCAACCAACCTCTGCTGGGGAAGAGGATTGCTTGTGTTGCTATTAATTAGCATAGTAATTACACTATTTTTCAAACCACCAAATACTGATCTCCAGATCAGTGAAAATTAATTTGCAGCAAATCTTTCCAGTTCTATAGTATCTATTTTTAATTTTGAAAAGCTATAATATAAACATTAAAAAAAAATAGCAACACTTTGCCCTCATCCTCACCTAGCATCTGAGGTATGGTATGCTGTCCCCATACATCACATCATGTCATGTCTTATTCACTCAGAATGCTATAGACCTTTCACAATGTAGAATCCAACAGCTCCTGTAAATGTGTTGCCTCTTCTCATATCCATGTCCTGTGTTGATCTTGAATGTAGAATTCTGTGAAATGAATAAAGAAATTAAAGCTATGCTAATATTATACCACAGGGTTCTTTGGATTCTAATTTGTGTTTACTGTTGCAAGCAAGGATAAAAGTCATCTTTATGCTCATTCTAAGCATATCTGAAATCATTTTGTTTTCCAGGCAAATACTACTGTCACTGTTGTAGTGGCTGATATAAATGATAATGCTCCAGAATTCACTGAGGACTCCTATTTTGCTGCAATAAACATGACTAATCCTGTAGCAGCTCATGTCATTACTGTGAAAGCCACAGACAAAGATCAGGTGACTGTTAGTTTTTAATTTTAAGACTGTTGTAAGATTTTCTCCATCCAAAATGGGGAATCAGGATTCCTGAATTCATTTCTGACACTGACTCACTCTGTGATTTTGGGCAAGTCATTTAACTGAGCTGTACTTTTGTTTCCTCCTTTGCAATATATGGGTTACACCGATCTCACAGAAGTGTTCTGCGGCTTAATTAATTAGTGTTTGTACAGTTATTTGGACTCCTCAGATGAAAGATAATAGAAAAGTGAAAAATACTGAATATGGAGTATGTACCCTCCAGACTCTCATAGAATCATAGAAGATATGGGTTGGAAGAGACTTCAAAAGGTCATCTAGTCCAACCCCCTGCTCAAAGCAGGACCAACACCAACTAAATCATCCCAGACAGGGCTTTGTCAAGCCAGGCCTTAAAAACCTCTAAGGATGGAGATTCCACCACCTCCCTAGGTAACCCATTCCAGAGCGTCACAACCCTCCTAGTGAAATAGGGTTTCCTAATATCCAACCTAGACCTCCCCCACTGCAGCTTGAGACCATTGCTCCTTGTTCAGTCATCTGCCACCACTAAGAACAGCCGAGCTTCATCCTCTTTGAAACCCCACTTCAAGTAACTGAAGGCTGCTATCAAATCCCCCCTCACTCTTCTCTACTGCAGACTAAATAATCCCAGTTCCCTCAGCCTCTCCTCATAAATCATGTGCCCCAGCCCCCGATCATTTTCATTGCCCTCTGCTGGACTCTCTCCAATTTGTCCACATCCTATCTGTAGTGGGGGGCCCAAAACTGGACACAATACTCCAGATGTGGCCTGACCAGTGCCAAATAGAGGGAATAATCACTTCCCTCGATCCGTTGGCAGTGCTCCTACTAATGCAGCCCAATATGCCATACGCCTTCTTGGCAACAAGGGCACACGCTCCACAAGTATCCTCAAAATATTTTACACTGCATACCCAACTACTGTTCACTGTGTTGCTACTCCCAGGAACACCAGTCCTGAGAGTAATACTTCCACAAATAGTTGCATTTGATCTATGCATTTCTAGTGCACTTATCACTGTGCACAGTGAGTGGTATTGGCCAGTCTGCTAGCTCAGCATAGCAACATCATTCCTGAACATACCCCTTTCAGGAGAGGGAACTTCCAGAAGTGCCATCAAAAGAAATATCAGTGGCTGTTGCCTCCCTATTTGATGGGGTACAGATCTGGTCAAACTATGTATCTCCAGCTCTAACTTACTAATAAAACTAAAGGCTCTGTTTTGCTATGTTCCTTCTCATTTATTTTCTTCTTCTTTTATTTATAAATACTTTTTAACTCTCAGTGTGAATGTAATGGTCATGAAAGATACTGGGGTTGACAGCTGGAGAGACTCAAGTCCTCTCTTAATGGACAGAACAGGAACAAGGGAGTTGGCAATGCAATCTTCTTCCACACACTCCTGACCAAGGGTGTCGGGGAGAGAGAGTAGTTCAGTCTCCATGTCCATTCAGTCCTTGGCCTCTCTGTGAAGATTGCCTAGAAATGTGTCAATCACCACCAGTTGTGGAAGGGGTGGTTATGTAAGCGGGGGAATAGTCCCGCTATTGTGGGGAACTTTCCTGGCTTCTGCACTACCCCGGGGAAGTGGACTAGTGAAAGGATCTGAGTCCTCACTCCCACTTCCTTTTACCCAGTGGCCTCCCTGCCCTTGAGGACTCCCCTTCCACTCTCCTGTCTGGCAGAGTCTTCGTAACCCCAACAAGGCTGGGCCCAGAATTCCTGGGGGGCTCAACCCCCAACCCTGCTGTGGTCACCTAGGACAGGGAATAGGGTTTCCCCACTCTGGGGTACTCTCTCTGCATTGGGCACTTCTCTGACCCACTGACCATTACATACAAGTTAAGTTATTTAATCAACAATTAATTTTAAAAAGAATAAGGAAAAATGGGAAAGGTTAAAGGAAACACCTCAACCCGCTCCGCGGCAGGGAACATCACAAACAGCGTCTCTGGAATGTCCGGGCAGTTCACACTCTGTTCCTTGTCAGTCCCAGGCCTTCTTCTCAGGCCCTGGCTGTGCTGCAGGGATGCTGTGGGTTGGACACTTGCTCTGGTGGTGGCCACACGCTCTCAGGCTCTAAGTGGTAGGAACCTTCTGCCCAGTGTCACCCCCGCCCTGTCGGGGTTACGATCCAAGCCTGGCCTGCAGAGCCCCTTGACTGAGGCATCTCCCTGTTCTGGGCCTGCTTCTCAGGGTCCCCCTCGCTCTCCCCAGATGCTCACCGCACCCAGCTCCGGACTGCTCCAGCCCCAGCTCCACCACTCTGCCTCTGCACTGCACTGCTCTGCCTCCAGCTCCCTGGGCTGCTTCTTTGGCCCCTCTGGCTCTGGTTGCTGCAGCTCTGCTACCAGGACAGGTCTGCTCTGCAGGCTGCTTCTGTGACTCTGCTCCCAGCACTGACCTGCTTCCTGGGCTGCTTTTCTGACCCCTCTGGCTCTGGTTGCTGCAGCTCTGCTCCCAGGGCAAGTCTGCTTTCTCTGGGCTGTGCCTCTGGCTTTGGGGCTGCAGCTCTGCTCCCAGGACAGGGTCTGCTCTCTCTGGGCTGCTTTTCTGGTCCCTCTGGATCTGGCACAGCTCTGCTCCCCAGCTTAGCTTGGCCCCCTGCTTTCTCCTTAGCTTGGCCCCATTCTGACTGACCCAGGCAAATCCAGCTCACATGGAGGATGGGACCTCCCTGGCCTCCTGACTCCCTGATTAGCCTGCCCGCCCTGTCATTCAGGCTGACCTGGAGCATTGGCCTCTCCCCATTGTTCCTGGGGGCTGTCAGTCTCAGGGTCCTGATTCTCCATCGAACCTTCCCCCTTTTTAGTACTGGGAGCTAGCAACTAAAACACCCCCCACTGAATGTTAGTAAGGGGGCAACAGTCCCCTTACAGTTAGGTCATATGGACCCCCGGCCACTGAGAACTGGACTGAGACCACCAAATCCTGTCTCAGGGATGTGTTTCTGAATTAAAGAGGCAGTTGAAAGTGCAATTTGGGATTTTTTTCTGCTCCCTCTTCTTGGTTCTTGGGAGGTATTAAAAACAAAACACTTAAATCATTTCTCTCTTCCTGTGTAGTAGTTTGAACACTTGGTGCCTGATCTGAAGCCTGCTGAAGTTAGTGGAAATACTCCTATTGTCTTCAGTAGGCTTTGGTTCAAACCCAGAGAGCCTGATGTTCAGCCATTTTAATTTGGCAGATGCGGCTTTATAAGTGGAAATAATTGTGCCTAATTCACTGTGAGTGCGAATTTACAGAAACAATTATACATTAGCATAAAATTGTGCCTGCATTGAGGCCCAGATGAAAATCACATCATCTGTATCCTGTGTTCCATCCTCATACAGAATGACCACTGACATCAAGACAGGACTCAGAGAATATGGGGCACCTCTGAGAGCTAAGAAGGACAGGGTGTGAATTCTTTTTCTTTCCCCTGTTTTTTCTTTCTCTTTCTGAGATTATTGTAAAGGAAAAAAGAGCCATAAATCTGAAACTTACTTAATGTTGATAAACACATGGTAAGTCCCAATCCTGCTCCCACTGGAGCCAGTGAAGCACAGTGTATAATACTTTCAAGAAATACAGAGCAAAGTGTAACAGAGCCAACTCTAACATAAAGCCAACCTTTAAAGACTTATTTCAGGGAAAACATACTAAGATCATTTTTCATATGCTTATTATGTAATTGGCTAATTGCCTGTGACATTTTCTGTTTTCTGAAACACCCTTCCAACAAAACTCATCCAAAATTTTAATTATCTAAATAAGTTCACTGAATGCATTTAGATTTTGTCAAGTCTATTATATTAAACAGTGTTTATGCCACCCTTCAGAAACTTACTCAAATTGCTTGTAATTTTCTTTAATGCTTCTCTGTGTATTCTTTCTGGAAATTTAATAATATTTTGCAATATGTAGCACCTTCTAAGATCTCAAAATCCTTTACAAATATTAACAAAGAAAGCTTCTCAACATCTGTAGCAAGTAAAGATTCATTTTTATCCCTGTTTTACAGATGGGAAAACCAAGGCACAGTTGCCCAGTGTCTGGCAGAGCATAGAATACAGATCTCCTGTGCTTAATAATAGTCTTCTCCCACTTCTCTCTCTGAAATTCTATTAATGTGTTCTTGCTATTGCAGGGGGAAAATGCTCTTATTGAATACTATATCCTACCAGATGTTAGCTTCAGCCAGTTCTTCCTGATTGAGGATATAAATGAGGGGAAAATAATAACAATTGGAAACCTGTCCAAACCTGGAGAGATCCCTTTGAGAATAATAGCTAAAGACCGAGGTTCTCCTCCATTAAATAGCACAGCCTTGATTAGGCTCAATGTGATTGACAATCGCCCATTTGTCCCACAGTTTAATCAGACTGACATCAGGTGAGGGTTTTTATTCAATTACATGAGTGTCATTGTTTTGAATTCTCCTTGTAGCTGAGACCACATTGCCATTGAATTCATTAAAAGTATTGGGGGTAGTATTTCCAAAGATGGAAATTCCATTTTTCTTTGTGTTGGGAAGAAACAAACAATTAATTTTAAATAACAAAGCCAGCAAATGTCCCTAGTCTACTTGTTTTGTGCATCTGATGTTTGGAACCATGTTTTACATTTTATTGCCTTATTCTTCAGCTTATAAAATGCACTTGTCCTCCAAACTCACCCAGTCAGAGTAAAGATCACCCTCCTTTCCCCCCTTTCTCTTGCACACCATCAATCAGTATTTTGGTATAAAAATGTATTGATTTTATGTCAATAATTATTACTGTCATATTGTTGTGGGCTTTGAATGCAATTGATCTTACACATACTGGGCATCAACCCCCTATCAACCACCCACCACCAAATGGAAAAATCTTCCCTAGCCTTGACCCAAGGTCAAAGAAATGCTAGGCCAAAAAGATGAGCCTTGCATTGCTCTTTGAAGGCCAGTATACTCCAGTAGGCATCCTCCAGAGGGGAAAAAGGTCCACAGCCAAGGATCTTCCATCAAGAACATCCTTCTTCCAAGTCTCAAAGATTCAACAACATCCACTGCCAACAAATCAGCTATTGGCATTTGTGCCAGTAAAATCTATCATCACAGCCTGTCATCTTTTTTCTTTTAGCACAACTGTGATGGAAGATACAGGAGCTGCACATTTAGTTTACACTTTTGCTGTGACAGAAGCCTTAGGGAGACAAATTGATTACAAAATTGTATCTGGCAATAAGCGTGGTGAGTACAGCTTCTTCTTACACCCTAACATAGGCAAATATAGCACTATAAACTAGCTCTGGGTGGGAGATCATATTGTATTTAGCAATGAGACTGAGTGAGAATAATGACTATGGAATAAGATGTAGGTATGGAGAGTGACATGATTTCTTACTATATCTCTTTACTATAAAGAAAAGGAGTACTTGTGGCACCTTAGAGACTAACAAATTTATTTGAGCATAAGCTTTTGTGAGCTCAAATAAATTTATTAATCTCTAAGGTGCCACAAGTACTCCTTTTCTTTTTGCAAATACAGACTAACACGGCTGCTACTCTGAAACCTGTCTTTAGTATAAGACTTCACCAGTTTTATTTGGCCAAGTTCAGAAGTGACCTAGGTGGTGGTATAAATTACACGTTGCAAAGTGGATTTAAGTGGGCTTACATAGGTTTAATTTACATGCTGAAAGAGCAAAAGGGGGAAGGGTCTCAGGAGAAACAGCTGACAGGAAGGGGTAAGTAAGTACCTTGTTGTTTGCCAGTTGCTTTTCTATGACATCAGCTTGCACTCACACCAATTTACTGGGGTGCAACTTACACCTACATTTACAACACTTGGGAATATGGCCCCCTATGTCTAAAAACTTGGAATAATGAAAATCTGAGTTAAAAAAAATGCAAATCAAGTAGAAAGACAGGTGCAGTGCACATAGATAACATTCTGTCTTCTGTATACTGCACCTTTAAATGTAAGAAGTTTGTCTGTTCAGGGAAAGGACTTTGAGGAGATTCAAGATGGAGAACCATTGTAGGAGGGTCTTCCAGTGAGAGGCTCACTCGGCTTTCTCTCTCATGGAGATGTTATAGTCTTTCTTCCTCCATGTGTCTTCCCTAATCTAAAACAATGGTTGTTGGTGGAGCACTGCTGGTGGAAAGCTGGCTGGTCACATGTTCTGCCATTCTGCCTTCTTGTTTCCAGCTGGTAAATGTTTCTAAAAGATAGCTATAAAAACACACGCCACGCTTACCAAATATTACTCTTCCATGTAAGCAATTGCTATAGCTGCCTGAGGAATGTTGTACAATCATGAATGGGAAGGATAGTAGTCCACACACTTGCAAATAGGGGAAGAGGTGAGGTGACAAACCAAGATCTCTTTTAAGATGTCATCACACTATGAAAAAGGTTTGAGAGTCCCTGGACTGGAATAAGTCATCTAAATTGAAAGTACACATTTTTCTCTTTTTGTATAGGAAATACAGAAGTATTAACAAGCAATGTGTGAAGTCATAAAAAGCACAGCTGGTGACCTACTTCTGGTTGAAAGTTTGTTGAGGTTTTGGTGCTTTTGCCACTCCTGTATCAGTGTTGAAATACACTGCCATTCAGTCCCCAAGAACTAAGGCAGTACAATACCATTACAAGAGCAACACAGACAGAAGAGGTGGGAAGGATACAAATGAAAATGGTGACTATATTACTGAAAAGTGCACATTTTTCCTTTCAGCCCATTTTATACTGGATACAAAAAGTGGACAGCTAAAAACTGCAATTAACTTGAACTATGAGGAAATTTCTCAGTATACAATTACAGTTGAAGCAAATGAAAGTCCCTCCTCTGTCACACGGGTCCAGTATTCAGGTATTTTTTTTCCTTTGAAGGACATTGCAGTTTGAATTGGAGGGTGTTAAGCACAG